>NC_081525.1:18627425-19227425 GCF_030273125.1 Centropristis striata | reverse complement strand
TGTTTAATCTATTTTTGGTTGTTTTGGTCTCTTTGCAGTTGTGTTATGTGTCTTTGTGGTTGTTTGAGTCTCCTCTTGGTTTGTGCATGTCTCCTTGAATGATATTTTGTAGTTGAAGGCCAGGGGAGCCCCTTGGTTTGTGCCCAGTTGGCCTGTTTCGTAATCCATCCATGGCACAGAAGTCCTAGAGATGTGATATAATGGTTCATTAATGACACACTCGTGCAAAAGAAAGCATTGGGAGTTATGTGTGGCATTCATATATAAGCTGCCCTTTAAAAATCTGTCACCAACAACACCCACGACGATACCTGCAGCTGTCATGGGACCGCTTGATTGCAGCTTTGTTAAAAACCAATGCTACAGACACTAAGAAGAGTCCACCTTTCATCATGAAGGTAATTGCTGATATTTCCAGAGGTAAAATTAGAACGTAGGCTCTAAAAGCCCTATAAACAGAGCAGTCCTTTTGTTCTGCCACCAAAGAGAAAGTCACACAGTCAGAGAGGCAGATGAATCAAGTGGAAAAGCTTTTACAGTGCCCTTTAACTAACTCTCAGTGATGGCTCCCTGTCATGCGGCCATCATACACTCAAATGATATTCACTTACAGGGACTTAAGCTTTGCTGTAGATATTCTGGTTTTATTTCATCTTTACAAATGCCTCTCAGAGAACACTGTGGCTCATAAAATCAAAGACGAGCTGGTTTTCGTGTGCCGGCTGGGAAAGGACTGGTTCTGGGTAGGAGAAAGTCACTGGAGTTAATCATGAGAAAGGTCTGTTCTCTGTTTGCAGGAGAGACAGCAGGCCAACAAGACATGGTTCAGATGAAAGTATGGGGAAAGACCAGACATAAAACTAGACAGGGAGACAAGCAGACAGGGGATGTTTCTTCTCTTCCAACTGCAGTATACCAGAAACAATCAAAGCCTCAAGTAGAGCCAGAATTGAAACGTCGTGTTGAGATGGAGACAAAAGAAAAATCCTTGGATGAAGTAGTGTAAGTCTGTAGTCGTGCAGAGACAGAGAGAGAGAAACCATGATACTGACTGTACAGGCTGGACAACTGAGCACTGAAGCTTGTTTTTTTTAGCATGCAATTACTTGAAATTTTAATCAACGTTTAGGTGCAGTTTAATACTTCACTCCAGAGGGGCGTCCCGGTGGCTCACACTGGTTCGAATCCGGCCTGAGGCCCCTTTGCCGCATGTCCTCCCCTCTGTCTCCTTTCTATCTATCACTTTCAATAAAAAGCAAAAATGCCAAAAAAATTATCTTAAAAAAAAAAAAAAATACTTCTCCCCAGAAAAACAGCTCCTTTGTAATAATGACCATGTATTGTTTTGTAGATATATTTGACAGTGGTGACAAATTTTCCAGTTGAAAGCTTCCAAAATAAAGCAGCAGCAGTGGGAAAATGTTCAGAGAGCATTTCACAGTTAACTGCAGAAGAGAATTAGGGCCAAGTAAAAAAAAAAAAAAATTTAAGTTTGAGAAAAAAAGTCAAAATGACGAGAATAAAGTCGAAATACAATTTCGCAAAAAAAGTTTAAATACAATGTTGAGAAAATATATAATAAATAATATAATACAATATATGATATGTCTAAAAAATTCCCATAAATTACATAAAAGCAGATTTTCCGTAGTTAACAGTAAAGCCGATGTGGGATAAAACTCTTATGGATTACACATGCATCATTTCCTGTGAATCCCTGATGCTTAGATAGGCAATCTAAAGAGAAGAGATTGATTTATAAAGTGTTGAGAAGATATACACTTTATCTGTAAAGAATAATTCACGTTGTCACAATCATTTAATGGAAAGTGGTAAAAAATATAACTTTATGGGTGACCGTGTAGTATCAAAAATGGACTTGGTTCCATGAACATCTCAAGGATTATAACTTTCACAACAATAAGTCAATACTGAGAACATATGTCTTTTATTCAAAGCAAGAAAGCCAGACAAGATGTCAAGATTTGGGGAAAATAAATGTGGAGGAGGCAAAGATTTCCAATTGTTGACGGGACAAAAACTAAACTTTTGAATCACACAAAGACATTTTAATAGTATGCAGATGATTCATGAGTGGCAACAAGGCAAGAATGAGCAGTCGTTCACATCAGCGTACACTGGAGTAATTTATTTTCAGAAACAAAAAACACTCTTGGGTTTAAAAAACCCCCAAAACATTTTAGTCGCTCCATTGCGCCTGAAGGAGTCTTAAACAAACTGCAAAACCAGTTTGTCTACACATTTGTAAGACCTCTCACACATTCACACACATGTAAGCCCTGATGTCCTGAAGCACCAGTAGAATAACATGCAGTTCAAGGGTCTGACGTGGTTCAAAGGTCACATATTGAGTCTGTCCTCACAGCGACGTTCATCTCTGACACCTTTGAAGAGGGGTCGTACATCATGGTGGGGAGTCCTGCGTGTCAAACCAAGACCTTGTGTAACAAGGACCATCTTTCCTGTTTGTGTGTGTGTGTGTGTGCATGTGTGTGTGTGTGTGTGTTTGTGTGTGTGTGAGAGAGAGCACTGATGGCAGGAGGGGATGGACACCAGAGTCTTCAATCTAGGTCCTTCCAACATCCTGGAATTAGGGATGGGAATAATTAATCGATGATCGATTAATGGTCGTTAAGAATTTGGTCGATCACATGGAATTTTTAATTGATCTGTGTATTTTTTTATTTTAATGATATCTATGACTGCGTATCAGTACTCACTGAACTGAAACATGGCCGAGCGTTCAGTTCTGCGGCCGTACACCAATAAGCCAATGAGCTGAGAATTAAGTTGGATAAAGCTACAATTTGCAAACTGAAATTTGCAATAACAATATAATATTATAAAACACAGAGAAATACAAGATTATTAATTTGAGCAAAACTAGCTTACTGTATCAAACCTTGCTAACATGAATTACTAGGTTTAATTTACTACTATAAACTTATTTAAACACAAAACACACTTAAATATGCAAGATTACTGTGGAAACTAACCTCATGCCTCTTCAGGCATGAAAACATAAAACATTGAACTCCTTGATGTTATATTTACAGTATCACCTCACTTGAGTTAGTTTTATGATCGGCAGGAAGTCTCTTTTTGTGCTTTCAAAATAAAAGGGCCGTTATCAAAACAGCTTTTATTTTGTATACATGCATCGATTAATTGATCGTTAACGTTATAGATGCTCGACTTGGCAGGTTTCTTCCAAACGCCATCCCTATCTGGAATATTTCACCATGTCAGCAGGTTTTTTGTCTCATATTATGATGCTCAATACAATTCATTCATTCATTCATTCACTACCATTAAACGCTTATGTCTAATATAATGTATGTAAGTGTTTGTCTGCCAGTTTATGCAGACACTGACAGTGAAAGAGGTGATACCAGGGTTCCCAGGGGTCCTTTTTTGTCCTAAAAAGTCTTATTTTTAATTATGGCAGGTCTTACATTTTAAGGAGTTGTCTAGCTGCATGAGGAATATCTCCCCACAGGATTCACTCATTTAAATATGGTCTTCAGTCGTGACTCAGTCCATATTTATTATTCTTGTAATGTTTCAGTGGTTCTCCACAGGCCACCTGCTCTCAGCAAGGTAACAGGATTTTAAAAAGTACACAAAACAGCGCAGGTGACACTCAGCTAAAGACAGAGACACAAAGCCCTCTGTTGTTGCTGATAGTTGCTCCAGTTTGAGTGTTTTAAGTGCTGAGCTGCAGCAGCTAATATGACATTAAGGAGTGAGGCAGACTTTTATTTTGGTGGTCGCTTAGCTGGAATTAACAGATTTGATGTACTGTTAAAAAGGAGGGAAAGTTCATATACTGTAACATGTATGTGTGTATGAACTAATAGTATTCCATTTTTAATCTGTCAAAGTCTGAAAAAAATATATATACAGTCATGGAAAAAATAATCTAGCCATTTTCCATGGTTTTCTTGCTAATAACCAAAAGAGATCAGCTCTTAAATTAAACTCTTGTGAGCTATTTTTGTTGTTATCATTGTATTTGTCCAAACAAATGTATCTTTAGTTGTACCAGGCATTAAAATGAACATGAAATTGAAGAAAACAATCTTGGTCTAATATTTTTTTTCCATGACTGTATGTAATTTCAAGCAACCCTGGATACATTAATGAATGTTCATGGTTTAGAAATAGTTGTATTAATCCGAAGTAAATCTTTTTTTAAGAGCAATTCACTCTCATGTATGATTCACCACTGGTATCTTTTATTATACAAGCAGCTTTTAATTTCCCATCAGCATGTGCGTTTGGAGGAGCCGGGGTTCTCCACCCGTCACCAAACATCTTTTTAAACAACAAACCCTCAACTGTCAAATTATTGATCCTTCCTGTTGTACTGTGTTGCACTGGTGGTAAATAAAAAGCTTTTTATCCCTCTGAGAACGCTAGCCCACTTTCATTCTCCTCATCTCTCTCTGCTCTGCTCCAACACATCAAGAATCTCCGTGATCCCGTGATGAGACCCGGCGATAATGATGGAGTAAAGTTACCTTCCTTCTCTGGCCTATTTTCTGCTGCTTGATCTATGACACCAGTATACGGTTGTCCAGGTTTTCTGATGAATGAGCCACAGATTGGGTTATTGCCTTCCTCTCATCCACCGTTGACACTTACCCTACCCGACTCTACCTCTCCTCTTCATCCCTCAATCTCATTCTCCTCCGTCCATCTCTTTTGTGCTCCCCTTACAGTTTCTCCTTCCCTCCCGGCTTTCCTCTATCTCTCTTTACACTCTCCCTGTCCCTCCCTCTCAGTGACTTTGTGGATTTTTGCATGCTTGTTACGTAATGGCACTCAGGGGACGAGGGCACTTCAATCAATACTTCAAACGGCCCGGCCCCCGGAGGACTTGCTCCAAATGCCACGTGACAACATGAGAGGATGACATTTGAGGAAGGCGGGGAGAAGGAGAGACACGGTCCCCGAAATACCTACTGCTACCAGCGGTGCTTATAGACTTAACGGGGGTGGCTGTGACTGCGAGGAAGAAAGGCAGCGAGAACACTGATGAGAGAGATTAGAGGCCACTGGAGAGAGGAAGAAATTTTAGGAAAAAGTAAGAACAACAGGCAGATAAAAACACGCTCGCTTGGGGACACAGGCCCAGGGTGATTCATATGTCTCACTGAGATAAAAGCCAGACGAATAAATAGAAATAGAATTATTCATACTGAGGCATCAGAGGGGTAGCACAAACTTTATTTAAAAAAGACAGTAAAGTAGCACACACTTTGTTTGGCAAAATACAGCTTTTGGGACAAGTGTACACATACCCCTCGTCACCCAGTTTCCCTGTGAGTAGCTGGATGCATGAGGACCGATCCTGCATATACAACTCCATTTTTTTTTTTTAAATGGGACGCTGTCTAGAACATAAATAAAATGTATTGTTTTTCGACATATTTTCAATTGAAAACTGCATAAAGACAATTTATTTAACATTCAAACTGATACACTTGTTTATTGGAACTGTACACTCCTTCTGAATTTGATGGTTGCAGGAAGTTCAAAAAAAGTTAGGACAGGTTATGTTCACCACTGTGTTACATGGTTTTCTTTTAACATCAGTTTAGGAGCGATTAGGAACTCAGGACACTCATTATTGAAGGTTTTAAAGCAAAGCAACGTTGTCGGTTTTTTAAGCAAAATTGCTTGTTGTACAACTTCAGTTGCTCAATATTTTTTTTAAAGAAATCTAAAATCCCTTTCACGCCTCCAACTGGTTCAGAATGCAGCAGCTTAGCTTCTTACCGCTTTTATATCACAAAACCCAGATTTCAACGTCTTTGCACTGGCTCCCTGTTCGTTTTAGGATTGATTTTAAGATTTTACTGATCACTATTAAAGTCCTTTTAGGTCTGGCTCCTAGCTATTTAACAGAATTATTAACTCCATACAAGCCGACCCACGTCCTTAGATCCTCGGGTCCTTCTGACCATTCCAAAGGAAAAAAGGAAAGGAGACCGGGCTTTCTTCACCAGAGCGCCCCGACTTTGGAACGAGCTGCCCGAGGAGATAAGGCGCGCAGAGTCAGTAACTTCTTTTAAATCGCTTCTTAAAACCCACTTTTATAGACTTACTTTTATGTAATGCTTTCTATTTTACTTTTTTTTTTAACTCTTTTTACCTTTTAATTCTGTGTCTGGTAATGACTTGTGATTGTTCCTGCTCTGTCTTTTATTGTTTTTCTTCTAATATAATTATTTTTAGCCTTATGGCATCATTCTGGTTGTAATTAACTGCTCTCTGTCGAAGCACTTTGTAAGCTGCTGTTTTTAAAAGGTGCTATATAAATAAAGTTATTATTGTTCTTATGAATATGGCTTGTCATTGTCTTTCCCTGGAAAAGGCATTGTCTGGATTGCAGCAGATGTTGCTCCAAAACCTGTACGTACCTTTCAGCGTTCACGGTTCTTTCACTCTTTTGTGCCAGTTACCCATGATGCGATGGGCATTAACACACCCCCATACCATCACAGAAGCTTCTGAACTTTGCTCTCGTAACAACCTCGATGGTCCTTTTCTTTTGTAGCCTGGAGGACACAACATTTATTATTTCCAAAAACACGTTTAAACAAAACACGTTTCCAGTTTGCATCAGTATGTCAGTCTGGCAGCGTTTCTGGATGTTGTTGATATATCACTCTCATTTTGCATGGTAGTCTTAACTTGCATTTGTGGATGAACTGTGTTTAAGTCTTTTTGAGGCCATGTAGTAATATCCTTTATACAATCACATCCATTTTTAATGCAGTGCTGCCTGAGAGATCAAAGGTCACAGGCATCCAGTGTTGGTTTTGAGTCTTGGACTTTATATGAACAGATTTCTCCAGATTTTCCTAATCTTTTAATGATGTTATGGACTGTAGATGGTGAAATCCGTAAATCCCTGGTAATTGCATTGAGAAATGTTGTACTTCAACTGTTTTTATTGTCCAAAAACTTTATAACCTCAGCCCATTGTTGCTTGTAAACAACTGAGCCTCATTCCCAATCATGACACAAATCACCTATCACTAATTCATCTGTTTGTCTGTTTTGAGTGGGTAAACATAAAAAAATTTTACCCTCCTGTTATGTTCGCTTTTCAGGAACAGCAATAATAGGGGGCATGTTTAATTTTTCAAAAGTGTCAGAAACTAAAAAGTCTGATTAAAAATTATTTATATTTCATTAATAACGTAATTACTAACCATTTCAATCAATATCATGTGCAATGGTACTCTTTACCTCTCACAGATCATGGTTCAATGAAGATGAAGATATCTTTTCTTTTTTTAGGTTTTTTAACTTTGAAATGGGTGAATTGGATCCCCAACATAAGAGGGAGATTAAACATTAAATATATTGTCTTGGTGAAGTTTTCAAATGAATACTTGTCAAAAAAGAGCATCCCAGCTTTTTCGGATTTGAGTTTGTACTGCTTATATAGATATGATAACAACTTCAGCCTAAGGCAACCAAGAGACACTATTGTCCCGTATCCCTGTTGATGCGTAATAGTCCCTGTGGCCTGAGCGAACACCATCCCAGCGACAAGCCCTTCGACTGGGACTTGCTCTGCGCTCCCAGCCCGGAGGAAGGTGAAGACTCTGGGCTCCATAAATCTCCCACTGCTGCCTGGTTCATGCTATTTCAGGCCTAAGTGGCCGCAGAGACCTGACTGTAATTGTGCGCTCTCTTTGTATAAGTCTATATTTATTTGAAGCACCCCATGTGAAGGCACAGTGTCCTCCACTCAGGGTTAATCAAGTGAATCAAACACTGCGGAGTGTTTGTACGGAGGACGAAAAGAGAGATAGGGGAGGAAATACTCGGAGGCCATCTCATCCATCCATGGAGTTATTACAGTAATACGTTTAAGTGTTATTTATTACTCTGAAGCAAGGAGAGGCCTTTTGTGCTTCAGCTTAAATGTCATGATAATTATATGACAATGAATCGCTGGTGCAGTGAAGCAGAGGAAGTAGGAGGAGCTCATTTGTGCACATGTCATATCCACAGTACATCCATGTGAGTATGTGTGGTGCATCGCATGCTGTATGATATGATGTGAAATCAATGCTGGAATAAAAGATGTGGGTTTTTCAGTGAAGATGACTTGGCTGGTTTATTTCAGGAGAGAACAACCTGAGTGTGCCTCTCTGTTCTTTGGGGCCAGTGTGTTTCAGATTCAGACCTTCTTGTTCTGCCTGCAGACCTGACCCGAATCTCTCAGCCTCTGGACAGTTTTTTTCTTTTTTAAACAGTTGTGTCCCCAATGTTGTAGATCATTCTGACAGAGGAAGTTTACAGTACAGTAGTGTACTAGGTCATGCAAGAAAGTGTGTTTGTGTGCAAAGTCCATGCAAAGAACATATTATGAATGGCACAGATGTCAGTTTGGGTGGGGGGTGGATGGGTCAAACTAACCCCAGACTGTGACCCAGGACACTGTTCATGTCCTGTGTGACAGAAAAAGTAATGTGCTGTGTAACTTTCCAGTAGTTTAGTGTGGAAGTAGCTGTTTTTTAACCCCAATCCTGTTCTTTTTTCCTAACCTTAATCACAGGGTTTGGTTACCTAAACTAAACTTACTCACCAAGCTGAAACTAAAATGCTGTACCAGACAGATTCAAATGGTTCCTTAATAATAATAATAATAATAATAATAATAATAATAATAATAATAATAATAATAATAACTTCTAACCTTTCAAGAAACACAAGGATGCTTTACAATACAATGCAATACACTACAATACAGTAGGCATGACAAAAAAAGTGGGAATTGATGATGGGTTTTCTGGAAATGTCCAGGGAGGCAGCATTTCGGGTTTCGGCTGGGAGAGAATTCCAGAGGGTGGGGGCTGCAGAGCTGAAGGCACGAGCCCCAAAAGGGGGGGGGGGGGGGGGGGGGGGGGGGGGGGGGGTCAGAGAACCTCAGAATTGGCAAAAAACTGCACCAGTTGTCCAGTTGGCAAAAATAATACCAAAGATAGTTTAGTTCAGGTATAGAAACTACGAAGTGGTCAACAAAAAACGAATTGTAGTATGCTCTTGTTATGGACTTGTTTTTTTTCCAAATGTGTTTGAAAAATGTTCTTGCAAAAAAAAAAGTTTTGATAAATAAATACAGATTTTAAAAGCATACATGATCTGTGTAAATATTATTACTCTGTTGTTAAAAGGACTCGAAACTCAAACTGTAGGACTTGGGACTTGACTTGAGACTTGTCGGTCTTGACTTGAGACTTACTTGTGACTTGCAAAACAATGACTTGGTCCCACCTCAGGATATGGATACATCTGTATGTGACAGCGAGGGTCACTGACCTTAAGCATTGGTTTCTGATGGGCTGGGAGTGAGAATTTGTTGATTCAAAATGCCAAATGTTGGCCGGCTGGGAGATGAGAAAGATTCCCATTCTTCTGCAGCGTGAGCCAACACCATCTTGGCTCTGTAGGAAGAAACCATCAACACACACCAAACACCTGCTGACCAATCATCTCATCCTGGCACACATCTATCTGCCTACACAGACACCTGGATTCACAGAAAAGACTATGACTATACAGCATGGCATGTTATTGGGATCCACGGTTTCAAAATCTAGTTTTAATACCTTTATTAATAAAGCTATGTTAACACACTAAATAAATAGAAAAAATAGCATTAATTAAAACGTAGCTGGGCTTGTGCTGCAGATAATGGGCTCTGAATTGTGGCCCATGGCTCATTATGGGTTAAACTGGCCCTGAGCAGAGAAACCTTAATCCAGCTCACTGCCTCAGTATTTGCTGTACAGGCTTCTCTTCTTCTTATTTATTCTTTATGACTCATCAGAGGTTTCTTTGTCCTTGTTTTGAGAGTATTTAAGTAATTTACTGTTGTGCAGAGACATCATCCAATTGCATTATCTCATTCAAATTGTATGAAGTATAATTTGATTGCTGATTATATGGCAATGACATTGTTTGTTATTCCTTTAGTTTCCTTGTGCAGAACTGATTCTGTAAATCAGTAAAATGATGAAGTTAAACGTATTTTATATTTTGTCCTTGTAGATTGCCAGCCACTCATGGTTACACTTCAGAATAAATCGCATAGCTGGAATCAAGGCCTCTTATAATTCTGTTCACAGTATCAACTCAAAGTCAACTGCAGCCGTTTGAGCCTTTTCCAACAACAGCTCTTTGTGAAAGCTACTGCAGTTCTGTTGATTTAAGCTTAATGTTGCTATCACAACCGACTCATTACATTTTTATCAATTCATGCATAAACAGGAGACGCTCTTAAGAGAGTGTGTGCGTGTTCAGCTGTTAATACATCACGATATCACAGCAGGGAACAAGCAGGGCCAAAATCAAACTTCTTTCAACTCTGATTCATGAATTACTCACACTGAGATGTTCCCAGAATCAGAACCTTTGAAAGTCTGAACAATAAAATTGCAAGAGCTCTTGGTGCAAAATAACAGTAACCACAGCAGGGTTGCAATTTCCAGAGCTGCTAATGGAGCAATTTTTTCGTACTTCTACGAACACCACAATGTGGTCAATTAGTGAGTCATGCTAGGCAGAGAGTTTCAGGTTCTTAGTCACAGCGGTAAAGAGCTCAGGTGGGTGAGACTGAAAATAGAAGTAAAGAATAGTTTTAAACATGTATAAGTCTGGACAAAGTATAATATTTCATGCAATGGCTGGTATAATACACGCTGAATCTTAATTTGAGATCCCAGCAAACACTCTTTAAGCAGCTACTCTGTCAAAAATACAACAAAAGAGCACCCAGTGTAACTGTTTAGCAGTAAACAACTATTAACTAAAGATATAGTAGCGGCATGGTGTCCTGACCAGAGAAAGAAGTCACGTTCCCTCTGTGTGTGTTTGAATGCGAGCTTCTTTGTTCTTTGTTGACAACAAACAACAACAAGTTGTTGCGGTAGCCGAGCAGGATGTGTGTGCATGTTAATGAATGTGAGTCCCTGTGTGTGTAACACTTGCTGACACCCTGCATTGCTCTCATACAGCCATGACAGCCAGTCACGGAAGAAGTAACAGCCCCCCACTGGTTCCCCCTCAGGTTACACTCTCAGCTCTGTCCCAGCTGTTGCTGTTTTTAGAACCATTGTAAGAAACCATGTAAGAAATTAAAAGTCCATTAAAAACAATTAAACTTGGGATCTGATTTCTAAGGAAGAGGTACAATATTGAGAATAAAGTTGAAATTCAATGTTAAGAAAATGCGTATATAATATATAAATAATACAAAAATTACACAAAAGCAGATTTTTCCAAATCAATAGCTATGGTAGCCTACTACCAAGAACAGTTCATTTATGTGTAGGGGGATATTAGTACAACTACATCCTTAAATATTGTAGTTTTTGCTCATTTTATGACATTTATGAAAAACAGGTTGTAGCTTGCAGTCTACCTAACTGTTCGGATAGGTGTTAACACAGATGCCGCTGTGATAACTTGAAAGTTTTTAAAATCCTACCTGTGACTATTAAGTCTCTAAACACATATACTGTTCCAACTAGACTTTCAGGGTGATTGTCTTACCGGTAAACAATGCTTCACCTGCACTGTTTGAACATAGGCTGTAAGCCCTTTTAACAATAAACAATAAAAACTATTATATATAGTTAATTACTGAAAAAAAATACATCGATATAAGGATCTAATTATGTATAGGGATATATAATAACTAATTAAAGGACATGTCCTTCATATAAATTAATACATTCCTTAAAAACGAATGTTACTGTAACAACAGTTACAGCAACAACAGCCAAGGCCACTAACATAAAGTTCCTCTACCAGTCAGTACTGTCTGTATTTTACCACTTTGGATACAGTCACTAAGGTCTCCCATTTGCGGAGACAGCATGAGCCTGTTTTTTGCAACTTTGTGACTTTGGCAGAGTAACATTTGGTAGTTTATTCAGCAGCAGTGCAGCCATGGAGCAATTCAATCTGCACTATCCAGCCATGGACGCCTATGTCACCTCAACTGGCCAACTCAATAGAGGTAAGTATTTTCTTTGCAACGAGGTATACTCTATAAAGAAGGCCAAAATCTGTAACACTGTACATTGACTAAATTGTTTACAAGGAAAGTAATCTGCATTGCTTTTGTGTTATCACGCCTTCATTGAATTATCTCCTTTTTGACCTTTGTTTAATCCGGATGGTCTCTTGCAATTGAAATCTCATTTCCGAAAGAGTTTTGGCTAAAACCGCTCCATCTTCATGTTACACAACCCATCGCCAGAAGAGACATAAAAGAAAGAATATAAACCTTAAAAGGACACATTTCCATGTGACTGCTGCATGATGAATGCTCTGTCATGCACCTCTCTGGCTCTTAGACGTACGTTTCCACTCATCTCACTCACATTGGCTGCGGCTGATCGTTGGCTCCAGAGGCTGATCGATCAGCGTCAGCGCTGACCTGTATGAATGCCATCCGTCACGGCTGCGGCTGAGGCGTTTGTGATGGCCTCCTCAGAGCTGTACGCCGATATTCAAACACTGGGAGGCACGAACAAGTTCCTGGAATTCATTTCATTTGGATGGGGACTATTAGGATAATGATGATAAACATTGCTAATCCCCCTGTGTGCTTTGTTCCGGGTATTAGAATTGCAGAGTTGATCCATTGATCATTTCTCAGGGGATTTGGAGAGAGTGTGCGACAAAACGCTGAATTTATTTTGGGATCCACGGGGCATAAAGGAAGTTGTCTGTTGTATAAGATAATTTTTTTAATTGCTCCGTTTAATTAATCCTGACTTTGTCTCCCACATGTCTTCTGTTAAATTATTATTTCTGGGGTCTTGAGGGTTGAATCCACAGCTTGATGGTGAGATGTAATCGTCTCTTACTCACAGACAGAACAGAAAGATTTTTTTTTCTTTTAATCTAACTCTTTCTATCCCCGTTTGACTCACAGGCTGCTCATAATGAGAGAAGGACAAGATTGTCATCTCATAACCTAATTTGACTGCATCAAATGTTCACATGTGTATCTCCGGTGTCTGCTAAGCTACCTACAGTATGATCTCTGGATTTTTAGCTGCGCGGTTAATTATCACAGCCGATGCTCACAGAGCTGAGGGAGCAGGCTAAACTGTTTGCCTGCATTCGGTCCCAGTTCATTTAGCTGCTGCCCGCGGGACTGAAGCTCTTTATTATGAATGAGGCGCCTCAAAGTCAGAGGCTCATTAGAGCTAAATACTGTGCGCTGGCTGAAGTTGCATCTTGATGACTCCGGCAGCAGTACACTACCACTCTGTCCCGACTCCATCACTTTGATGTGATGGCAGGCATCTAACTAACACGGCTGCTTTGAACAGGCAAAACTGCATTTTTTTTTAACTCAAACCGATGGCTGTTATTCTCATCACATTTATCAGGATTTCTACATATATACTGCATGTGTGCATCAAAAAAAATCCCCATCTGGCTCCTTCAACATGTGATTGGGTTTAAGATATTAAATGTGCGAAGCATGCATCAAACGTGCAGTATGCTATCTGCAAGCTTATCCTGGCTCTTACCACTAAGTTTCAACTGCAGCTCATGTTAATCTTGCTATTTTCAGATCACACACTGCTGAGGAGTTAACCCATTAAGGCCTAAAGCGCCTGGAAAAAAATGCCTGGAAAACCTATGGGCAATTTTCAAATGGCACCCTAAAACCTGAAGTTTTTCTGGAAATTCAACACCTACTAAATAATAGATTTTTCAGCCTCTGTAGCAGATAAAAATGAAATTCAAAAAGTATTTGAGAGCTTATACCTGTGGCTTTCATACGAAGTTGAGTTTATTTGTCCAAACCTTCAATACATTTTTTTTAAAAATCAACAAACTCAGCAAATGTTACATTTGTCTGAATAAAAAATCCTATGCATAATACTAATACATGCCCATTAGCAAGATGCAAACATGATATGACCATTGGAAGAAATAGACATAGTTCTCATTAGCCTACTCTAATAAAAAAATGTTTTATCATAATAATAATAATAATACATTTTATATATTGCACTTTTCAGGGTACTCAACGACGCATAAAGTAATATAAGACATAAACAGTCATGATTTCTTATATCATCATCACAATAAATTAGCCTATTATTATCATTAATATTAATATATTATTAATAATATTATTATCTCCAGATGGCCACAAATCTGTCTGTTCTTTGGTGAAAATATGTCGTCTAAAAACATATTCCTCATTCATAAATGCTGGTCGATTGGTTCCGAGGGTTCAAAGTCCGGATCAGCAATTAAATGATCGGCGCTGTTTTCATCTAGATCGCTTCAGTCACTTACTGCTGAGCTCCTCCGCTATAGTCGTCTTCCTCCATGATTTATAAGTTCTGGAAAAGTCCGATGTTGCATTGCGACCCTCCCGCATGTATTCTGATCATGTTCTGATGCATTTCATTGGCCAGGGGACCGAAAATAGGTGGAAAAAAATACAAATACTACAAAATGACATATCCGCTGTCCCGGCCTTAATGGTAGAGTGACGCAACAGCGCTCCCTGCTTTAATGGTAGAAATGCGATAATGCTTTCCCGGCGTCAATGGGTTAAGAGCATACAGCCTTTTATATCGATGCAGTCTAATCACCATGGGTGAGCATGTAAGTGTGGAAAGGTTTCATTATGTTTACGTTACTCATAATCTCCTGTGATGTATCATCATGTAATTATCACTTATAATGTTAAACCTTGCATATAGCCACATATCAGACTGGATGGACAGACTTAAAAGGGAAAAAGCAGGTTTAGACACTCAAACAAACTCCCTCGAGCCTGCTCAGCAACTGTTCCTTCAGTTTATCGTTCAGGAGGTTTTTACTGGCAGCTGAATTAGCAGCAGACTTCTCCTCTTCCCTATAACAAACATACTGGGTGATTAAAACAGGTAAAAACACTGAATAAAGCAGTTTCACCTTACAGATCAGTGATTCTCCAATGCTGTTCAGCACTTCAGCACAGTGGCTGCTAGCTGAGCTGCTGCTAACGTCTGCAAAGCTTGTTTCTGTAATAACGTAACATCCAGACCAAATTTCGTTCTGTCCAAAACAAACTGACCCAGTCATTTAAAACTGGTACAATCACTGAATAAAATAGTTTCATGTTAACTAAAAACTAAAACTTACTCCTAATGTGCAATGACTAAAAAACATAGTTAGAAACCACTAAGATCTATAAAGTGTATCATAAAAATGTGGCTTAAAGCTGGATAAAAATGTCACAAAGCTGCTGTAAACATTTATGACAGCTGCACAATGCAAAAACACAAAACATAAGTCTAGTCAATTTAAAACATTTTAATGTTACAAATTATACCTTTAAATATAAGGCAGCAGTCAAGCTAGCTATTTCCCTGTTTCCATCTTACGCTAAGCTAATCGCTTTGCAGAAATACAGGCTAATAAATCTATCTGGAAATGTTACATATTAAACCTTTTAATATAAGGCTACAGCAGTCGGCCAACTGTGTCCCCCTGTTTTCAGTATTTGTGCTAAGCTTAACTACTTGGTAGCTTTGCACATATTTAAGCTAATAAGCATCAATTAAAAAGGTTGAACTTTTGCACTAAAGGTAAACACAGTAAAGGCTGTTCAGTGTATTAGCTAAATGGATATTGTCACCGCCAGGCTGCATCATTAGGCTCATAGAAACTCAAATCTATATTTACTGCATACATAAAGCATGGTGCACTAGAAACCTCAACAGAGCTTTACTTACAGCAGAGCGACTCAAATCAATAGCAGCAGAACTGAGACTGTGCACATCTAACTAACAACATGCCGAGTTACAACTACAATGTGTTACCTTTTCACCACAAGCAATCTTACATAATTTAGTTATCACAGTTTTGCTGTCAATAACACTCCATTCTCAAATGACTGAAACGGAGCACTACAAAGCACAAACCGGAGCTGCTCATTGCTTTCATTTGAATAATTTAGCATAATATGCATAATGACTAAACACAGATGGTTTTTTTCTTGTAATAAAAATGACAAAAGAGAATCAAATGGATTCAATCTGTACATAATTTCCTACCTCACCAGTTCACTGCTTCCCTTTTATTGGTCTGAGGCCACTTCACTGCTCCTTCTTGTGTTGACGAGCAGCCAGCGAATATTTAGACGCACAAATTAAAGCCTCTCTTCATTTCTGGCTGCTCAGTGCATAATACTAATAAGCAGGGAGTTCTGCATAATGTTTGTTTTCATGTGTGCTTGCATATGTGTGTGTGTGTGAGATAGGCAGAGGGGAAAAGTGTGTTTCTGGTGATGAAAAGAGAGTACATGCACACAGCTCCCTTGGGGGTTGTTAACATGTTTATATGTAGGGTATGTCACTGTTCTTCTTTCTCCTTCAATTGACTTATCGATCCACTCTTAATTATGTAACAATTTCGGTTTAAAAATAGGCCCTCGCCACAGTCAATACACTCCATCATTAGCATCTAGTACAGGCTACCCAGCTCAGGCCATCTATACCACAGGATTAGGAGCTACCTAAATGGGATTACCACCAGTGCATGGACCCCTTTGTTATTGAGTGAGATTAGGTGACCAGTTTAAATTCCAATTGGGTGTCTTTGGTGAAAAATAGGAAAAAGCAGAAATTCTGCTCCTTATTTATCTACTGCACGCTCTCTCTCTCTCTCTCTCTCTCTCTCTCTCTCTCTCTCTCTCTCTCTCTCTCTCTCTCTCTCTCTCTCTCTCTCTCTTGTATGTGTCCTCTGTTGTGTTGTGTGCCAGTGGTTTGGCTAAATGGCTTTGTTCTGTACCAACCTTGCTCTGTCACTGTGCAGCACAGCACTGCTGGCAGGAAAAGCAGAACACAGGCATGCTCTGCAAACCTGAGATGTCTGATTGCACTTGTCGAAGAGAGAGAGAGAGAGAGAGAGAGATAGAGAGAGAGAGACTGGCAAGAGTGTAGGCATCTGAGGAGAGGACATCAGTTCCCCGGATCACCAGAAAACATCATACTCCGTTAAGCTTACAGTAGCTGGCATTTTATTTTAATCCTCCTACAAAAACACACAGAAAAACGATTACGTTAATGCAGTATGTAACCTTTGCTAAATATGGAAATGTGTGCATTTACGCTGGTTAAATTCTGTCTGTCTCTGTGTTAATGTTTGGTGACGGTGTGTGTTCATGATAGGTCACTTTCTATTTATGTCAGAGCCCCCTCCCCAGCCATCCTCCCACTCCATCCTCTCTGTGATGCTAACCTCCACGTCTGCTCAACGTCACAGGACAGCCGCAGGGGAGGTCGAGGAAGGGAGGTGGGAGGGAAGGAGGGGGGAAAGAGACCAGAGGGAGAGAGATGAGGAGGACAGGGATGAAAGGGGCTGGTGTTGGAGTACAGGAGAGAGAGAGAGAAGCAGGCAGGGAGGGAAAGAGAGCTCCAAGTGTGACCCAAGTGTCACTCCTGGCCTGCTCATTTAACGCACATCTATTAATCTCTGGCTCTGTTTTCTTCACGTACATCTGAACATCTCCTTCCTCTCCTCTGTGAACCAGTCATTTGGCTTAAAAGCCTTCAGTCTGTCTCTCCTCTCGTCGTCCTCTCCGCCTCCCTTTATCAGCCATGTCGGCTCTCTGCCTGCTTTGCGATGTGAAAGCTCCCTTTTTCTTTCACGCAGCAGCTCTCCTCCTCACTCTCCCCCGCATCATAATAACTTCAGATTCAAATACTGTTATTCTTTATCTGACTCTGACCCTGTTTCCACTAAGCTTTTCTCAGAAGCTTGGGCAGCGCTGCGTGAATATCTTATGTCACCCTTAGGTTATGAAAACTGTATCCGCTGTGTGTGTCTTGCAGATATTGGTAACACTGCACACACTGTGTAGGACACACAAGAAGACAAAGACACATTGTTGCAAAAGACTGTGAAAAAGCCTTACTTTGTACACTAAGGAAAAAGAGAAAGAGATTTTCACATGAAAGCTCGATTAAACCTTCAAAGCCTCCAGAATACATTGGTGGCCTGTTACTAAGTACTTTTACTCAAGTACTGCGCTTAGCTACAACTTGAAGGAACTAACCATACTTGAGTGTTTATATTTTCTGGTAGTTTGACTTTTATACCACTACCGTTTGACAGTAAGACATTGTATTTATTTGTTTATTTGACGACTATTGTACATTTAACTATAACACTACATAAACACAGTAGTACAGAAGTTAATATTAGCTACATTATCAACATATTTTTACAGAGCATTTTCGCATATTTCCGCTAATTGCTGTGGTTTTCTGGCCCCTCGACTTTACTGTTTTGGTTCACTCTCTTACTGCTTTCAATGTGCTGTTTCACTACAGTAGACAGCTGTTTTTGGTGAAACAGCTCTCAAAACCAACTGTATGCTAGTACCTCAGAACCACACTGCAAACAGACACATTTAGTGGCGAGCTGGTGAACACAGTGTAGCATATAGCGGCTAGCAGCAAGATACTTCCCTGCACAATACCCACACGTTACATACATAGGAGCATATAAGTGTGTTGGACCAATGGGTTCGTCAAAGAAAGAACTTAAGTATAATATTAGTGGTTTACTTGGTTTTGATTCATACAATTGTCTTTGAACATACAGGATGTCTGCAAACAGTTTGCTTTGGTTGAAAGAATATTTCAAAGAAAAAAGCTTGTTAATAGAGTATCGAGTAATGTGAGAGAAGTCAAAGGTTTTTTGGCAAAGTTGTTCCCTTATCCAAAGCAAGGGTTCAAGCAAATAATGGTCAACTTATCATAAGGCACTGCTGGGATTTGAAACCAGGATCTCCTTTTCACCAGACAGGCGCTTTGACCAACTACGCCCCAGCACCTAGATGATGGTGTCTGTCCTCCAATCAAAGTGTTGCTTTGTTGTGTGAGAAAAAAAGTATATTTCAAAGAAAAAAGTCAAGGCAAGATGTTGGGCAGGAGTTTAATTGACAATCAGGCACTACTGTATTTGAACACCGGAGGAGCAGGCACTTTTCCCACTAAGCCACAGCAACTCCTACAGCTGCTAGAACCCAGCAAGGTAGTAGATCACTGCTGCGGAGGGTTTATGGTGCATGTGATGCTTACAGACGTCAGAGATTAACAAACTTAAACACTTCTCATGCCAGTAAAATGCATTTAGTCTAAAGATCTATACAGTAAAACTCATACAGATATCATAGTAGTGGTAGCATTAAAAGCAGTTTCAGTGTATAACTACAGGTATAGACACACAGGCATGATCTCAGTCCTTCTGCAGGATTTCTTTGACATGGCTGTTGTCTGGGTCAATGTGAAGCTGTAAAGCTAAGCCCCCAGGCTGAATGAGAGCCATCAAGATGCTTCACATCAAAGAGTTACCCACCGGTGGCTGGCTTAAGAGCACAGTAGCTGCTCTGACTGGAGCAGTAAGGACAATGGCCAGAGCAACACATCAGACTCTACTATAGGAACACAGAGAGACAAGCAGTGTACAGTGAAAATCAATACAAAGTAGAAATACTGTAGCACAAGGCTTCACATACATGGAAAACAATCAGAAACAGGGGAGCAGATAAACAACACCTGCACCAGGTACCAGATCGTGTCAAGGAGCATGAAATTAGAAGCATATTTCCATGGCAACAGACAGACTGAAATAATGACCGTCACAAATGGATGTCAGAACACCCACACTGAACAATTACACTGATCTCATAATTGTGATTTCACATTAATGGAATCTGGTGTGGCATGTTCCTGGCAAGTTTTCATGTCTCATTCTGAATACATGAATATTTTTTTCACAACAAATAAACATGTTGAGTTTCACTGTACTAATAAGTTTTTAGAGCCCCTCTGGAAGTTAGCGCCTGCAAAGATCTAAGGCTTTTTGGACGTGATGCTAAGCGATCACAGTAGGATAGAGTGAGAGGAGGAGGGATTTGTGAATATTCATAAAGCTTAATACATTCAGCGCTCAACAGTCCTTCCCAAAATGATGTTTGCTTTCAGAAACACTAAACAGAAACAGGCGCCGGGCCTAGAAACCTCTCTGGCAAGGTTTCTGCTTTTGTGCATTTCTGCATCATCACTTACCATGTGTTATTTCCATGCTAGGTGCTCATGCATGTTGATGTGGGTTTGCATGGCAGCAGAGTGGAGTGACTGTCTAATAAAAGGATGAGAGGATTACGGCTGTGATGAATGACTCCGTCTGTTCACATTCTTGTAAGTCCTGGTCATCTGGACTGTTGCATCATAAGCCCAATTTAATCACTCCAAAATACTATGAAATGATTGGAGCAAGACCAACACGGGCCCTAACAGGCCTCTTTTTACTGTATGCTGCAACCTGACCCCACTTTTACATAACCATTACTAACATTATGAATGATGGACAGAATGGGAATTGGAGGGGATGAAATGACAGTTTTTAGAGGCGAGTTTTCCTGATAGGGTAAGACATTAAGGTGATACAGTGAAGCGGTCTCCGCACAGATTCTGATGTAAATGTCATGGAAAATTAGACTGTGGATGTGCTGCACTTGCCATCTTTTCTCAGTGGACAGAGAGGGTTTTCACAGCTCTTCAGAGGCGAGGAGGTCCTGCTGGGAGATCGAGGGCCTGTCAGGGACTGGGAATTGGGGAGGGTTATGGGGGATTTAACAAACGGAGTGACTGATCTTTGCAGTTTAAATACAGCTGTTAAAAACTCTGCAGAGATCAAAGCAAGTATTGAATGCTGCACATTCACCCACAGACAACCTGTTCCCTCTAGGTAAAATTCAAGCCCTTACCATTTAATTGCACATATTCAATATGTATTTTTTTCACACTATTAGATTGCATAAGAGAGGTGGATGTAATACAGTGCTAGTTAGCCAGCTTGGTTAGCAAGGTAATTCAAAATAAACAGCTAACAAGAACGCATTTTTAGGCATGCGGAATGTTCTAAATGAATTTAATTAATTTAATTTAATGCAATATTATATCGATTCATGGCCACCAAGTATCGATATTTCCTCACTTTTAGGAAGATAATACAGATCCTGGTGAAACCAGAAGATCTAAGGAATCTATAGGCACCATGTGCGTCAGGATATCGTGTCAGGAAGTTGTCGAAATAACGATGCAAAGCTAGACTTTTTTTTTTAATGCTTCATTCAAAAAGAAATTCAGAGCAGTGAAGCTTAAAGTTGAGGCAAGTTTGAGAAAATGCTGCAATTGTTGTCGTCCATACATGTTTGATATCAGTTCAGTTCAGTTTGACTGAATACTTTGTTGGTCAGTCTGTGGGTTTGACTCTCATAATGGAGAAATAGAAAGACTGAAGTGAGATGAATAGACTGAGAATTTTCTCTTATTTGACAAAACAATTATTGATTACATTTAATTTTGTTGACACAAAATGCAGTTAAATCACAATGGATTGTATCGCAATACTCACCTAATCGCAAAATGCTTAAAATCGCAATAATATCGTATCGTGACTCAAATATTGGGATAAAATCGTATAGTGGGGCCTCTGCTGATTAAAACCTTCACTAAATAAGACCTTAATATACAGAATTAACATCATGACATATTGAATAAGACTTAAACTAGTGATTGAGACCAAAAACACATGAAGGAAATGTTTACTGAGGTAATAAATCAAGTCAGAAGAGTAGAGTTATTTTCTCATAGACTTCTATTCAATTGGACTTGTTTTTGCAGTCAGAGGCCCTGCTGGCCATTAGAAAGAATGCAAGTTTAAGGCACTTTCACATTGGCTTCACTGGAGGTTGCTGCTTGTATAAGACATTTTAATCAGCCTTCTCCTGTCACAGCACCAGCAGCCAATCAGGCTAATCTGCCGCCACCAAAGGCGACTTCTGAGTGGCATACGGGGTTGGCAGGGGTCGCTGGTAGCCTCTCACACTGGACCAGGATAATGAGACTGTCCCGCTGTCAAGCATCTGTGGCCCTGCTCTAGTTTTCCTTGAGTACACACGTACAAATGCATGCACACACACACACTTCCAGTCTTTTATAAGCAGTCACAAATAACATTTTATTCACTCAAAGGCAGAAATATTTAAATTAATGTGAAATGTAAACGTTTTGGCAGTGAAGGCTGCCTTAGATTGATGGTGAATGTGCGTGCGTGTGAGGGCCTTTATGTGTCTGCGTGTGAGTGTGTCTCAATGCAAAGGTGTAGTTTTGGCAGCAGAGAGATTAAGTGCATTCATCTTCATTTGCTGGCTGGCGTTAGCTGTGTTACCTGCTGGAACAGCAACGCTCTGCTTCCCCTCCTGAGACTCAGACCACCGATTCGACGCTGAAAACTGAGCCAGACACACCACTCATATCTCTCTCTCCCTCTCTCTGTGTGCCCTCTTTCATTCGTCTCTCCCTCACTTCTCATTCTGTATTCTGCACAGCATCTGTCCCTCATGTCCCACATGTACAAATGTCTCCCTCTTTTGTTACAATCTGGCTGGGTGTCACTGTGACATTTGACAAATAGCATAACAAATAACCCTTTCCATCCCATGCACTTTGAATGATAACGTTCACACCAGTGATTATGGCTCATAAAGCAGCTGTCAGACCTGCACAAGCATGCATGTTCTGCACTCAAACAAGCCACTTTTCTTTGTGTCAGAAGTGGAGCCCCCTTTGACACCAGACTAATGACTTATTGAATACGTCATTATTTCCCCATATTATTTTGTCAGAGCTGGGAAAATTAAAATCGACTGCCCTACTTTATCACCATGCTTTTTTGTGCAAATGAGACCAGCAGTGATAAAAAAGGAAGTACAACTTTTAGATGAAAAAGCTCCGAAACTCATCCTTTCTGATGTCTTGTCTCAGACTGAAGGGTGGGGGTTTGGGCTACGTGGCAGCGGGCCAGGGGTGTCAAGGCAGACACTAATGGATGAGCTCCTGTCTGCGGTGTGGCTGTTTTTTGTGTGTATTTATGTGAAAGTGAAGTGCATACGTTTGTATGTGTGGCGCGGAGAGTGATGGAAAGCCACATTCTATTACTGTAGCGAGTGAAAGGGCAAGGCAAACAATATGAGACAGGAGCGCTTGTGTATTTCAGATGCCACCTTGAATTAGGGAACTGAAGATTACTGGGAGAAATTGAAAGCATTTGACTCAGAAAATGTATTCATAAGGAGAGAAAAAAACAACAGCTAAGGTGAAACAGCACCATTTCTTTTCTGATATTGAATAAAATAAGATGAGGTACAAAAGAAAGAAATACAAGAAAGTAGCAGCATCAGAAGTGCTCTGAGGGTAAACCACCAGATAGATGGCAAAATGGGATTGCAGAAAAGAGGACTGCTTCTTTTTTCGGTTATGTATGAGTGTGCGTCACTTGCCTGCAGTGCAAAGTGTTGTTCATTCATGTTGTTGAATAATTACACAGGGACCCACTCTAAAAGCATTACCTTTGTTTACCTACTGTACCAACCCAGTTGGGGTAAACTTACCCGACAAACTCCCAAAATAGCCACATCTTGTGCCATATAAAGAAACTCAACAACATGATTAATAATTAAAGTTTTACCTACACAGTTAGTGCCATTGTAGAAGTCTGGCCTCATTCGTGTAAAGGGAAAATCTGTTTTTTGTAAACCTGACTGATGCTCTCTTATTTTTGCCCGATATTAATATTACTTATGAAAATCATCACTTCCAATGTTCAGTTGTGCTGCTAACCAACTTGGTAGGGCAACTAAGGCTATCAAGATGTTTGGCTTCACTTTTGGGGAGCTGTCATGCCCATCTTTACATACAGTCTATGGTTTAGTGTGTTAGCAAGCTAATATAAGCTAACTGGCATGTTGAGGCTAATGGGAATGTCATAAGTATAATTAGACAAATGTGAGTACAAGAAAATTCAGGGGACCACCAAAGTCAATAGAATTTAGATTTTTTTTTCTTGGCATCGTGAATGTATGTAGAAAATGTCATGTTGATATTAGTTTTGACCAAAGTGTTGTTTTAGCAACTCATTATGGAACTCCTTCAGTCATAAACCATCTTCTTATGTTTCCTACATCTTCTCCAACATATACATGTGCTTAACTGAAAGTGAGTCACACCCTCACAGTAACATAAACAAGCCAGCATGCATGAATACAGCAGGTTAGTCCAGGTAAGTCCTACTGGAATTTAGGTTAGATGTGGTTGAGAAATGTTTTCTTTCACTTTCCTTGTCTTGATCCTTTTGATTCTTGCTGTTCTTGACACAGTCTGCAACAGAGGTGGTGAATAAATGACCATGACAAATAATCACAATTGTTGAAAATGTGAGCCATACACTGAAATTTACTTTTACTTCGCAGCCTTTTTTATTCTTTACTGAGAATCACAAACCATTGTCTTTCCTTCCTTAACAGCTTATCCGCACTTGGATCTCGGGGGGCTGTTTTCAGTTCAATAATGTTAATTGTAACATTGTTAATTGTACGAGCTATGGTGAAACAGCAGCATTTCTTTTCTGAGATTGAATGATATAAGACGAGGTACAAAAGAAAGAAATACAGGCTGAAGCCGATCACAGCTGACGTTGGGCGAGAGGCGGGGTACACCTTGGACAGGTCACCAGACTATCACAGTGTTGACACATAAAGACAAACAATCACGCTCTCATTCACTCCTACCGGCAATTTAAAGTCTTGAATTACACCTGAACTGCATGTTTTTGGACTGTGGGAGGAAGCCAGAGGACCCGGAGAGATCCCACGCTGACACGGGGAGAAGATGAAAACTCCAAACAGAAGAGCCGCAGGCCAGATTCGTACCTGCAACCCTCTTGCTGCAAAGCGAAAGAATAAATGTTTTACAAATGCAGCACAGTCTCAAGGTACTGCTTTATCTACAGTTGGGTGAGGCAAGGTGGATGAGGCAAAATCCTGTCCTTTTGAAACAGACAAAGAAGAAAAGCTGAAAAGGCAGAGCATGTAGTTTTTTGTGTTTCACAAACCTTGCCTTTCTCTCAGATTGACCCCCAAATGTTCACTCACAACACCTAACCACCTGCATCTCCACAGACCCACACCTGCACCCACGCACAGTCTGCTTTGAATGATCACATTAGAAGGACAAGAAGGAGGCCATCTCCGTGGTGATGGTTTAGCCGGCTCGGTTGCTTCTATTTGATGACCTTCCATGTGCCGTTTCCCTTCTTCAATATTCAAGCGACAGACAGCATTTGCATCGGTACCATGAAATATGGATGCTGTGTGGAAGGAAGAGAGACGACCGACCTTTCACTGCCACATGAGAATGGATAGGGGGAAAAAATTGATGAAGGGTATTTCAAAAAGTGAGTTAAAAAGGAAATATTCCGTGTCTTTGTAACAGCCCGTTCTTTTACTTTCTCATCTGCCATCTGAATTCAAATCATTGCCGGGGACTTAGAGGAAAGTGTGTCAGAGGAATGTGAAGCACAGCTAAGCTCGAAGAGATAGAGGG
This sequence comes from Centropristis striata, assembly GCF_030273125.1. Classification (NCBI taxonomy): domain Eukaryota; kingdom Metazoa; phylum Chordata; class Actinopteri; order Perciformes; family Serranidae; genus Centropristis; species Centropristis striata. Next base: position 19,201,887 of record NC_081525.1, on the reverse strand, counting down.
AGGTGTGTGTGTGTGTGTGTGTGTGTGTGTAAAAGGAGAGGAATAAGAGAAAGGAGAGAAAGTGTCCTAGAGATTGGTTTCACCTGCACCACAGTGTTTAGATAAACTTCAGCGGCAGGGAGCTGAAGACTCAGCAGAAACAGGATGCAGGTTCAACTCAGCACTTCAAAGAGAACTTAAGAGTTGAAGAAACTCCAAATATTTGAATCACTGTTGCAATACACACCATAAAATATAGCAAAAATAACTATCTCATGGGCATTTTCCTCCAGTTAGCACATCCAGCTATTAAGCTGTTGATCTGAGTCAAGAAGAGAAGAGAAGAGAAGGAGACAGAGGAGTGCTCATGTGGAAAGGAAGTGGGAGCGATATGACAGCTGTAAAGGTCATCACTACTCTACTGGTTCTTGTTCATCAACCGTCACTCACCCGATGAAGAGACAGTACTCTTCACTACCTCATTGCTCAGTGACTATGAAGATATACGAACAATACCTTTTACTCTCCGAATGCTCAAAATATCGCAACAATCAGGGGTTTCTGTTCCTGGAAATAACACACTTGTTGATTGTGAGTGACATGAACTGAAACTACAAGCATTTACTTCGAAATAAAAATGCACTAAATAAAAGTTGCATGTGGAATGCCAGGAAAAATTAAAATCTCAAGCAAATTAAACAACTTGCATTTGCGAATAGAATTTGTAAGAGCAGTTTCTTCCTAAAATGTGGAGGTTTGCTAAGTCTTCAAGCCTATACTTTGTGCAGCACGGAGAGAAGTCACTCAGCGTTCTCTCCCTTGTAAAAGGAACCGTTACACTTATATACAGAAAATCAGTGTCACATGATCAAAGGCCGGGGGTAGTTACAGGTGAAGTTGTGACTTAATGTAATCAACATACTAGGATCAGACATTACAGGACAGTGACGAAAGCAAAAGTGTATTGAATACAGAGCCAGACAGTCAGATAATGTCATGCAAATTCACATTTTACCCCCCTGTAGACAAGTTGTCTGGGCATGTGTGTCTGAGAGCAGGATTTAATGCTATGCTGTAATTGCTTAATGCTTTAAATTATTAAGAATATAATATTATTTTCCACAAATTTTAAATGTTATCTGGGGTTTCTTCACCTTTTTAAAAACTCCTGTTTCTTTGAAATGAACAGGAAATGTGGATCTACTTTTAAATATGACAGGAAGGATGATTTAAACATTACCTGTGCTGGTCAACGATTTTAATCCTCCAGGGGCTGTACATGGGTCATTTTTCACCCACCAGTAATAATAAAAGCTGCAATTACCTACTCCTGTTCTGTGAACTTGCTGATCCTCTTGGTCCTTCTCTGAACAGATTGACATCATGTTTTTTTATGTGTTTTTGCTAGCAGCAACTTAGACCATAGACTGTATAAAAGAAGTGAACTCAGCCATTGTGATGTCACCCGTTGGTTTGTGGACTGAGTTTGGCATTTTTGGTCGTCGCCATTGATGTTTTGGAGCCAGAAGTGACCATGTTTGAACAAGAGGATGTAGCTAGCACTAGAGCAAGCTAACTGGCTTGGTAAGTGTCTTTTAGTACAACCAAATGCTGGAAAACACATTTTTAGGAGACCAAAATGTTACAATTGACATTAATGAACTGAAAACACGCTGAAAGAATATCAAAGTTATCAGATGATAACTAACGGTCGGATAGTTAGCGAGCTAGCTAAATTTATAATTCTGCCATATTTCCATGCAACAATAGTTACAGAAAGTGAGTTGAATATTTTTTTTTCATTTTCACCTCAGTAAGCTTGCCACTTTCCACAAGTCCGTTTATACGGAGGTTAGCCCAATACATCAGGTTGCAATACACATAAAAATGGCCATCCCTCTGACAATCCTGCCTTGTTGATTTGAATTGGAATGTCGTTAATACTCTCATTCTTTTTATGGGTTTAATGTTTACCATGTTCACTAGCTTATAGCATGCTAACCTTTGCAAATAAGCACCGGATACAAAGTACAGCTGGGGCTGATGGAAGTCATAACCTTTGTAGGTATTTGGCCATAAACCAAATATTAAACTGGAGATCTGGAGTTATAACAATTCTTTGTGAAAGGGAAATGGATGTCTGGCAATCATCTAATAGTTGTTGTTGAGATATTTCTGTCTGAAATTGATGGACTGACTGACGGACCGACATTGCTGCTAGCATACCTATGATCATTAGCCTGGGTATACCCAGACTGCCTTGCGCGCTCGAATTTAATTTCGAACTGCGGCGGGGTCTGGAAACTAGAGGGAGATCTTAGCCCTGTTTTAGGGATCCAATCACAGAGCGGGGAGGGACGGCAAGACGATGACGCGTACTACTCGGCACTTGGAAGCTTGTAGTTTTCCGGATCCAACATGTCTGCAGCAGACGCGAAACTCTCTTTAGCTGTAGATGGTGTTTTAAATAGTTTAGAGCGAAAGTTGAAAGGCGAAAGGTCTCTCGGCGGCTCCGCTGAGATCACCGGCGTTATGGTAGCGGGGCTATTAGCGTCGCTAGCGGCTATTAGCCGCTAACGGCGCTAATAGCCGCTAGCGACGCTAATAGCCCCGCTACTGCGGACAGCGGAGCCGCCGAGAGGCCCGCAGCAGCTTGATTATTGCCCATAAAATCAGTGGATGTGTGTGGCTGAATGACATGAGGGGGAATAAAGAGTGAAAATAAATAATCTTGCAGAAAGCGAGAACTGGAGAAGCAAAGCAGCAAGCAACACTCTCTCACAGACACACACACAACAAACATCCATTTCTGTTGCTCTACTACGTCATCTGGTATAACTGATCTGATTGGCTAAGAGCTACCTGCAGACGCTTTTGATAGACATTCTAAGCGTCCAATAAACGGCTCTGGAGGATCGTAAACCACACCTCCTCTACGGAGAAATACATTGCTCGTTGCCAGACTAGACCTCATTTGAGAATAGTCTGGTGTTAGCCAGGCTATATGATCATAACAATGAACAATGTTGTTGTATTTTCATTTCTGATACATGATGACTTTCATCCCTTTTGTTGTTTTGGATAATTTTCCCCAGTAAGGCAACAACAGTTGTTTGGCAACACTTTAGTCTCTGATATTCTATGGAAGAGTAACTCATGAAAAGCCTCTATGTATTCTGCACAGACACATTCTAATGACTCAGCTCTGTTTGCGTCTCAGAGTGACTCATGAAGAAACGTTATTTGTGTCTGGAGCACCTGTGGCTCACAGTCCCAGGGTTTAAAGAGCAGCGTGAGGTAGGAAAAGCCGAGAGGGAAACCACATCTGAAATCAAGGATAACAACTGTTTTTGTACATAAAGCCGGAGTCACACGCACGGCTTTACAAAAGCAGCTATTGTCATAGAGAAGCAAAACCACAACATAAAGAGAAGACCCTATACAAGCAACAGGTATTATAGTGTGTTTATTGTACACAGGTTTAAAATACTTGCAGTGTATGGCAGCATTATCTAAGCCTGAGACATGCTGTCATTTACTGAGATTATGGGCTTCCTGTTTAAAGACCACAGCACGGTCCTTCTGTTTACGCAAATGGTCTGCAGGAAATCAATCATGTAGGTACTCGAAATGTTTTGTGGATGATTACATTTTATTGTGTTACAGAAGAGGTCCTGTCAGAACTTGTTGCTTCTGTTGCTGCTGGTGCCCTTTTGCAAGACATTTCAATATTTCATTACAAAAAAAGGTTTTGTTTGTTTGAGATAATGGTTCACTTTTGAAAATAACTTTTCTACAACCCTTCATTCTTCTGCTCCCTGTGCACCCTCATCCACTTTATCGGAAATTCTCCTCTGAACTCACAGAGCAGGTTTGGGCAGTTCCCTTGTTTACCTTTCCTCTGGCCCCGCCCCTCTGCTCTGCCACTTCCTGATCACCTTGGCCTGGTAGAGGTGAGCAGGTTGTGAGCTCACACAGGAGCTGTGTGTCCCCGCTTTGGGTTGTAGAATTCCCCCGAGACCGGCTGTCGGATAAAATTTCTCTACTTGAAGACCAGCAGCCAATCGGCAGACTCCGTGACTGGGACAAAGTCCTCTTTACTGAGTCATTTAACTCTCCTTTGCCCCCCCACACCTCCTCCTCCTGAATGGTTTAAAGTTACACCCTGTGTGAGGCTTTACCTGTCCAGGTGAACTGCTCTGCTGAAAGTGAACGTCGCTCATGAAGCCATGTAAGTATACTTTCCACACTTAAATTTTTTTTATTATTATTAGAAGTCTGGTCTTAAATGCGTAAACATTAAAAACTAGTTGTTCCAGTGCTGCTTTTTTGCATCTAAGTCATTTGCATTGAATCCGTGTGTGAGTCTAAACTTTAACATACTTTAAGCTGCCTGTAACGATGTTGTCTGTGTAGATTTACTGGTACCTGTGCGTGTGTTTCCTAATCTCAGCGTCTCTGTTAGTGTTCAGTACAGTCTGTGCTGATCCAGTCAGCCTTTTTGATATTAGAGTTACTTCACAGAGCTTCCCATCTGCCTGCAGCTGTTCTCCCAGACTGAGGTGTCAGGTCTGGCTCAGGCTCACCGTGGAGATATGTTATGCACTGAGAGAGGGACCGGCATACGCAAACATACACGCGCCAGAGCCTTATGTAGAGGTTATTGAAAGGGCAGGAATTACATTATGGTGTTGCTACACATCACATATGTCTATTTGAAATGGAGCAAGATGTGCCAGATTTGAAAAATAGTGAGTTATGTAATTCAGTGCATGTTGAGTTATGAGTAAATGACTCGTGATGGGATTCTTGATAGGGTGTGTAAGCCTGACATTAATTTAAAGAAGTTTGCCTAACAGTTCTGCTGTTACCATTACTTATTTAGGAAGATATTGTAGGTCTTTGTAACTAGTGTTGAAGTGATGTTACCAACTGTTCCAGAGTGTTGTATGTACATTTTCAATAGGCTAGTGTGACACTCAGTTTCCCTGTGTAATATGCATAGACTGTATAAAATAGGTAATATGTCATATTTAGTGTATTATAGAGCTTAAGTGTCAGGGATCTTTCACTCATTTGGATGTTTCTCTCTGAGGAAAGAGTACTATTTTTCATTACGTCAATTCAATTGTCCTGGCTTGTCTAGTTCATTAATTTGATTTCCATTGAAGAAAAAAAAACACTTACTGGAATTTTCAGTGTTTGGCTGACATGTCTGAACACAACACGCTATGCTGTGATTTGACACAGGCTGCCTCATGTTTATTTGCACTCAGGGTCTGTGTTTTATGGAGCTGCTTGGAACTGCAGTGCTGATCGAGTATCACCAAGCCATTCTGATTTTTTTTTTTACGATTTGATGATGAACTGATATGTTGAAGAGGAAGGAGAACTCATTCAGCACTCCCACTCTGTGCTGTAATTGTGCTGGTGAGCGTGGGCCCTGTGATTGTGTCTCAGGCCGTGAATGAGTTTCTCTACATGAATCACAGAGGAGTTGGTAGTCCTGATGATGTGAGACTACACCTGCTGCAATGACCAGCTGTACTCAGTTAAAATACACCGTGACATCAGCACAGTGTAGAACAATCTGCAATGATTAACAAACTAGTTATGCAAAAAGAAGGCTGTGTTATGCTCAATCCAGCATGCTATGCTTACATTTTTCTGACTGCGCCTTTTGGTCTGAGGGTGCGTTTGTTTGATTGATACAGATATGACTGGATTTGTTGAATATGGGGATATGTACATAGCAACAGGCCAGTCCAGTGTGGACAACGAGACTGCCGACGCAGACACATTTACCTTGTCACTGGGTTGTTTTTCACACTCAATCGTTAGGAAAAAGGAGCTGACTTGGCACAGCCTTGTATCATTATTAACTCGTCCAGTCATCTCGCCCAGATCACAGGAGAGTAACCCCAGAGTGAATCAACAGCCTTATTTGCATGAAATGTGCAATGTGTGAGGAAGAAGGTGTTGGCCATCTTAGACAAACAACTCTCCCAGCTCTTAATAGTTGAAAAGGGACGACCTATTGAGCCAAAGCTTGACATGACTTTGCTTCAAAGACAAAGGAGACTTTTACCTCAGTCTTTTATTTACAATCCAAACACTGTTTTTTCTTTCACTTTGTGATCAAAAGTGAAATAGAAACGTGGACAGAATGCAGCCAAACTTAATGTCTCAAGGTAGTTATAGCATTGTAGGTGTAGCTATTAATAAAACACCAGTTATATGTTGGGTGGATCAGCAGATAAAGGTTTTCAAATGAAATATCGGCAACAGCTTTCACTGGAGGTCATGCGAGGAGTATTCCTTCAACACAATTTTAACTACCCATTCGAAAAAATATTTTTCCACATTGGCAAGATCATGCATCCCTAGTGATACCAACCAGAAAGAGACTCAAAATGATTACAAAGAAACATAAAACAACTACAAAGAGACTTTAAAAGATGACTGATAAGGGGCCAAAACAACTACAAAGAGATGCAAAACAGCTGCAAAGAGACCCAGATTGACTATGAAAGGGGCCAAACAACCACAAGGAGACACAAAATGACTACAAAAAGACAAAAACAACTACAAAGAGATGCAAAAACAGCTGCAAAGAGACCCAGATTGACTATGAAAGGGGCAAAACAACTACAAAGAGATGCAAAACAACTACAAAAAGACTCATAACCACTATAAAAAAGATGAGAAAAACCACAAGGACACAAACAAGGACTTTAGAGATATAGAAAGTAACTACAAGGACACTTAAAATGACAACAAAGAGGAGCACAAAATGACTACAAAATGGGGGAAACAACTACAGACAAAAAACAACTACAAAGAGACAAAAAAAGACTACAAAGACATGCAAAACAGCTGCAAAGAGACTCACACTGACTATGAAAGGGGCAAAAAAAAAAACCACAAGGACACACAAAATGACTGCAAAGAGACACAAAGACACAAAAAAGACTCATAACCACTATAAAAAAAGATCAGAACAACAACAAGGACTTCAAAGATACAGAAAGCAACAACAGAAACACTTAAAATGACAATAAAGAGACACACAAAACAACTACAAAAAGACAAAAAACAACAACAAGAGGCTAAAAAACGATTAAGTCAGTATGTTTTGCTCTTGTGCAGGAGAGGTGGTATGGCCTTTTGCATGCCTGCACCCAGGGGTCTGGTGTCTCATAATCCGCCCATGGTAGTTGCTCAGCCTATCAGCTCTGTGTTCTCGTCTCTCTGGAGTAAAGAGCAGCGCTCCAACAGGACTGTGATGACACTGTCGTCTTGTCACTTCAGGGATTAGGAATGAGCCGGAGAGAGCTGCTGTTGCTCCTCAGGCGCGGGCGTGTCCTCTGTGTGAATGTGGCCGTCAGTACGAGTGGGTGTGGAGAAGCATGCATGTGTGCATCTCTGTGCAAGCAGGAACATGTCGGGAAAGTATCGTTAGTGTGTGATCTTCATTCCAAATACGGTTTATCATAGCTAATGGGTTCCATGAAAGTAGTAGGACGTCATCCATTTTGTTTCAGACTAAAGAGGCCTACACTCTGGTCCTTTACTGTAGTCTTTTTGTTACTGTGTAGTTATCTTTTCTCTTTTTACCAAAGTTTCCCAGGAGAGAAGAGAACAAATTTGAAGGAGATTATGTTATCCGGTTCAGATCAGGCATGGGAGAGAATATCAAACCACTTTCATTTTTCATTTTCTTTAACTTTTAATCACTTTTATTTCATTTTCCTCTCCCACTGGTAGAAACATGCTCCCTCTCTCCTCTCTCCCTCTGTAGTTATAAGAGTGCTCCTCTCTATAGATCAGGCCAGACCTCAGACGCAGCAGGTGCCATAGTCTGTGATGAATCAGCCACGTTACCACAAGCTCTCAGTGGGAAAGTTCATCTTTGTTAAGTCTTGTTATTAGCCGTCCCCTCCCTGACACACCAAAGACACTGAGCTTATATGGCTGTCACAACTCGCCGTCCTCGTACTGCTTATATAAAAAGAAATGAAGCAGCCTGTTTGTTTTGACAACTCTGTGGTTACTCAGTGGATTTGAACGCGCACAGACATATTTGTCAGCATTAGCATATTGGGACGCACATCAATTGTTTGCTAGTAATTCTATCTAGAGCATGGGAATGTGTCCCATTAAAATAGAACTAGATTTGTATTTTGTACTCATAAACACAAGTTTTGTTCCTGTTTGTTGTTGGTGTTTTTTTTTAACAAGATCTAGTGTCTCATTAAGCAGCCAAGACCCAATAGTGGGTCCAGAAACAAAGCTTGTGGAGTGCCAACAAGATGGCTGTTGCCAAGGTGACGTGTGTCTGACTGAGCCCATCTGTTCGTGTCCATGTGCTCGAGGAGTCCGCCTGTTTTGGATATGACGTGTACTCTGGCATGCTTACAGTGTTGAGTAGCAAAAAAAACAAAACGGTTTGTAATCATGTCACATCTCCCGCAGCAGTGATGTGTGTTTGTCATGCAGCACAGGGAGCGAAGCTGGAGACTTATCTGTGTCTATCCGTCTCTCTACACTTGCTGCTGAGATGAGCAGTATTGACGTCCCCGCATCCGGAGGAGAAATCTCAGTGGTTCGATATCGCTTCTCTGTGCCAGGCAGCGGAAGAAAATCAAACAAACTGAGAAAAAAAATACAAAAAAAAAGTTTGCAGGACTGCTGCACACATCATTTGTTGCTGTTGTTCATGTGTGTGTGAAAGAGAAGCGCTGCTCCGGCAGCATCAGCTTATGAATATTTTCACACCCTGTTTACTTGACATGATAACTGTGGCTGCGGTCTCCCTTTTTCTAGTGGCGGAAAGTACATTTACTCAAGTACTGAACTATTTCATACTTCTTCTCTGCTACCATTTTATATCTACACGGTTGTGTCGGAATCATTTCGTTTTCAGACACAATCCTCTGTTCATTGTGGTTTCATTTTCATTGTGATATGTTTGGAAGAGACTGATTAATAAAGTTTCGAAAAGATATACACTTTATTCGTAAAGAATAAATCACATTGTCGCAATCATTTCATGGAAAGAGGTAAAAAATATTTTATTCCAACCTTATGGACGATTGTGTATAATCTATTCAGGGCTCCTTGTCCCATTCCAGATGTCTATAAATTGTGAGCTGCTCCCCTCTAGAACTTACACATTGTTTCATTCATAACTGTTTAAAGACCCAAGAGGTTAAATTATCCAATATTTTTACTCTCTCTCTCTCTCTCTCTCTCTCTCTCTCTCTCTCTCACACACACACACACACACACAAACACAAACACACACACACACACACACACACACACACACACAAAACCCCTGAATATAAATTTGCCTAGGACTCTCCTTTTTTCTCCTTTTCCACACCATTATTCACCGCAAGACCCTCTGATTTATCTTGTGACCTTTTCAAGGGGCCTGATCCCCAGGTTTGGAACCACTGGACCGAACTACAACACTTTCTATTTACAGTCATGGAAAAAATTATTAAGCCACCCTTGTGTTCTCTAATTTCTTGTTCATTTTAATGCCTGGTACAACTAAAGGTACATTAGTTTGGACAAATATAATTATAACAACAAAAATAGCTTATAAGAGTTTAATTTAAGAGCTGATATCTAGCCATTTTTCATGGTTTTCTTGATAATGAATCAAGAAAACCATGAAAAATGGCTAGATATACAAACACACTTAATGATTTCTGGTGCACTCCATCAACGGCCATAACAAAGTATAGATGTGACTGATTATGATTAATAGGGTTTCTTTTGGATGCTTTTGACTTGTTATAAACTAGAGGTTGACGTATCAATACTCTATAATCGACTGTAGTGAGTGCTATGTTATAATAGTTTGTGCAGCTTCTTTAGTTATCACTGTATGTGTTAAGTGAGGTGAAGCACTCACTGATGCATCTATAATAATGCCTGCTTATCATTCATGCATTAAAAAGAATACATGCTGCGTAATAAGTGAATATTATGTAAGAAGTGTTCATAAACCATGCAGAGAATTACAAGTACAATCTGTCAGCTTTAGAAATAGAGCATTTAGATATTAAAGAGAAATATTCAAAGTAAGAGAAAGACAAAATATATTTTGTCAAACTTTATTTTCACTAGTGGAAAATGGGAAGATGTGTTTTCACTATTTCTTCCTCAGCCAGCTACAACAGTAAAAGGCTGCTTCCAGATGGATGTGTCAGAATTAATAATCTAATGTCACATGTAATCAGCGGTGGAAAGTAACTAAGTACATTTACTCAAGTACTGTGCTTAAGTACAATTTGGAGGTACTTTGGAGTACTTACTTGAGTATTTGCATTGTATGTAACTTTATACTTCTACTCCACCACATTTAGCTGTAAGCTTTAGTTACTCTTCAGGCCGAGATTCAACATAAAAAATAGATTTAAAATGATTGGACTTGTTTAAAAAAAAACACCTATAGTATATTAAAATGAGCCCTATCTTGATAAAAAAAATAAATGCTACTTACATAAATGTATCAATAATAATTCCAACAATATATTTGGAATATATTAAGTCTGCATAACGAGTTTGATACTTTAAGTACATTTTGATGCTGATACTTTTGTACTTTTACTTAAGTACCTTTTGAATGCAGCTCTTTTACTTGTGTAGGAGTAATTTCACAGTGTGGTATTAGTACTTTTACTTAAGTAAAGAATCTGAATATTGACAATTTTACTGAAGAAAAAGATTTGAGTACTTCCTCCACTACTGCTTCTCTCACACTTTATTCGCTTTCCTCACATAGTTCCCATGGATCTCTGCTGCTACTGACCTCAGCGGATCCAACAACACATCCTGAGTCCAAATGAGTATCCAGGACGACAGCATACACTCTGAAGTCGTCATGGCAATGGCCGGAGCGTCCGCCCCGCCCCTTTCTCCCTCAGACTACGGACTGTTGTCTCCGCCTCCTGACCTGTGCGCCAGGTGCGGCCACAGCCACCAGCTGGAGGAGAACCACGAGTATATTTACAAAGATGAGGTGGACGACGACCTCGTCTGTCACATCTGCCTGCAGGCGCTCATCAGGCCCCTGGACACGCCCTGCGGACACACCTACTGCCAGGAGTGTCTCACCAGCTTCCTGCTGGAGAGCGACTTCTGCCCGGTGTGCCGCGCGCCCCTCATGCTGCAGAGCTGCAGGAAGCCCAGCCTGCTGGTGCACAAGCTGCTGGACAAGCTGACTGTGGCCTGTCCCTTCACTGACCATTGCACTGAAACTTTGGCTCGCTGTGAACTGGAAGACCACATCAAGAGCAGGTAGGATGGAGGAAACACTGTTTAACTGATTACATATTGTAAAAACTGTTTGTTCCTCACAGCATTTGCAGGCCCATAACTGTATAAGATAGCATCAGTGCTCAGATTAAACAAGCAAGCAAGTGCTTCAGTTTCTGTTCTTTTTTTATTTCTCTCCTATTTACCCTTGCAATGTGGTAAAAACTACAATGACCTGCAGTAAACACACACTCTAGGTTTCCCACCCTCCTCTGCCCATCGTCATTAACCCACAGCTCCAGTCCCAAAGGGGAGAGTTCTCCCCCCAACCAGGCTTTCATCTAAACTAGGCCCAGCTCCTCTGTTTATATATCATTAAAAGACAGTACTTTGGTTTCTCTCAGTCCAGATCTGTTTTCATTAATGCTCATTAACACTCCACTAGCCCAAAGGCCTCTGGGATAATTAGTGCATCTCTCCACACATCACACACAAGCCTATTCCTATTCATTTGCACTTTATAAAACTCTCTAAAAAAGCTGTGCCCTTTTTTTCTGCCCCCTTCTCTCCGTCTTATATCCCACCACCCACATACACTCATTTCCTCTGCTTCTTCTCTTTTTACACCTTCTTTTTATACGCCATCCTTCTCTCTGTCTTCTCCACCACATAGTTTCCCAGTCTTTTCCTCCATGTAGTGAGTGTCATAATGAGGGTGTGGAGCTCTGAGGCTGACTCCCAGAAGGATTCAGCTGCTCTCCCATAGTTAGAAGGTGTTACCCGTGGAGGTGAGAGGCCACGTCCACAGGGACAACTCTATACATTGTGTGCAAAAATGTAGAATTTCTATTCTGTAAACAGTATGTGTTTCATGAAGCTGGTTATCGTTGTTGGATAATACATAGAGTTTCTGAAGAGTCCATGGGAAGCTCAATTTTTGTAGCTCCAGGCATCACCATCTTTGCAGTGCCTGACTCCTCCTAACTCCCTACTAGTCAAAAAAATGGGCAAAGAAGGGACACTGGGATGGGTCGAATGAACTCTGGTTGCTGAAACACTGCACCTTTGATAAATTCACTCCTTAACAGTTGACATTTAGGGGAACTTAGCTTTAGAGACCAAAACTGTGGAAACTTGTTTATTTCCTGTGATGGAAAGTAAGAATACATTTACTCAAGTACTGTACTTAGTACAATTTTGAGGCATGTGTACTTTACCATTTTATGTAGCTTTATACTTCTACTTTACTACATTTTTAGGCAAATATTTTTTTTTTAACTTCAGACCAGTATATTAAGTAATTAATGAGGCATGTGTTAACTAAATTTAAGCACTGTCTGCATAAATGCATCAATATAAATAATCTAATTAATATATTTGGAATATATAAAACAGTGAGTGGTTCCATTCTGCATAATAAGTACTTTTACTTTTGATACTTTAAGTACATTTTGATGCTGATACTTTTGTACTTTTACTTAAGTAAGTTTTGAATGCAGGAGTTTTACTTGTAGTCATTTCACAGTCTGGTATTAGTACTTTTACTTAAGTAAGTGATCTGAATACTTTTTACACCACTGTTTATTTCTGCTGTAAAGTTTTTTTTATAATGGCTTCCCATTTCCCAGCAAGGCTCAACATTTGTTTCTTTTATCCTCGGCGACAAACCTCCTAATAATCTCCTAGAAAAGCCCTCCAAAAATCACCATGTTGTCATTATTTTAACCATGACCCCAAAGCTCTCGCAACCATAACATAGTAATTTAACTCAAACCACCATCTTTCCCTATGCCTAACCAAGTCATTTTTGTGCCTAAACTTAACCAAACCTTAACTATATCCACATTTTGTAAGGGCATGAGATTCTAAAATGCTTTCTTCTGCAGAATCTGTGACGTGATATTTTGTCTGATTCTTAAGATGTTTAAGATGTGCACCTGGGTTCACAACAGTAAGACATACCTGGGCTGTGCTTACTGTCTGAGAGAGATATTCTATATTTATCATGCAAATAAAGCCAATAAGGTTAATAAAAAGTAAAATACAACATCTCCTCTGTATCTAGACATAGACATATATTTATGTAAATGACATCATTTCTTCCCTGATCATATCTTTCTGTGCCCATGATGGCCATGCACAGTCTCTGGCCATACCCCAGAATCTGGGAGCTGTAATGACTGAGGCGGCCACGCCATCTGGTCAGAGCTGATTTCATACTCATGTAATCATTCATGACCTTTATTGGCCTTTGGTTGGAGAAATTGTCATTCTGTACACAACCAGTGTAATCCAGAACAAAATCTTAACCATTTAATCAACAATATTTCTTGTTGGCTTTGTTACCGTGTCCTGTAAGGGCTTGCACAGAATTCTGCCTTAAAAGGCCTCCCCACCCACTCAGGTATTTTTCTTCTTTTTAGCCAGTTACGTGTAGCTACATGTGCATGTGCTGCTTAAAACAGGTTTTCTCTGCTCTGAATTGTCTCTCGCCTTCATATTTTTTGCCTAAGTCAAATTAATTTACCCAGTGCTCCATGTGTATGTTTAACGGATGTTCTGCCTTGAGCATGATGGTGTTTTTTTTTTTTTTCTCCTTCCTTGTGTTTTTTTTTGTGAAAATTTGTTTTCAAGTACACTTTCAAAGCCCACAGAGGAATTCTTCAAAGCCTGTTTGAATATTTGAAGAAATGAGAATTCCTGGTAGTTACTAGACTACTGTTTTTACTGCTGTTAAATGTGGCTGTGGTTACTTTTCTATGTGGCATTTGTTTATATGAGGGAGAGAGAGAGAGAGAGAGAGAGAGAGAGAGAGAGAGAGAGAGAGAGAGAGAGAGAGAGAGAGAGAGAGAGAGAGAGAGAGAGAGAGAGAGAGAGAGAGAGAGAGAGAGAGAGAGAGAGAGAGAGAGAGAGAGAGAGAGAGAGAGAGAGAGAGAGAGAGAGATGAGGCCACCATATAGCCATAGTCATCTATGGTGGCAGATGGGTCTACGTATATGATGATTTTGTGAATTATGGATGTGACCTATGTTTATTCCCTTTACTGAGCCAGCCTCTGTGAGAGTTGCTGCAGGTGTCTTTCCTCTTCTTAGAGCTTTTCGCGAACTAAATGATGTGGGAACACAAGCTGTCACACCTTGAAAGGGGTAAAGTGGTAGAGTTGTGCAATGTGTGCAATGTTTTCAACCGGCCAAGGTCAGTCCAACAACCGGTGATTGACAATGTATTCGCACAGATGAGTGTGTAGCTGGGAGATGTTCCACAAGCTTTCTCAGCTTTTTTTTATTTCAACAAAATAAACTCACAGAATGTCAAGACAGGAAATATTATAACACCTATCCAACAGAAAAATACAACCATACATCGTATCATTACCACCTCACCCCACCCAAATAAACAGCAACAACAAAATAATCAGAATAAGGATACCTTTTATTGCCAAGTAGGTTTTCACATCCAAGGAATTTGCTGTGGTGTGCTGGTGCAAAGTACTACATATATAGGTGCATCTCAATACATTAGAATATCATTGAAAAGTCCATTTCTAGTAGTTCAAGTCAAATAGCCCCAACCAAGTATTGAGTGCATATAGATGGACATACTTTTCAGAGGCCAAAATGTCCACATTAAACATATTTTTTTTTAATTGGTCTTTTGTAATATTAAATTTTTTTGAGACACTGAATTTTAGGTCTTCATTAAATATAAGTCAAAATCATTATAATTAGCAGAAATTAAATAAATAAGACATGAAATTTTTCATTCTGTGTGTAATGGATCTATATAATGTGTTATTTCGACTTTTTAAATTGAATGACTGACATAAATAAACTTTTCTATGATATTCTAATTTATTGAGATGCACCTGTAAATATAGATTAAGAAAACAAGTACCTCAAGTTAAAAAAAATATATAGAAAAAGTCAACTTACAAACAACATTTTAATCATATATATATATATATATATATATATATAAACAGTATGTACAATCTAGCAACAGCCAATAGCGGATAAATTCATCCATTTGCCCTACCCTATAATGTGGCCATATTTCTACTATCATACTACCAAGGCAGAGCAACCTTGAACTGGTCTTGGAAAGGAGTGATGTTGGCTAAATGTTATAAAGTTGAGGGATAAGATGCATTGTTTGCAGCTGCACCAACAATACAAGCTAAATTACATTTGTGGATAAAAGAGTGTGTTGAACAAAACACTAAAAAGGATTGCTCCTGTCAGTGATGGTACTGTCTCGATGGCCTTCTAACTGCCTCTTTTCATGTCTGGTTTTAAAAAGACAAGGTTGTGTCTCGTCTCCTTTTACAAAACATGTCTGGAAAAGTACTCAAAAGCCTCAGAAACTTTCAGATTGTTCTTTTGCTTCACTCTCAGTGGAACCAAAATCAATAATTCAACTAAATATTTGAAAGAACTATCCCTCATTGTAGCTTACGTTAAGCTAACATGGTTTGTTATCATTATCCAAGGCCACTTCTTGAGCTCGTCCTTTCATCCATCTGTAGTAGAGGTCAGAGGTACAGCACATTGCCTGTTTCAGGTGTGACAGGTGGTGTTTCCACATCATTTATTTCCCCAAAAAATCTCTACGAAAAGAGAATAGACACCTGTAGCACGTGGCTAACTCTCACATTTGATTCAGTGAAAGGAATAACTGGAAGTTGTGCCCACAATCAGCACATGGAATCATATGATAGACCAGAACAAGCCTGGTTTTGGAAGTATTCACAGCAACAAGGTTAGTGGGGTTCCTGGAATATTTGCTTGAATTTTGATGAGGATCTACGTTGATTGCAGGTCGTTAGTGTGTAGATTTAAGGTGTTAGTTTCACTGTATAGACGGCCATTGCGGCGATTTGATTGGTCGCCGGCTCAGAGAATCTGTAGGGGCGTGTTTTTAATTTAACTTTACAATATAACCACATTAGCGAACTAAAAACTTCAGAACAAGCCTGGTTTTTAGAAGCAGAACACAGCAACAAGGTTCGTGGGGTTCCTGGAATACTTTTTTGGGGGGAGTTTTGATGAGGATCTATGCTGATTGCTGCTCTTTACTGAACACCTACACATAATCAACACACAGAACAAAAAAATACCTAAAAAATGTACACAATCTGCACTCACTACCAAAAAGCACTTGCGTCCCAAAACTTGACTTCATCCTTGCTTGTGTTGTGTTAACTCTCACATGTACTTCGCTTTGGATAAAAGCGTCTGCTAAATGACATTATAGATTGTAGAAGTATCATTTAATCATTTACAAAGCGTAATTAGCCATCTCTTTTTTACTCATTATTACTTAAATGTACATACAGATAGGGTCCATGGTTTATACTTAACACCTGTCCTGCTAGGTTGTGATCTTTAAGCACACTCACTGCGACTTCACATCAGTATGAGAAATTGGCTGCTATAAGAGGGAAATAAAAAAAAACAATAATAGGGGGAGAGTATGTGTATGTGTGTATGTTATGATGGTGTTTTTGTGAATGCGAGTCAATGTGAGTGTATGAAACGACTCCTGTGGGGGCAGACTGGTTTCTGTTCACAAACTGCATCCTGTCACAATCCAATTACATTTCCATTTCCTGCGTGCCCTGTGGTCTTGTTGCTGTGCGCACTGTTCAAATACCGCAGGATAACTTATGCCTCAGTATGCACGCATGCATGCATTAACACACATACAGACAGACGCACACACAGACAAATTCCGCCTGTAACCACTCTACCTCCATCCATGAAATATTCATTCAGACAGGGTATTTACACCAGTTAAGTGTCTTTCTCGAGGGTAGCAGACAGCTGAGCGCTATGAAAATCGGATAACAGTGAAAAAAGGTAAGAAGAGGGAAAACAAGGAAAATGGAGAGAAGGGAAAGTAAGGGAAATGAAAGGATGAAGATTAAAGTAGTATGATGCTGGGCAAAATTAGAGCTTTATAAATAAAATTGACACGACTCTGCTTAGAATAAAATAGCTAAATAAACATCACTAGAAAGGGATTGAGGGTGAGATTTAATAGGAGGGGATGAAAATAGATTAGCTGCAGTATTTCATATTCAAAGCCAACATCTCTCCCTCCTGCTTTGAGTTTACTACAAAAAAAGGAACTGATGGCAGTGACAACAGAAAGGGACGATAGAGGAAAGAAATACACACCTCACACAGCCTTTAAATGTACCTTCAGCACCTTGAAGTGAATGCCAATCACTGCCATGTAACACAGTCTATCAACACACCTCTCCCCTGTCACTTCCCAGCTGTAAGTGCTTCCCAAGATCCCTGCACAACCTATTGAATGGGGAAGTGATGATAGACAGGGTTGTTTATTGTGTATCTTTTCCCCTCTCTTTGTATATACTCTGAAATTGAATGATTGCATGAATGACTGACTGACTGCATGAATGAAATGTTCCCTTGGACACTGCCTCTCTAAAGATTTATTCCAAATCTGCTTATTTTTTCTCTTTCATGTCACTCACAATAACAAGCCTCCATCACTGCAGAGAATATTGATTTGCCGGTGTGTTTTGGTCTTTTTTTTTTCCACACATGTAGGCAGATTCTTTTTAGCGATCAGACCAATCTGCTGCACAGGGAGCAGTCCATCGTTGGAGAGGAGGGGTAAAAAGCTTGGAGGCAACATATTCCCTCACTCCTCTCTATCCTCCCCCCCTTCATGGACCAACATATGTGCTTGCAGGGGGAGGTGAATGCAGAGGTTGTACGTGCGAGTCTGTGTGTGTGTCTCGAGTGTGTGAAGACGTGAAGAGCCAATCAGAGCAGTACCAGGTAGCTCCCCCCCCCACCTCCTGTCTTTGTTTGGTCTGCTCCATCTCCCCCCTCAGTGGTTTCTGCTGCAGTATAAGTCACAGCCTGCGCTGTTCTCTCTGACATACACACACGCGCGCACACACACCGATGGAGACAGACATGCACACACACGCATACGAGCGCAAATCCTCTTACAACTCGCCAGTGCCCAGAGCAGATTAAGGGGCTGCACATCTCAAATTGTATTCCAAATGTGCCACCTTTGCATGGGTCTCCTTCCTCTTCTTCTTGCACTTTCTCCTTTTCCTCTTGTGCCACAACGGGACTTCTGCTCTGCACCTGCTTCTGCTGCTGCTGCTGCTTCTTCCTCCTCCACTCCGTCTTCAACCTCTGGCAACTGGCCCGTTTGCCTCTGCAGCTGAGATGACCAGGCAGCCAGCCTGAGGCAGAGGAAGAAACTGCCAAGCTCACACAGACACAGAGGTAGAGAGAGAGAAAGAGAGAGAGAGGGGTGACCGGAGGGAAAGAAAGAGGCTAAAAAAGGTAGGAAGTGAAGGATTAATTCGATCTGAGAGAGTGCCTCTGGAGAAGGAAGGCAAAGCGAGGAGGCAAGGCGGGGGGGTGGGTCAGCACGGCCAGGTTCGGAGAATTGGAGGTGGAGGAGGAGGAGGGGGAGGAGGGGGGAATAGAAGAGGAGAAAGAGCTTCAGCTCAGAGAGGAGAGATAAGAGGGGGAATAGAGAGGAAAAAGAGTCCAGCGTTGACCATGAAGGCTCTGTTGCTGCTGGTCCTGCCCTGGCTCAGCCCGGCCAACTACACAGACAATTTGGGCAACCTGCACATCCTCTATTCAGAGCTGTGAGTACAGCCATCCTTTCACCCACATCACCCCATCTCTCCCCTCCATCACCAGCCCACTGACCGTGTTTGTGTACATGTCTTTCACTTCTTTTATCAGCCATTTATGTGTGTGTTTGTGCAGCGTTTGCGTGTAATGTTTACATTTTTATCATCACATTTTTATCATTAAGAGTGTCAATGCGAGTCTGTGGTGCGACTGTGGTCAGAAAATTGCTTCCTGATCTCGTGATTATTGTTTGTTGTGGCTCTGGGATGCAGTAGAGGCAGCAGGTAGAGCTTTGTGCTGTCCAGGACAGTTTGGATGCTACAGCACTGCAGCATGGCATCTCTCTCTCTCCATCTCTCTCTCTCCCCCTCTCTCCAGCAGCATGTGTGTCTGTGATTACTGTATTGATTTGAGCAAAATGTCAGCAAACGTTTGCTCACAGTGGGAGCTTTGACATGCCATGTGTGTGTGTATGTGTACAGTACAGCATAAGTTGTAACCACAGTGTGTTTGTTTCTGGGATAGACTTTCACCTCAGCATTAAAAATTCATAGCTGGCTACTCCACTACTGCATCGCATCTGTCCAAGCTTTTATCGACACATAATCTTTTAAAATAAACATCAGTGTATGTAACAAAGTGTATAGAAACACACCTGTTGGTGCACATTTCCACAGCCTTTTCCTTTCACTTGTACTTCAGCAGCAGCAGCGGTTACATCACCGTTTACACAGAGATGCACAGCACGTTGGGTGTTGTTGTTGAATTTTGAAACCATGGTAACAAACCTCTCAACATTAGGGCTGCAACTCGTGATTGTTGTCATCATCGACTCACCTGTCCACTATTTTTGGGATTAATGTGAATCATTTAGTTTTAAAGATGCTGAAAATAGTGCAAAGTTACAATTTCTTACGGCTCTAGGTGACACATTTATATTACTTGTTTTGTAGGGGTGTAGAAAAATATTGATACACTTGAGTATGGCGATATGTTTTCTATACAAAAAAAACCTATCTTTTGATAAAAGAGTCGTAGCAGACAGATTGCACAAACAGTAGTGCTATGATGTTGGACGGATGCTACAGGCACTATGATTAATGCAGATCCCACTGTTGTGATTGGACGATGAGGCAGTGGCAACAGTTCGGTTTATAACAATTGGTACCTAACTTTTTTTTTCTTAGATTTTATACAAATGGTGGTGTATATAACGCCCTGGTCACAGTATTGTAATATATCGATATATTGAATCGTAACTCCTGTATCCTGATACGTGTTGTATGGCCAATTCACAGCCCTATTGTTTTGCCTGAGCATTAACCCCAAAATATTTAATGCATATGATGTGTTCCTATACTAAGACAGACAAAAATCGCAATATTTCACCTTACAGTATCGCAATATATCGAATCGTAACCACTACATCATGATACATATCGTATCAACAAATTTTTGTGAGTCCCAAACCCAAATATATTCAGTTTACGGTGATATAAAACAGGTGGAAGCACCAACATTTTAGAAGCTTGTAAAAAATATTTGCTGAAGTCACCAAAACAGCAAACAAAATATCATAATTTCACACTACAGTATGTATCTTTTCGTCTTGGTTGCTTCTTCTTCTGAGCATGTGTTTCCTGCCCTGTATTGGTCCTCAGACTCTCTTTGTGTGGGAGTTAATGTTGACTACATTTAGCAGCTCCGTGTGAAGCCAGGGCTCTCTGATCCCCAAGCTGGGCTAGCGCTACTCTTTCCAGTCTGACGGAAATGTCCCATTATACTGCATGAATACATGGAACAATGGAGCGCCTCGCAAATCCCCTCATTTCATTGTATGCTCTCTCCACTGAGTGGGGCTTTAGCTCCTGCAGACACCAAGAGCCCATATTGGACATCAGCGGATGCCAAAGAGGAGAGAGGGGAAGGAAATGTATGCAAATGTACTGGAAGAAGAGAGGTAGCACAGATCAAATCCTTACATTTGATTATGTGGATGAGCTGCTCGGAGAAGTGCAGCGGAGAGGGAGAGGGGAGATGAGAGGAGACAGGAGGGTATAAGGTCACTTCCTGCGCATGCCTTCCATCTGGCCATACATACGGCTGCCATGGTGACGGCACCAGCACGCCCAGTTTGTGGGAAAGACACTGTAAATAAAAATGATCAGATCTGCCCAGTGAGTGAGTGAGGACTGCTGACAGTCAGAGAGGGTGTGTGTGTGTGACGGAGTGTGTTTCCGTGCTTGTGACAGTGAGGTGTTTTGCTGATTATGACATGACAGGGAGAGAAACCAGGAGCAGACAAACGCGGACGTGGTGTTTTTCTGCCTGGCTAGAGAGCACTGGCACACCATTTGTCTTTATCCTTACTGTTGACAGGAGCAGCCTCCAGCTCCCTCCGTGTTACCGCCGTCTCTGTTTTCCCTCTTCCTCCCTCCCCTCTTTTCTTTTCTGATTTCTTTCACTTTATGTGATTACTACAGTGAGTTTATATTGCGTGGGAAAAATGAGAGTGGCTGCAATCTGTCTTACTCACACATAAATGAGCGTAGGCTTGTATACAGACTATATTGGCTCTATACGCGGGGTGTAGATGGTACTAACAGTGCAGCGGGAGAGTAAATGTTTCTCTGTGATGAAATGCTTAATATGGTTACTGCCGTTTGACTCCGTCAGCAGCAGACAATAAAAAAAAAGCCTCACGCAGGAGCAGGTTGGAGAGAAATGGAGTACAAGTAGGATTACATATTTAAAATACAAAATACAAGTAAGTGTTTTCTGTTATAATTATTTTTAATTGGTGGATTTTTTAACACAGGTACTGCCTTTAAAATAAATTAATTTAAGGGATTACTTGCCTTAGGCCAATAAAACAATCAAGCTTTATTAGCACCTTTCATACAGGTTAGTGCAGGTCAAAGTGCTTCACAGATAAATGACAAGTTGATAATAAGAATGAACAGGAAAATAAAATAATGCATAAATAAAAATAAAATAACAAGAAGTAGATTTTAAAGCTGTATATATATGCAAAATAATAAATTAATAATACATTAATTATGATGATAATAATAATAATAATAGTAATAATAATAGAAAGAAAAAAGCTATAGATAGCTTAGATAAAATAGATGATAAATAACCCAGGAAAAATTAATATAATAATAATAATAATAATAATAATAATAATAACAGATCAAATGAAATAATAAAATAGCAAAAATAAATAAATAAGGTAGCCAAGAAGGATGTTTATGGTTCAGTATGCTTGTTTGTTTCAGTTTTTTTATGTTTTTAAAGAACAATTTAAATTTACATAGCTGAAGAGTGTAGCATTGACCATGGAGGAACCAAGATCCAAATCACAGGTTGAATACACAAAATATTTCCACTTTCTTTGGCATTGCAAGATAGGGAACGGCCTTGACGAGCTCTATGTTCTCCGAGTGTCCTTCTAATTAGTTTCTGTTTAATTTGCTCTTAAATTAACATGTGGCACTCATTTCTCATAATCAGTTACTGTCAATAATGTGTTTTTGGCATGGAAATATAAGACCAAAACCATTGAGCTTAGCAAGACGATTCTGAAGTGTTCCAAAAGTATTTAGAGTTTGTTGTTTAATTTGAGTCAACCGATGGTATCAATTACAAATCACATTTTAGGACATGTATTCAATCTACAATTCTACAATGTCATTTAGTAGGTGTTCAGTAAAGAGTAGGGTCTTCAGTCTCTTCTTAAAGATTGAGAAGGACTCAGCAGAACGGATGGAGTTTGGAAGTTCATTCCACCGGGGCTCTACAGAGGAGAAGAGTCTGGTTTGAGATGCAGAGGCCTTCACCAGCAGAGGAGCCAGACGTCTTTCACTCAAAGAGCATAGTGGACGGGAGGGTTTATGGACCTGAACAAAGGAGTTCAGATAAGAAGGGGCTGTGCCCATTGCTATTTTGTAGGCAAGAGACAAGGCTTTGAATTTGAATCTGTTGCAGAATACATTTTAAAAGTAACCCTAAAAAAACTACACAGGAGAGCACCTGATATGGTGTTTGTACTTCTACCAACCAAGCACACACACCATGTCCACACACACACACATGCCCACACACACACATGTCCACACACACACACACATACACACACACATGTCCACACACACTATTAGACTTTGCTTCTTCCCTCCCCCAGCCCACATGGCCTCCCCTGATGATCACAGAGCAGTGCTGTAGAGCATTAATGATTAATCTATGTTCATTTCTGGGCCTGTGCTGAGATGTCTTAAACACTATGATTAGCTTAGCTTCCGTCCTTTCAGCTCTCATCTGGGAGGTGTTTGATCACCAGGAGCTGCGCGCACTCCCAGTGCTCCGGACATTTTCGGCATGGACGCATTCTAACAGGATTAGCCACCCGGCGGCTGCGCACTCGCTGGATCCAAACAATATGAGTCGTTTGTTGATGCCGGGTCCATCTCGAAGTCAAAGGAGGCGCACCACGCCGTGCCCTCTTCAGCCTTGTGGTAGTTTCAAGTGCGGGGCAGGCTTCACTAATTAGACTTTTGTTTGGATTAAATATTAATCCCTGTTCTGTGGCAAGGCAGCTCTCACTGTCTTATTGTATCAAGCAGGCCAGAAATACAGGAGAGGCCGGGGGGAGAGTGGCTGAGAGATAAAAATCAGGCTAACAGCCTACTTCCCACCCTCATGCACAACTTGCACATATCTCTAAATGAGATAACACTAAATCAGCATAATTATTTCTTTGCATCGGATTTACAATATGGAGCACATTCAGTGAATCCATCATGGGAGCATTTATATGCATGGGTAGTCAAAGTCTACAAACTAAACAAGAAAGGAAACAGGGGGCAAGGACACATGTAGAGGACACACTGAAACTGTTCACAAACAAACACACAAACAACAAACGTGTACAGTAAATCTCATGTTACATATTACTTCACATAGAACAAATACGCATGAAAATACACCAAACACACATTTGGCTATGGATAATTGAAGAGCGCAGAATGCATGTGTAAATACACAGTCACAAAAGAACGGATGAATTATGTATGTGTTCATTTATTCATGAGCAGTAGTGAGTAGCAGGTCAAAGTGTTTACTTTAGCAGAGCCTTTCTCTCAGATGTGTCTCTATTCAGGCAGAAATACGGCACAGCAGCAAGGTGAACATGTATTAGTGTCAGCATGCAGAGGAGTTTAAAGACAGGACTGTGTTCTATAAGAAAAACAATTTACTAAACTTAAAAATACAATGATTGTTTCCGCAATGCAGTGCACTTTCATACCTGTGCTGAATCATTCTCACATCAAGTGCCCTACTTCCTGAGGGTTGAGCAGAATACTCGAATGAAACAAGTATCCAACACAGTCACTTCATGAGCATTATGAGTATCATCTGAGTAAAATGTGTCACTAGCCGTACTCGTGATGAAGGACAATCCTCAATAGGTAGCTGTGTTCTGTAAATAGTTTTCTTATGCTTGTGATCAAAATTCTCAATTCTGAGCCTGTTCTATGAATAGTTTTGTATTAATAATAAATACAGAATCTTCTTATCAACCCTTATCAATTTCGGGCAGAAAATATCAACATCCAGCGTAGGTCACAAGGGACCGGACCTCTAGGACCCTAGCCATTTGCTTTTAATCCAATAGCATACAGTAAGGGTTAGTCACTACTTCTACCTTTATTATGCACATTTTCAAATCGTGCATAAAAATTTCTAAAAAGTCTTGAAATATCACAAAAAAGTTTTTCACTCTTGGCTTGGAGATGGAATCAATAAATGTATCTACAGTCATGGAAAAAAAAACATTAGACCACCCTTGTTTTCTTCAGTATATTGTTCATTTAATGGCTGGTACAACTTAAGGTACATTTGTTTGGACGAATATAATGATAACAACAAAAATAGCTAGTAAGAGTTTAATTTAATAGCTGATATCTAGCCATTTTCCATGGTTTTCTTGATGATGATTTTGGTTATTATCAAGAAAACCATGGAAAATGGCTATATCAGCTCTTAAATTACACTTTTATGAGCTATTTTTGTTGTTATCATTATATTGGTCCAAACAAATGTACCTTTAGTTGTACCAGCCATTAAAAATTAACAAGAAATTGAAGTAAAAGGGTGGTCTAAAATTTTTTTTCCATGACTGTATAAATGTAACAAAGTGAGATGGAAACAGATTTATTCAATAAATGATGACAAACATGAGGCATGTGCAGTGAGTTTTTGGACCTTTTCCATTGTATAAGCAAGTCACATTCAACCGGCCAGGGGTCTAATGTCAATCCCAGACCACTCTGACTCCACCAGATTAGCACCTTGATGCTGGTGCAGGCCCAGCACTGCTGCTGGTAACCAGCCCGCTGGGATCTGTGTTGGCTAAATTTCTAAAGCCACTAACTGAAGGTTTAATGGTCTGTGGGGTGTGCTAGTAGGCTTCAGGAATAAAATAGATACAGAAGATGGTCTCGCTTATCCCTATTAGCCATATCATTTAAGATGTGTGTATTGTGAAAACAAGTGTGTGTTAATCTTTGCCTCACTGTCTGGCTGGTGTTTGGAGTCTTTGATGCATGACATGTTAAACATGGAATAATGTCTACAGTCTCCTGTCCACAGCAGGTTAATCTGTAGAAGGGGATCCATATGGGCAGCCTGGGAGCCAGCAGACTGTAACTGACAGCAGTGAGGAGAGCAGCGTAGAGTTAATCTGTCACGTGAATGGTGCCCTACTGAGTGCCAGGGCTTTGGGTTCAGCTGACCAGTGCTGGCTATGTTTCAGGCAGTTGTACCATGGCACGTGGAGGTAGGGTAACCAGGACACTGCCAAGGGCTAGTGTCGCGTAGAGTGAGAAATATAGACTAAAAGGTGCCAAGAGCAATGTGGGACAGCAGCCTGGTAGGGATTCTCTATGATCATATACTGTAGTGAGGAGGGGATCACAGCTAGGGTCCAGAAATGCAGTGCAACACTGTAAACTGAATAAATCAGCTCTTCTTCTCTGTTGACAAAAAGAGTGAGATGGCCCTCATGGCTGAAACCAGATCCTGACACAATAAATGCTGCATAAATGTCCTTCCAGCCCGATCATGAGGTCAGGGCTCAACTGATGATCGTACATATTGATTGGCTGAAAAAGCATGACTCAGAGTTTGGGCTAACAGGCTGACAGGACTGACACAGCGCTTGGCTGGGAGGCCTCCTGCGCTCGTAAACACACAGATGCATCAGGCATGCCAAACCTGCCGAGCCACCGCGCTGCACAGAGGCACAATGCGAGAGTTCAAACACAAAGAGAAGGATTTATGCGCTGTGTGGGCCGTCGCACACATTCACTTTTGGTTTCTGCTTGCATTCATCTTCAAAAGCCGTAAAGAGTCACACCCAACTAAAGCTCGCCTCCTACTTCAATTTAGCAAATCTGTCTTTAGAAACGAGCTCGGCCAAAATCGTCCTCCCACAGCAGAGACTGTCCCCCCTAGCTGCGGCCTCACCCCCTCCTCGTGCAGCAGATGGGATTACCCCTCACAGCAGGCGGATCCAATCAACACACCAGCGCATCCTCTGATTAACACTCCTCTAGTTCATCATTAACTGGATTACTCTGTCTGTCTTTATGTCGCTCGCTCCTCTCTCTCTCTCTCCGTCTCTCTCTCTCTGCCTCTATGTATCTATCTATCATTCTGTCTATTCCCCCCCAATCAAACTTTACTTTATGTGGTTGGCATGTGGCCCAAGTGTGTGATAAAGAAGTAATTGATCTACTAATCTAATCAAGGAAAAATGTTTAATTCAAGCCTTTATTTACATAAATTCAATTAATGGCCGCCACCCCTCCCCATATTGCACCAGCTTTCTTGTTTGACTACTTTGGGTGTGTGTGTGTGTGTGTGTGTGTGTGTGTGTGTGTGTGTGTGTGTGTGTGTGTGTGTGTGTGTGTGTGTGTGTGTGTGTGTGTGTGTGTGTGTGTGTGTGTGTGTGTGTGTCACGGCCACAGGTGCTTCCCAAGAGCACTGTATTTTTTTTACCCTGCTTAGTCTGGTCTGAGGCAAGCTTAATGTGTCTTTGCCAAAAGCTGTTATGGACAGACTCTCAGGAGTTTCATCCATGAATTAGATAGTGGGGATGTTGAGTAGAGCCAGTGTCCATAAAACATTTCTGGATTTTAATGAGTGTTATCTCTGCAGTTCTTTATTATGAGCATGATGGGAAATTTTATATATAAAAGGATAGAGTGCTTTCCTGTGTTTTTTTTTACGGTTTGTTTGATTTTGATTTTTTGGGGGTTATGACACGTCTGAATATCTAATTTACTTGTTCCTTGAACTGAGAAAATCGATGAAGCCTAAACTATTGCTGCAGATCGCGACCCAGCCATGGAGCTCAAGCCCGCAGGAAGAGGGCGAGGCTTTTAAGCCAATTTCACATAGAATTACAACTTCCAGGTCCATCACTTAATAACCATACGTGCAAAAAGGACTTATATTGGAAAATAAATGTTTGTAAATTGGCGGATACATTTTATATATAATGACAATAGATTATTTTATTATCATTCACGTTAGCAGTTTGCTAATCTTTTTCTGTGCCCTCATAAGTGTTGAAGAATCATAAAAAATCTGGGTAATTTCATACATGGAAATTGGAAACTTTTTTGGCTTCATGTGCAGCTTTCATAGGAATGAACAGGGCCCCACCTCCAGTTCTCTTTAAACATCCATGGTAGACATCCAACAGTATGTACAGTCATGGAAATAATAATACCACAAAAACAGCTCATAAGAGTTTAATTTAAGAGCTGATATCTAGCCATTTTCCATGGTTTTCTTGATAATGATTTTGGTTATTATCAAGAAAACCATGGAAAATGGCTAGATATCAGCTCTTAAATTAAACACTTATGAGCTGTTTTTGTGGTTATCATTATATTTGTCCAAACAAAGGCACCGTTAGTTGTACCAGGCATTAAAATGAACAAGAAATTGAATCGATCGAGAACTTCTCAATGACTAAGGTGTGCTTCTAGCTACTTTTCAGAGTTTTCTTTTTTTCCTTTTTTAATGTGAAAAAAACATGTTAAAATATTAATCATAGCGGAGTATTTTTACATACTGTAAAACGTGTCTGGAGGTGGACTTTAAATAAAAATAAAATGGTCCTATTTAGCTCAAAACTTTGGCAGAGATGAGTATGTTCTGCACTCTGGAGACTGGAGTGGTTGAATATCACACCAATGGTGTCTGTGCATCCCCATAATCATTAGTGCTCCGAAAATAAACTCAACACACACATCACATGCTGTCACTGTTAAGCTTCTCTCACAAATGGAAGCCTCACATATATCACACATGCACTCACACACCTGCAGGCTATCTCCGAGCTCACAATGCAACCGAGGATTCTTTTCTCACGGTTTTCTTGCATGCCGGGTGTCGCTGGTATATTTTCAAAAAGCATTAGAAAGTTGGTGTCGGAGCTCGTCATTGTAATGACTGCCTGCTGCTGCTTTCAGATTAATAAGGATGTATAGGGAGAAGAGAAAAAGAAGAGCTCAACGAAGCAAAGTTAGTCAAGCTGTGGGTCAAACACAGGTCAGACCCACTGTAGGATGACTCTGTGAATAAGCAATATTGATGATTATGCACAGGCAGCATGTGGAAATATGCTTTCAGACACCGCCTAGTTTCTGTATCTGACTGGCTGACCTGGAATTGTCACCTCAGCGGAGGTAATTTGCGCTGCATGCGGAGTGTGGCCCAACACGATTGTCCGTGGCAGTCAGGGAGCGGAGAGAGTATTTGGGTTAGGAAGGATAATCCACTCACCCCTAAAGAGGATTGGAGAATCTCACAGGCTTTGATGAGTTGTGAGCTGGTGTTTATTTCACATCACAAGAACAGGGCTGCTTGTGTCACAGCCAGGGAGCTTTCGGCACGACCACCATGTCAACCGAAAGCATCATGGGTAATTGTTACTGCGCTGGAGAGAGAGAACGGAGGGATAAAGGGAGTAGGAGGTGAAGGAGGATGAAGGGAGGAGGCGAGGAGGAGTGCTGAGGATGTTTTGGTGTCTTCGCTCCTTATCTCCAGAGATGTTGTGATAAGTGATGCTGTGCTGACCGAGACACGGATACTGCAGCGCTAATGAGCATCCTCTTAGCTCAGTGATCACCCCCCTTTAAAAAAAAAGACGGTGTATGAGAAAGGGGATGCAGCTTCACAAGAGAGCTCCATGATTATACACAAAAGGATGTTTGTTTACGAAATAGTGAATATATGTGGATGTCTTTGCGAGCATACCTCCCTCGATGTGCTTCACGTCTCCAGCATGCACACCTAATTGGCTCGCTTACCTTGGCTCTGAAACTCCAGGACCACCCTGCTGAGGGAGACAAGGGGTTTCTGTCATGCTTCCCTGACTTTAACCTCAGACAGCACAGGCTGAGGCCTTAACATTAAAACTGTAAGCAGCGGAGATATGGCTACATTTTTAAGGCAACTCTTATCCCCTGAGGGGAGGAGATTTTAATTAACAGGAGACAAAGCCTTTAATAAACCAGTGGCGCCCAAACAATGTCTGTGCGCTGCTGTCTCTTTGTTTCTGTGACTTCAACAAAACTTGTATCTGTCGTTCCCCGTGACAGCTTTAAATATAAATGTCTTTGTGTTTTATCCTCTGTATCTGAGCTCTACAGCGTTTTAGAAATGAACCTCTTTGATCTTCCTTACATAAAGTTAGTGTATAGTGTGCATTCATTAATAGTTGGACAGACTTTTTGCTAAAATTTGGGTGGTCTGTAAGATTTATGTAACTGAATGAACCTGTATTCAACGGTATTTGCCCATCTCCACTGACTGACTGTGGTTTTCCATTTTCCACTACCCATGCTGAATCAGGGGAATGTTGCCTTCAATTCCATAAAGTCAGCTCGGACCAGAAGCCTTATACAAGCCTATCAAAGTGTGTGTGTGTGTGTGTGTGTGTGTGTGTGTGTGTGTGTTTGCCTCTGCACACAAATAAGAAGCAAATGTTCAGTCGAGTGTCTATAGTCACTGCAGTAACATAAGGCTTTGTTAGGGAGTGAAATCTATAAATAGATGAAGATATTAACACCATCAGGGGGAAATTAAAGTGAATGAGGACATTGTTACACAGGAATGAGCACAGCAGCTCTAAGACAATTGACAATTTTTTAATTGTCTAAGACAACTTGAATCTTTAAGGTTATTTAATTAAAGGAATAGTGGTTAGGAGTTGAAGCAGTATATTGGCATAAATGGAATCTAATATATTCATAATGATGTTTTCATTTGTGTATAAACACCAAAAAACTAAGAATTGTTTTGTTTTACGTTGACGACGAAATGAGTCCTTTATCTCTACATATGCTCATCCCCTGTGTTGCACTGCTATGTTTCTACAGTAGCCCAGAATGGACAAACCAAAAACTGGCTCTAGAAAGGGCCTTTTACAGTTTTATGTTAGCTGAAGGCCATCATAGTTCTCAGACATGCTTGGAAAAGGAGGGGTTAGCAGAGCGTTATTGATTTGGTTGCAATCTAAAACTTCACTGCTAGATGCCACTAAGTCCTACACGCTGGAACTTTCAGAGTTTGGGTATATATCTCTCTGTAACTTGGAGTATGGTGATCTATTATGCAGCTAGCAGCTCTATGAGGCTGTACTCTGGCACATTAGTGCTGGATGCTAACTTGCTCACAGTGACCATGTATGTAATTTTTACCATGTTTAACAAGTTAGATAAGCACGTTACCATGCTTACATGCTAATTGCTAATTACCGCTCAATACAAAGTAAAAGTTTTTTTTCGAGGTCATAAACCAAAGAATTTGACAGACTAATGTTGACTTGATGGCTGTACATGAAACATCAGAGGTTCACCAGAGTCATGAGGGTTTATCCTCTGGAAAACATCTATATATTTAGCAAATTTTACAGCAAATTTCAAGATATTTTACTGAAAAGAAAAAATGACATGTGGGGTCCATGCTAGTGGGTTGTTCTGCGATATTTTGACTACATAAAAAAGACAAAAAACAAATGAAAGAACTGAAGAAATGCTCTGTCATTTCTGGAAAGTTGCACATTGCACCAAGTCCAGATGAGCCCACACATGTACACATTTGTCTGTGTATACTTAGACTTCCTTTTGGAGCCACATGAAGACAGTTATGTGAGAAGCACTTGCGTTTTCGAGCAGCATACAGCTTTAATTCTTCTAATTGAATGACACAAAGAAAGCTTCTGCCCCCTCAAGACTCCAGCGCTGCCCTCACCTCAGCTGTTGATTGAAATATTGCTCTTTTCAACCACTTCACTCAGTTAAGTGGTATGTTCCTGCACGGACATGCTTGATAGCAATCAATTTGCTAACTGAATGAACGAGAATAGCACTGCCCACACACAGGTAGCCCGATACACACAGTGTTATGTCACAGAGCAGAGTGAGATCAGCAGGTACTTCAGCGTTGTGTAAATCTGTATCTGACTGTGAGTCTGACCTGTGGCTACAAGTGAGATATAGAACCCACTTCAGGATGAAATGATTTTCACTGTGAGATATGGACACAGTGCATGACCCACTCTGACAGCTCTGTTATTGAGACAAAATGCTGCTTCTAGTGATGTGGTTCCCCCGAGGGGGCCAATGGCCTCCCCGGGCTCAAATGGCTCACCAGCATGTAATCTTGTTTCCCCAGCCACTCTGCAATAATGGCCACCATTTTACCTTGTCCTTTTTGGCTCTGGGTCATCCATGTAAGGTCCAGTAGTAACCAGCCCTTCTTGCATGAAAGGAGGATGGATGCCTCCTCTTGTTTTTCTGAGCTACTGTTGAAGCAGAGCCTGGGTTTGATCCAGCTCATTAAAACCCAGTTAATGTTTGTGCTGATGGCTCCGCAGAGACAGCCGGAGAGACAAGCCAGTGTTATTCCTGCCTCTGATGAAGCGTCAGCTCAAAGCCTTTATGGCTTACAGATGGAGGAAAATTCTCCAACAATACAAGACCTTACTCTGTAGGGATATCTTTAATTCACACACAAACATTCCCAATTTAATATTGTCAGTGTGAAAAGCCTTTTATGGCGTGCAACATAATATGCGGAGCAGTGTGTAGATGGTTGTGTATCTGTATGTGTGTGTATGAGGGAGAGAGAGGCTGTAAATGTGTTGCGGTTGACAGGGAGAAGACATCTGAAACTTAGGAATTAGATTTGTTTTTGAGAAAAACAACATTCAGACGATCTCTGTTTTATATTCAAATGTTGTGTCAGTTTCCCACCCTCCCTCCTGTCTAAAGGGTGTTTTCTTCCATTTGTGTTCAATCATCTGTCAGTGTTGCTCACACTCACAGCCACAGGGAAAATCCATCCTACATGTGATTACCGATACTGTCACAAAAGAAAGTGCGCAAGCAACAGAAATTAGTTTTTTTCCCCCTTTATGAAAATAAATATGACATTCTCAGAGAGATGCTGCAAAAATTCTGGGCGAGAGTGCTGGGGACTATATTCTGCCATGATATTTGTTGTGATGGTACACATGGATGGAATAGGCCTATCAAAAAAGTGTCCGGAGCCCCCTTGGCCTTCATGTGCAAAATTTCACTTGAAGAGACACGTACTGACAGCACATAAATGCAAAATAACTACAAATAGACACAAAAGACGCAAAACAGCATAAAGATGTTGACTCAAAAGGACACAAAATGGCCACAAAGAGATGTAAAATACCCAAAACAGACACAAAATGAGCTCAAAGAGACACAAAATGACCAAAAAAACAAACCAAATTATCATAAAAAGCAACAAAACTACCAAAAAAGGCAGAAAACACAATTTGACGAAAAAGACAAAAAAAATATCAAAATAATGTAGATTTTGTTCTTGTTTTTACTTAATGTTTTTTGGTGTGTTTGTCAGGTGACCTTGAGTAATGTCAAACAACTACAAAGAGATGAAAAAAAAAAAAGGCAAAACCACCACAATCTATCTGTCTTGCTCCTATGTAGGAGAGGTGGTGGAACAGTTGCATGTTTGTGCCCAGGTGTCATAATCCTCTTAGAATTTTCAATGTGTTTAGTATCTGAGAGAGGTGCTGTTGAGGTCAGAAAAAAAAGTTTACTTTTGTGGAAGGAAGTCCCAAAGCAGAAGAAAGATGTCAGCCAGCGAGTAGCCTTAGGCTGCAGGAGATGCTGAAATCTGGGCATTTGTTTTGAGAGTGTGACCTTTTCATTGAGTGCTAACATTGATTTCTAGACTTTCACACTACTGTAATAAGTGATGTTGTGTTTTGCTGCATGTTTGATTACATAATTTGTGTCATCGTTTCATCAACATGTCCAGTATTTATTGCACTATGCCAACTGTATAGTCTGACTTTGACCCCTTGCGTGCAGGTGTAAAGGGGCCTCTCACTATGGCCTCTCAGCAGACAGGAAGCGGCGCTCGCAGGAGGGCGAATGCACCGACAGCACGTCAGAACTCACCATCGCCACGCTGCCCAACGACGGCCCCACTTCTGCCGCCGTGGCTCTCCTTTCAGACGAGCCGGGTCTGGTCAACCCCGCCTTCGACCCCAGCATGGAGGACAACAGCCAGTCGGGCAGCACCACCAGCCTGGCCGCCCGCAGCAGCACCAAGAAGAGTGAGTGTGAGTGGGCGAACGGATGTTTGTGTGTGTTCAGTCCTGCATTACGGTACCCTGTGCTTGTCTGACGAGAGAGAGAGCTAGAGGGAGTGTGTGTTTGGGAGTGTGACAGATTGAAAATCAATAGAGAGTAGAGAGCTTTCTAGTCACAGTTACATAGTCTCCCAGTCAAAACCAGATGCCAGTGATGTATGTTCAAACAAACCTGCAGACTTATAACCCAGGCGCTCGTTCAACCTCGAATACAGTCTTTGTTCTTTCTAATAGTCTCTGATAGAAATCCTATCAGCCAATTAGCTCTAGTGCCTTGTTTTTCCCCCCAATCTATAAAATCTCTCTTTGTGGAAAACAGTAGAGAAACACGCAGAGAGAGAAAGTCACGGAGAGGGCAGGTACATTATGCAGTCAAGGAGAAATGGAAGGAGAGGTAGGTTAAATATAGCCTGATGCAAGTGTGTGTTAATGCCCAATGACGTGATCACCCCTCTCCCTGCATTTCTCCCACCTGTGAAACCTGGAAGCAGTCACGAGTGTTCCTCTCTGCCCCTCCGACCCTCTCCCCACCCCAACCCTTAATGTGAGGCAGTGGGGACACCAAATGACGCTGCACCAGCACTTTAGGCACCGGCCGGCTGAGCGCCCACAACCACCATAAGCGCCACTACTGCTGAACAAGCTGACAGCTCTAGAAGCGGCTGGCGCTTTTAAAGAATAATGTGGCTGTCAGGAGCTCTTGCATCTCCCAGAGCCCGTAGAGGGAGGGGGGGAGGAAGGGAGGGGCGCTGCAGAGGCATGCTGCCCCGTGCTGGTTGCAGCCAGGCTGGGGCTGCTGCCTCTCCACTGCAACCTGTCTGTCTTCTTCTAAGAAAAGCAAAGTACCAGAAAACAGTCTCACCGGGAGAGTCTCTTTTGGATGTGGTCACTAGAGTCAAAGGCGTGTTACATCACTACTGTAGTTACGCAACCATGAAACTATACTCGGCTCGGATTGGCTTTATTAATTGAAGAGCCACTGGTTGAAAGTGACTCTGAAAATGCATTATTTGAGCTTGTTGAAAGTTTTGCAACAAATAAACCTTGATAAAAAAGTTTGGACTGGAGAGAAAAACCCAGTGTCCTCATTCCTTTTAGTGAGACCACAGCGGTGGTGTCACAACATAGAAGGCTCTAGAAAAAAACTTTTTGCAAAAGCTCAACTTTTGCTTGAAAGTTTCAGTGTTTTCTTGTTCACAAAATAATATTTACATCAAGTATTTCTTACCAATACTTTCTTACATACTTACTTACTATACCTTGCAAATCTTTCTGATTTGCAAAGCTAATTAACATTCATGTGTATGAGGAATGCACCAACCCAATACACTAGATGGGTATCGGCACAGATACTGACCTTATTAAGCCGAGCTGCTATCGGCCATGACACGACCAATCCACATTGAATGCTGTTTCTTTGTCAGTGTCATTAGGAAATGTGTCCATTATCTGTTTCAGATAACAATTAATGAAGTCATGACTCATGTCTCACATAAAACGATTCCAATGAGTTTCACACAGTAAGGTAAACAGATTTTAACCTTGGGGAAAAATGGATCACTGGTATCGAACCTGTGCTTGGTAAGAGTAGATTCCTCATATTTAGATCCTGAATTGAATCAGGAAAGAAATATTCAGCTAGTGAGTTTCACCTCATTATTTAGCTGTCCTGTACAAGACCTCACTGTTTGTCTTCACTCCCACTACTCTAATAGCAATAGGTTTTGGCAGCAGCAGGCAGCTGTTTTTAGCAGGGAAGCTCTAAAAACCTACAGTACCCTACCTGTTCAGCACAAAACAGCAAGCACACAGGGTTAGAAATCAGCGTCTACCTGGTGATCATACTGCAGTGGATCATTTAGCAGCTCCAGAGCTAGATGATGAACCTCAGGAGTTGGTAGAGACCAAACATGAGCTAAAAATAGTGAATATTGGGCTAAATTCGACATGTCGCCAGAAACAACATTCCAAATGATTGATAATGTTGCTTCATAACAGCTGGATGAGGAAACAAGCACCTGTTTGCTAACAATATCTCCACATCAATGTAAAAGGTGATATGTTAATGCAGGTTGATAACTTCTGCTGTCCCAAAGTGGTCATTAAAATCAGTTATTGCAGGTTTAATGTTTTCTTGTTGGCAGCCTTTTCTGCCTCTATGGGTGCATAGAGACGGAATGCAATAAAGTCCCGCCCACACCGGAGGGGAATACAATTCATCGCTCCCCATTGACTTTGTATGGCGTGAAGGCGCCTCCTTGTCAATTCCATCTGTTAGCAAACAACAGAATTTTTTTATTAGCTGACAAATGGTAAAACAGTCTTTAAGAGGATGAATAGATTCAGATGTGAAACATCAGCGATGATAACCTTTCTGCTGGCTAAAATCCTTTTGCATGTTTAAATCTAATGTTTTGAGCGAACAACAGGCATTTTGTTAGCTTTTCAGTCCTTGGTTGCAGAGTTCCTCAATGGTGGGCAATGTTTTCAAAATATGATGCATAGACTGTAGGTCTACTTCCATTCAAGAACCATTTATCTTTCTATCATCAAAATAAAGGTGAAAATTATGGCTGAAAACGTATCACTAATATGCTAATAGTTTCATTGTGAAACAAACCACTATGCACTGTTTTGGTATCTGGTGAGGCTGGAAAGTAATGGTTGTATTATTCATCTTCTCACCAGTACCTAAAGCAACAACACCAACAATGATCTCAGCCACTAAACCAAAGGGAGGCAGTTGATTGGCTGTGAGGAAGCAGATCCAGACATGTCCGGGCATGTTGAGTGTGAGGCAATCTATAAAGTACCTCTCTTTCTCCCCTGTGTTCTTTGCAGTCAGAAATTTCGACCGTTCTTCAGTGAGAAGCCGCTCCTTCAGAAGGTTGAACCGGGCGTTCAGTGTCCTGCGCAGGACAAAGAGTGGCAACGCAGTAAGCAATGAGACATCTGAGGAG
Organism: Centropristis striata; assembly: GCF_030273125.1. Classification (NCBI taxonomy): domain Eukaryota; kingdom Metazoa; phylum Chordata; class Actinopteri; order Perciformes; family Serranidae; genus Centropristis; species Centropristis striata. The sequence continues at coordinate 19,165,297 of NC_081525.1, read as the reverse complement.
AGAGACAATGCCAGGAATTCCACTGTGCCACAGGAAGGTATGATGATCAAGGCCTGCAAAACTTCTCTTGTCTTTGTTTGTTTCATATTTTTGTGCTTGCATTGTGCATTTTGTGTTGTGTCTTGATGTCACTGCTGCATTTGCACTTCATGATTCCCAGAAGACGGTTCCAGAAAGAGGGCTCATCGTGTGTGCGTGTTTCCAAATGTGTGTATTTGCGATGTTCCCTCAGCTGTGCGGGGAGGGTGACACAACTGGGAGCCCACAGTGTAACAGTAGCATATGTTTCTTTAATAATTCAGCTGCAGATTGCATAACTCAGCTGGTGCATCACTAGAGATGGATCAGGAGGGAGAGTGGTAGCCTGAAGCACTTCAGACAGGGATGGCATACGGGAGGTCACTGGAGACGAGGCTGATGACCTTCTGCACAGCCACTTCTTCTCCTCTATCCCATTCTTCTCCTTCTTCATCCCCTCTTACTCTCCTTCCCCCTCCACCACAGCCAGGGTGAACAGGTTTGCACCAACCTGATGGACTAGTCCCCAGAGAGATCTTATGGTAGATCCATATGATGTTATGTAGTAGAGAAAATATGCTCTAGAGATATTTCATGCAATAGCCACAGCCAGACCTCCTTGATAGCAAAGTGGAGTAAATACAATCAACCATAAGAGAACATAATGTTGAAGTAGAACTGCAGCGCGACGGGAAGAAGAGAAGGAATGTGGTATTGCGTAAGAAGGAAGGATGACGAACGATCAGGGACTAGATTATTCTCTGAGGCCATCACTGAGGAGGCTAAGAGAATAGATTAAATATTCATTGCCTGCCGCTGGAGAGACAAAGATAGACAGAGAGGATGGATAAGTAGATAGATCCATACAGAATGCATGGGGGGAAGAGAGGATACAGAAAAAGACAAAAGAAACAAATAAAGGCATGTCCCAATGGATGGAAGAGAGGATGAAAAAAAGAGACATATGACAGGATGAAGAAAGAGACAAGAGGTTGAAATGGTGTGTGATGGAGAGGAGGAGGAGCAGTTACATAATAGCTGCAGGTCTCTGTGTTAATGTGGTCTCCACCCCAGAAGCAATCTGCTGCTATAAAGACAAAATATTGACTTTGGAATGGAGAAAGTGCAGCGTGAGTAGAACGAAGGCTACAGAGCTGGAGACACAGAGGGAGACAGCCCACTGAGGAATAAGGAGAGAGAGACATGCTTCACAACTAAAGAAAAAGAAATGAGATGAGGAATACATCTTTTCTGTCATTTATTGGCCAAGTGTTTTGGACGAAATAGTCATAAAAGTTCCCCACCCACCTCCACATGGTCCGGGTTTAGGATGTGTCATTCTGCCTTGGCATTCACCACTGGGCATGAGGGGAAGGAGTTGCACAATTTATAGAGATAAAACTCAGAGACAAGTACACATTTCCCAGAATTGTGGAGGTGTGTATGCATAGGAACTGTTTTGTTTGGATAAGAAACATCCTGCATTTGTTGTTATGGCAGAATCCTATAAAAAAAAATGTTAACGCATGTGTTTATTAGGGTTTTTTTTTTTTTGCAAATTACAGCAAATCAAACAGCAAGACATTAATGCATGCAACAAAGCAAGCTTTTTATCGCTATTTTCTCTCCCATCCCCTCTTCCCCTCACCTCATAAGTATAAGTAAAACATGTCAAAACTATAAAAATAAGACGAAAATAAAGCAAAAATCAATACATAAAAAATATCTATATATATATATAAATAACTAATAAATAAATAAATATAAAGTAGTATTGATAACAATAAGACCCTGAGTATGGTATACAGTATGGTCATAGGCCATGGACATAGATACGACAAGTTACCAACATTAGCATCATGTTTTACATTTTTTATGAAAGTTCTCCAGATGTCATCAAAAACATGTTGTTTCCATGTAATAATGTGTCATCTTTTCCATTGTCATGTTTGATGCCATCTCTTTAACTCATCTTCCAAGAATCCTGTACATTAGTTAAGTCCTAATATTAAAACAAGAAAACAAATCTGCTACAAATGCACATTTAAATGATTGAATTAACACTTTTGTCAATACCTAGTGCAGATTTCATGAAAAACAACTAGTTAGGTGCATTTCTTTCCCCCCCTGATTAATCTCTTACAGGGACAGTTCACCTGATAGATAACATTATCAAAATTCTAATCGTCACGCATTATATTACTCTGTTACTGTTAAACATAATATATTATATGCCCAACACTGATTCTGTGATAAGGGAAAAATCACTCATCCCAATCATTAATCAATCATCAGTCCTGAATGCAGCAAAATTGCCCTTGTAAAAATAGACAGAAAAGTGGAAGGGGAGAACAATTATCACAACATCTACATCTGGTGAGTCAGACTAGGGTTAGACCAATAAATCTTTGTTTGTTTTAACTGAGGTAGTGTCGGTTGTGTTTCAGCCACTTGCTAAACAAGCACAACTGCAGAAATTATAAGATGTTACCTTTTAAATTTAGCCTCATACATGCATTTTGAACTTTTAAGTCTAAATCCTAACCGTACCCGGGTATGGGCTTAAAGAGGTTAATAGTTTTTCATTTTGTAATGAAATTGGAATATGTACAAACTCTGTTCGTGTTATAACTGAACTTCCAACCCCGCCCAAGTAATAACCCTGTGGAAATTTGAATTTGAGGGTTTTCCCAAGCATACTTGCTACAGATGTATCTGACTAATGATACAAACATCAAGCAGGATAATCAGCCAAGTAAATTTCCCCTCTTGGCTTGTACAAGTTTGTTTTAGTAACCTGAGGGAGTAGAGACAGCTGGTTCCACTGCAGAAACCTCTCCACCACTGTCTACCCCTCGTTTTCCCTCAATGTGTCTCTCTTTCCGTCTCTTTCTCCCACTTCCTGCTGTTATATTTGGCTGCATGTCAAACTTGATTTTTCTTGTCGTCGTACAGTACAATTCAGAACTCAGCCTTTTTCTTCTCTGCACTTTCTCCCTCAGTGCTGGCTCTTCCTCAGCTGCATCACCTGATCCCTGATGGGGAACTTACCAGTATTAAGATCACGCGGGTGGAACCCTCAGAACCGCTTGCCATCAGCATCGTCGGCGGCAATGAGACCCCCTTGGTTCGCATCCTCATCCAGGATATCTACAGAGAAGGTGTCATTGCTCGGGATGGACGTTTGCTGCCCGGGGACATGATCCTGAAGGTATCACAGTGAAAGTTTCTCTCACAAATCAGTAAGAAGCAAACAAAGTCCAATTTTAAACCGCATCTCTGCTGCCCTTTCAGGTAAACGGCATTGACATCAGCAACGTACCCCACTGCTACGCCGTTGCAACCCTCAAACAGCCCTGCCAGCTCCTCCGTCTAACCGTGCTCAGAGAACAGCGCCACCGTTACCGCTCACATTCACACAGCCACCCACATGGCCACGGGCACGGCCATGATGTCGCCGTCGGCCACCCGTCTCACGGTCTGCCCCACCATCCCTTGAGGGATGATAGCATCCATGTGGTCCTAAATAAATCCACTCCAGACGAGCAGCTGGGCATTAAGCTTGTGAGGCGGCCAGAGGAGCATGGCGTCTACATCTTTCATCTGCTGGAGGGCGGACTGGCAGCACGTGATGGACAATTGTGTGTTGGCGATCGCGTGCTGGCCATCAACGGCCACGATCTACGTTATGGAGCACCGGAACACGCGGCTCTGCTCATCCAGGTCAGTCAGCAGGTCTTCTTGAAACAAATCGATTATATTTGCATTTAATATAAAGTCCATGGTTGTCTCAGTCAAATTAGTCGCCATGTTGTTAAGCCATAAACAACTGTGTTCTGTTCTTACCCCGGGTCCCTGAGGTATTATAGATAATTGTGGTGATTCAGGCTAATTGTGTTGTGCTGTGCTGTTGTGTCTGCTCTCACTGCAGTTAATAGTATTTAATTGTGGTGATTCCCTAATGGACCAGGCCATGCGGCTGCCTCTGGTTCCTGGTTGATGCCAGTCAATGGTGGTGTGTTTGTGGTTAATCGTGGTTAATTGCTGTGTGTTTGCGGCTGACTGTGCAGGGTCTCTTTGCCCGGAGTTCCTGTCTGAGCAGTCTGACTGGCCTCTTCTGGGTCTCTGTGGAGCCAACATGGCCTCTCAGAGCAGGCACTTTCTGTCAGAGATTAACAACTGGCAGGGAAATTAAATTAGTCCAGTTAAGGCAATAATGGGCTGGACTGGCTAATTCAGGAGTCAGCGCTGTGCTACAGAGACCAGGGGGGAAGTCTCAGAGTAATGACAGAGTAGGGGGAGAGGGAAGCAGCCAGTCTGTCTCTGTGTCTCTTGGACCAATTGCATGTGTATGTGTGAATGAGTAACCGGACTGGCAGTTCAGTAGTAGGAGTTGGAGTCTATTAAGTATAAGACCACAACCAGCAGCTGGTTAGCATAGCTTAGCATAAAGACTGGAAATAAGGAGAGAAAGGTAGCCTGGCTCTGTCTGAAGGCAACAAAATCCTTCCATTGACACCTCTAAAACTCACTATGAAAATGTTATTTCTTGTTTGTTTAATCCGTACAAAAACTCCAAAACTACTGGCCGTCGCCATTTTGTTTTTTTGGAGCCAAAAGTTAATATATTTGGACAAGAGTGTGGAGCAAAGTTAGCAAGGTGCAAAAATCACAATTTTTACATTTTAGGCTACCAAAATGTTAGTTACCCTTCATGTACATAAACTCTCAGATAAAGGGTCCAAGTTCTAAGACGAAAACACGGACAACACCCAAACAAGTCACAAAGAAGCCACGCCCTAAAGCATACCCTGCTTTATTTTGCTATAAATAGGACCATCATTTAAAAAATGAACATCATGCTATATTAACAAAGACTTGCTTATTTTTGAAGCCAGGGGAGTCGCCCCCTGCTGGCCATTAGAAAAAATGCAGGTTTAAGGAGCTTCTGTATTGGCTTCGCTTTGTTTTTTGTAGGGATTTAAAAAAAAAAAAAAAGATTTATCATTATAAGTAGCCTATAGGCTAGCTGTTTCTCTGTTTCCAGTCTATATGCTAAGCTAAGCTTAGCTGCTGCAGCCCTAAATTTGACGTACAGACTGACTGGTATCAGTCTTCTTAATCTTGCTTTAAAAACATGTCTTTTGTAGCGTTATTTGCAACTCATGTCTGATCTTTATGTTCTCCAGGCAAGCGAGGAGGGTGTCCACTTCATCGTGTCCCGTCAGATCTGCCTGCCTACCCCAGACATCTTACAAGAAGCTCCGTGGGGCATGGACGGTCCCCCACCATATTCCCCTGTGGATATAGAGCAAACGCTACTGGTGAGCAGCATACAGACACGTACACGAGAACAGAACCAACACACAGACAGGAGCTTTGTTCCTCTATCTCCACTCCCCATGATAAATACTCCCTTTCAGGTGCAAATGATCCATGATGGAAGTATTATTCTCCCATCAAAGCTGAGCATGTCATTCAGGCACTACCGGCACTCTTCCTCTCAGAGAATTGTAGCATCAAGATCAGCCTTTTTTTTATTCACCACACAGAAAACACCCCACAGGATTTAGAGTATCTTCCACTATCCTTCCCTGGAAGAATTTTTCTACTTTTCTTTACTAAACCTGGTGTTATCTGGTATCTTTTGTGCTCATAATAATTCTTTAGAATCACTATTTCAAGCTGAAAATGTATAAACAGACATCTGTTGATCACTTAACTGAAAGCAACATACACTTTGGGCTAAATGGCCTGTTAAATAGTTAGATATCTCTCTCAAGTCGGTACAGTAAATACTATTATAGAGCCAGCCCACAGGAAGACCACCGGGCTTTGAAGCCAATTATGGTGGTGGCCAACAGTGGAATAATGTCACGTGATGCCATTGGGCCCAAAAGGACTTTTTCCGGTAGACTTACATTGAGAATAAGAAGTCTGTAAATTAGTGGATGCAAAAATGTAACCAACCGCCCCTTATGCAATAGCTAAGAATATAGCCTGCCAAGAAATAGCCCAGCACACAACCCCTTAACAAACCAAAACTGCAGTTTTTGTGAAATAAACAAACCAGACAAGACATAACAAGCTAATTATTGATCTTTAGAATTACTAGTTAACATATTTTGTTTCCTTTGGATAGCATCAGGCTAGTGTTTTCTCAGTTTCCAGTCTTTGTGCTAAGCTAACCATCTCCTTGCTTTAGTTCATATTAAAAGACATACATGGATGTCCTCCCACAGAAAAGCTTTTAAATCAGTTGTAGCCAACTTATAATACAGGAAAAGTTAGACATATTGGGAAATATGCTTTTTTCCTTTTTTTGCTGAGACTTAAATGAAGATTGATAAGACTCTGTCTGTTTAAAAGTAATTCATTTTGAAAATACAAACACATTTTTATACCTTCATCATCTTTATGATGGTGTACTTGTTTACATACATATTACACCACGTAGTGTATAGTACACTACTCCCACAGCCTACAGTTTGATGCGTTCACACAGCTCTAGTCAGTGCCGTGCCCTGGGGTCAGTCACATGACTCCCAGTGATCTCCTCCTGTGAGCACAGCAGAAATGTGTGAATGCAGCTCATTAGCCAAGCAGCACAAGCTACATCACATCAACCTCAATGTGTCCATGTGTTATTCATTACTACTCCGCTCTCCCCAATCTGACACATTCGTCATAAATAAAATCTCACTCACTTTATCCCACACACAGCCTCGTTCACTAAACCAAAACGCACATCATGACGCCTATGAATAAATCAGTTGCTCTATATATCGAAATGAAGAGGCAGTTGAGCTGCCTTGCGCCTTCTCCTAATAACCGCCATATATTATACATCACCAGTTATGCTAATGAGGTCATTCTTTAATTACCATCTATGTCTATGTCATTGGAGTCTTGTTCCCATGGCATATCATGGGTGGTATTCATATGAATTCTGCTGCCATTAAAGGGCTATCGCAGGTCCCAGAGAAAACAGTCCTTTATTAATATGCAAATATGCAGCTCTACAATCTAATTAGATTATGTAGTGTATAGAAGGTGCCCTTGGTGTAACAATTAAGTTCATATCATGTTTGGGCTTGAGTTATTGTGTTTATAAGAGATTTGGATACACAAAGACACGATGTCAGCGTTAATTCTGAACATGTTTTTATATTGACAAGCAAGGCAGTTGAACATAAAACAGGACGCTCTGTCTTCTGTCCCCTGTGAAGGACTCTTGTCAGAAGCCTGCATGCTATGAGAAGACAGTCACACTGAGTAAGGAGCCGTATGACTCTCTGGGTATGACGGTGGCGGGCGGCATGTCCAGCCGAGGATGGGACCTCCCCATTTACGTCACAAATGTGGACTCTGATGGAGTGGTGGGACAGGAGGGCTCCATCCGCAAAGGTAAAACAAACTACAAATGAACCTCTTAATGTTCCATTACTTACCTGCACAATCAATATTATAATTATCATAATATTACTCATATTACAAGGAATGTCATGTTCAGCGCTTTTGTGCAAATAATTACTCATTAAGTAGATGGAGTCGTTGTTTTATGAGGGTGTCGTCTACTGTTGTGCAAAGCACTGGAGCTCACATTTTGGCTGGCAGACTGTCATGGATTTGGCTTTGTTGATGAATACTTTGTATATAACAGACGGGGTGATTGATGAACACTTAAGATTCATGTTTCATTATGAAGTGTGTTCATCCAGCAGAAAAAAACTCAGTGATGCTGCCGTGGTTCAGTGCTCTGCAAATTGGCTCTAACACACTTAAACAAAAAGACAAACAAACATTAGCATAGCAGCGCTCAGGACTTATTGTGTTGCAGAGGAGAATTTGCGGAGTACTTAATTATTTCATTATATGAAATCAGTCAGCTGAAATAGAGCAAAACATGGAGCGGCACACAAATAACTGGATGTAATAGTCTTGGTATCTTTTAATGCAGATAAAGGCAGCTACAACTCTGGATTCCAAAATATCCAATTTAAAGGGGAACCAAAGCGTGTTTACACCTTGTGGAAAGTCTGATTGCATATGTGAAAAGCAAAGCCTTTTGTGGCACTAGAGGGAGCTGCACAACGTTTGAAAAATTGCCTCAAGTGATGTCACTTGAGTCAGTCTTGAAGACTACAAGTTTTAAAATAAAACAAGTCTGGGGATGTTGAGTTAGAAAGAAGTAATTTCACCAGATCTCTAGCCTGCTCCTCATCTCTGTTTGAGGCTAGCAGCTCAGTGCTACATTAGCTGCTACTAGCATAACCATAGACTGTATTTAAATAATGGAGGTCGTCACCGCGATGTCACCCATTGGTTTGTGGACTGCGCGTACACCTGTCGCCATCTTTCTTTATGTACGTCGTCAACTTGTTTTCGGAAACGGGGAGCAGACCATATTTGGACTGGGGAGGAGCGAGATGGAGCGAAACCTGACTGAGCGAAGTTACTGCTAATTCATGTTAGCATTAACTGAAGCATTAACTGGGATTTTCATTTTGGCTAGCAAAAAACAAAAACAAAATGTACATTACCTACCTGAAAAAATGAACAGACGATTCCTTGGCGTGTCTATTAGTAGTCTGCTTCAGCCAAACAGCTGGCATCTCCCACCCTGCGTGGGTCAACTCGCCACAAAACCTCTACCAGACTTTTTTCTGTCTTAGCACCCAAATGGTGGAACGAGTTCCCCACCGACATAAGGACCTCAGACAGCCTGTACATCTTCCGCCACACGCTGAAGACCTATCTCTTCCAACAATATTAGGTCATTGTCGTCTAAAACAAAAAACTTATTTTTTGTAAAAAAAATATTTTTCTTAAGCATTTAGCACTCCTGTAGCAATTACAGATGACTCTTAAAGTTATGTACTTACTTGGTTCCTGTGGTCTTAGGCTAGCACCATGAGTTGACTTATTGTACAAAAGTGTCAGAAGCGACAAAAGCGTTAGCCAAATGACATGTAATGTAATGTAATACAACCAAACGCTGAACAAACGCTTCACTGTCATTAAGTGAAAATACAGTGTGAAAGGGTGAAGGTTATGAGACCAAACTGGTAAACGTCCATTTTTTTTGCTTGAGCATAACCCACCCAAATCTCTGACAGAATTCTTGGTGGTCAACTTGCATTGCAGGCAATGTCATCACCAGGCTTTGTCTAGGAAGACAAACTTGTGGAATAAAAAAGAAAATGTCTCTGGATCTGCTGCATCCATTTTTATATACTTTTAAAAAAAGAAACTTTCCATCATGAGTGATAATGTTATCGAGCATTATTAAATCGATCTATGTTTTCTTTTAGAAAAAATAGGCATTTTAAGCCTGTCATTACACTCACCCCCTTCCTGAGGCTCTGTGAAGCTCTGTGAAGACTCCATAAAACCTAATATAAAATTAGTCTTTTTGTCCTGTGCATGGTTCAAGGTGCACATTACTGCATTTGTATCGGACGTCGCAGCAGCAGCAGCAGCTGTCTCTGTTTTTGTGATTGTGACACATGTTTGTGTATTGTAATAGACTATTCATTCACATTAGCATATCCATGCAGGGCAAGTGTGCCCTTTGAGTTGCTCATTGCAGGCTGGACCATGCTGTCTGTTTTTCTTTGCGCCAATTTTATCGCTAGGAGGCTTTTTAAAGCACAGGTGGCGCTTGGTTTCAAACCCTTTGTGTTGCAGCAGCAGGAAGGTTGTTGAATATTAAATAGGCAGATGATGAGTCTCTGCACTGTGAGGTCTTTTGAAAAAGCATTTATCAGGGCAGCAACCTGGGCAGAGGATGAGCTGTGCTGTCTTCTTCCTCCCTCCGCAGGTGACATCTTGTTAAACGTGAACGGGGTGGACTTGACGGGGGTGACGAGAGGCGAAGCGGTGGCCAACTTGAAGAACACATCCTCTCCCGTTGTGCTCAAGGTCTTGGAGATGCGTCCTCCGGAAGAAAGCATGCAAGAGTGCACATTGCCGCCCTGTCTCGCACCCTCACCCACAGACAGCATCAAGAGCCCACTGCCCAATGACGATTACTCGCCACTGTGGGTGTCATGGCTGCAGCTACCCAGGTGAGCACCCCTGGTGTCTCTGTCTCCACTCTATATACATTTTTCTATTTTCTGCTTACTTTTTTCTGAGCCCCAGTATTATCGACACCCTCCACACTGGTCCTTTTGACCTCTGCCAGCTGGTGCTAACTGAAAGTTTGACAGAGCCAGCTGGGGAGAGAATACTCATTATACTTTCAAACTAACTTTTCAGCTTAAATATTCACCACTGTTATATCAGTAGAACTTCTGAGAAGGAAAAACTTTTCCTCCGACTGTTACATATGAATTTATCTTAATAGAATGTGTCGTCAAGAAGACATCGGTGCGCTGACAGCAATAAACAACTGCTGCTCCCGCTTAAAGTGAAATAAAAATTTGTTTCTTCTCAAACACTGAATTGATTAGGAGTCAAAAACAAACACTGAGTCACTGAGGGAATGTAGTCTAGACCAGTGGTGCAGCTAAAAAGATTTGAATGTAATTTTCACTCAGGCAATATTTATGAGAATGATATAGACTCTAACATTGTTTCACATCTTCTGGGAGGAATAGTCACACCTTTATTCAACGAGCGGCGAGGACTTTGTCTGCCGAGCTGGGTCGGTTCAGCAATCTAACTACTGCACACATACCCAGCAAGGATATACAATGTAAACACTTTAAAGATGCAGTTAAGAGATTAGTGTTTTTAATCTCTCTCTTGGCTCACGCAGGCATCTCTACTGCTGCAAAGACATTGTCCTGCGGCGGAGTACTTCGGGCAGCCTGGGCTTCAGTATCGTGGGAGGTCAGGAGGAGGTCAACTGCAATCAATCCTTTTTTATCCGCTCCATCGTGGAGGGGACGCCAGCCTACAATGATGGCAGGATAAGGTACGGTGCCTGTGTATATCACTTATTATTGCTTATGAGCAAAATGTCATTGTGATTTAAAAGCCTAAATCTCTTGTCCTCACCAACACTGGGCGCAGGTTTGCATTGGCAATTTTTGCATGCTTAAAAAGTAACAATTCTGATTTACCAATGGTGCATAGATTGATTTTGAGAGTGCAGCTAAAGGTTGACAGTATGGCTGTCACTGTACGCTGTGTATATACTTTAATTTATATGTGCAATATTATTTTTCATATCCAACTGACTCTGACTCTGTCCACATTGTATATAATGTTCCTAAAGTATTTTATTTTTGTTTTAATTGTTAATACTTTTTATATTTCTACTTGTTTATATCGTAGATTGTTGATACTTTATGAAATTGTTTAATTGTTTATTTTAATATTTATTATGTTTATAGTTTATACTGCTGTTTACTATTTATTGTTTTTTGCTATCCTCTTGAAATATCCCCATTGTGGGACTAATAATAAGGAAATCTTAATCTTAATCTAATTCTTAGTCACTTTTTACCTAAATCAAGTTCAAACAAATCCAAAGTAAAAACAGAAATCTTTCATCCATCCATCATCACAGTGGCGGACTCAGACTGGGGGCGAAAAAATAAAAAGGGCACATTCTGCACAACATGGGGCCCCACCAGCACGCCAAATTATGATGCATCATGTATGATGAAATATTAGCATTAAGTTAAAAGGAGTAACAGATCAAAGTAATTCATGATATGGTACTGACAATTAAAAGTATCGAACCAAACCATCTAGGGGGGGTCCAGGGGCATGCCCCCCCCCCCCCCCCCCCCCCCCCCGGGAAAAAATTTGTACATTTTTAAGTAAAATGCATCTATTTTGTGCATTTTGAGGGCTAAATGAGAGCAAACATCTCACATAACATTATTCACAGTTGGGTGATAATAATTTAATTTAGTTTAATTAATTTAATTAAGTTGGGTGACAATAATTTAACTCACATCTGTCAACTAATTTCTTTGTACAGTCCCTCATTAACCATGCTTTTTCAATTACTGTCTCACTCTGTGTAGGTGTGGGGACATCTTGCTCGAGGTGAACGGAAAGAGTACATGGGGGATGACCCACACAGCGTTGGTACGCCTTCTAAAGGAGCTTCGGGGCAGAATCACCCTGACCATCGTCTCCTGGCCGGGCAGCCTGCTGTAGCAGTGCTCCAAGTCATCCGGCGCTGCTTCAGTGGCACTGACCAAGGAATGTGGAAGGCAGAGCTTTAGACTGGCTGACCACCCTAAGCTTGCTGTGTGGGAGAAGCTTAGAATAGTGCTATAGCTGTGTGGATATCTCACTTCTGATGGACAGCTGAGACTTTGCCAGGAGTTTAGAGAGGGACAAACATGAGACTGGATTTTAACCAGAGGTTAACTCGCCCCCTCCAAGAACGCTGAACAGGGAGGATCCAGGCCTGAGCCACTTCTGACTGGGATGTTATCTGTTTAGAGGACACGGTCTTTCTCTGGCACAGCATCCAGTGCGTGGGGTGGGTGGATCGAGAGGAGACACAACACGTTGCCAATTCCAGTAGTTATATATTAGGGTATGCGTTAAATTGGACTCACATTTCTTTACTGTAAATGTTGGGTGTCTAAAAAAAGTACTGATCCAAGCACTTGTAATACGTTTCTTTTGTTTGTTTGTGGTATGGCCTTTAAATATAGGCTCCATTCTGTTTGTACTGACAGTGGTTGTCATCTTCATTCGTTGACCTGAAGACACGTTGCCAAGTAGTAGTATGTGTTGAGGTTTTTCTTTTTCTTTTATTTCAGAAGCTATGGCTAAATTATCCAACCACTGGCAATAAAAATATATTTAAAAAAAATAAAGGATCAATGTGTTCATAACATGTTAAAAAAATATTTAATTAGGTGACATTGTGGAGGCCTTACTAATTTTCTTACTTTTAAGAAAAAAAACTGACTTCTGTGTATCAGTGGATGGTCTGAGGCCCATCTACTGTGGTTCTGTCTGTCACGCTTCGGCCTGTGTAGTATATCTGATGGTACATTTGGTTAAAAGATCAATAAAGTCATTTGAAAAAGCGAGTGGCGTGATGAAACTCTTACTAAAAAGTCATACTTAAACTCTAAAATCTGATGCAACATCAACATTCTGTATACATAAAATCATCTAAAGCTTGTCTCAAGAAATTCTAATAAAACTCACATTTTCTGATGAAACATGCATTAAGGGGCCGCAGGGCAGTACATGTCATTAAATAGGTTGTGAGAGAGAAAGTCAGTCTGATTTTAATTTCCTCTCCTGGTCAGCAGAGAACATCTTGTCTGTCTCCTTATCCTTCCTGTTTCTTTTCTTTTTGTTTTTGCGTCTACTCTGACCGGCTTTGTCCTCACCACCGTCCCCCATACTCTTGCTGCTGTTGAGGACATAAATGAAAATATCGTCATAATTCTGTTTTTCATTCTGTTTTTTTATGAGGACTGTGTGTGTCTCTGTTGGACCTGCTTGATGGTTTCTGCCACCCTTCCTCGTTGTCTCTGTGCCTCTTCCTGCTGTTCCGTTCTTCTTTTTCTCCACTGAATCTATCAGAAGTGCGTTTGTGCCCTCGCTCCACAGTGTCCCTGTGCCTCATTCGCTCCTCCTCACTGAAAAACACCATGTATTTTTTACATTTGCTACTGATGAAACTAAAGGCTTTTTCATTGCGAAATAATACAAAGGGGAAAAGAGCCACAGGAATGAGACTGCTGGCCCTTTTTTCCTCTTCTCCACTGGGACAGAGATAAGTCAAAACTCAAGGGACCAAAACCTTAACCACAGTGCCTGCTGTTTGCCTGCCTGAGCTTTTGTAGCCTCCCCCCTGGCCCAGACTTTGACTAACAAAGAGCCCAACACGAGTGTCACAGCATGCCCTTTACTGTATAAAGCCAAGCATGCTGCAGTATCCTCTGAGCTAAAAAAAAAAATCTATTATTCACTGTAGGACTTGCAGTCCTGTGAGACTACAGGACTGATCAGTCATTGCATATGACCTCTGAAAACATGCAAAAACATATATTCATGCAAAAGACAAGGGACCGATATCTGATCAAATACTAATTGTTGGCTGGAATGAACACCTGCAAACATCGTTTCAACTAAAGACTATAGTGCAGCTGTTCCTAAACAGCACCCTCAGGTGCTTTAAGGACAGTCCAAGGTTGCTTTTTTTACTGTACAGTACATTTATAATACCACATACCACATATTAAGCAACAAACATTGAAATCACCCTGTTAAATTTGCAACCATGCTGCAGCTTGGGACTGTTGGCAACAGCTCACAGTTGCCAGTTGTCAAAGTAACCAGAGACATGTTTTTGGCAACAGGTTTTCAAGCGCACTGCATCGACTGTGTAAAAGAAGTAGACGTAGCACCCATGGCATCACCCATTGACTTGTGGAACAATATTTTGAAGCCTCAGGTTTGGCATTTTGGCCGTCACCATGTTTTTTTTGTAACCAGCAGTGCATGCAAAGAACAGATATGGGAGCTGGAAGGACATTATCTCATAAGCTAGGGCTATAACCCAGGATTTACTCTAAATGGGACCATAATTCACAAAATATACACCATGCTATATTGAGTAAGACTTGAAACTACTGATTGAGACCAAACTTAAACTCATGAAGAAAATGTTTACTCAGGTAATAAAGGTGAGAAGTAGGGTAATTTTCTCTGCTTCTACAATCAGACTTTTCTCAGTGTAAATAAGGTTCTAAGATTGAGTTGACAAAAAGAACTGTAAGTATGGCTGTACAGTGAAAGCTACGTGGCTTACAGCTGTTCACAGAGAGGGGACACCAGCTGTCCCACAGCAGAATGGTGCTCATCTGCAGGAGAACACAAATGCAGCAGTGCTGCCAAGTGAGATCAAAACAAATCTGGGATAAAAACTAAAATGTAAGCTAATTTAACTTTTGAACAGGACAAAGGGGAAAAAGAACAATAGCATACTTAATTTTTATTCACATTAGGTGTGGACTGTGGTGAAAAAATCACCACTGACATACTGTAGTGTCCCATTACAGCAGCTGTTTCCTTTGAAGGATGCAGACTATTACAGTGTAACCTTCAGAGGGTGTCTCCAGTAATCAGAGGCTGGTTGGCTGCAACACTGTGTCCTCCCAAAAAGAGGCTCACCATAACATAACATAAATACAATTTTCCAGTTATAAGACAAAAAGCTCTGTGAAAATATCAGTCAGCTCCATATAAAGGGAAATAAAGCCAACTATTTCCAGTAGCTAGTAGAGGTTGTTCTGCAAAACCATGCCAGTTATGTTGCTGTGATAATCATGCATGATATTTACATATTAGAACCAATTAATATGTAGATTCTACTAATGTCACCTTATTTGGTAACGCTGACACATCCCATGGTGATTTGTGTCTAACAGCAACTGCATGGTCGAATCCCACTAAGATGTTTGTATTTATATAAATGTGCATCAGAAGCCAAAAGCATGTAAAGACAGGAATTCTCAAAAAAATGGAGTGTGGACACTAATTGCACCGTGACTTGCGCATCCTTTGCATCTGTTATCTGCCCAGTCTCAAGGTTTGATTGACAAAATATATTGCCATAATAATACTACAGCGCAAACAAGCTCATAAAGTTTTGCAGCTGAGTGTAATTTATGCCATTTTTTGCATCTGATTGCAATTATCCATGTGGTGAAGTATAAATGTTGCCTTTGCACCAAGAACACAGTAGGAACAAAGTAGAACAATGGCAGAGAGAAAAAGAAAAATCAGAATTTGATACATTCTGTTTTACATATGTTTCACAAAAAACTCCCTTTGGAATCAGGGTTGTATTTGTGCAGATTTAGCTGCTGCAAAAGCTGCACAATCCTTTGGTGAATTCAAAGAGACAAAATAAAAACATGGAAGATCTGAATTCAGCCATATCTTTATTTTACTGTCTTAAACAGGGACCCACACCTGCTCCCTGTCTCACCGGGGACAGTGTGAAGACAGTGACAGATTGGCACTAAAACAAGTTTTGCCTTTCCCTTTTCCCCTCAGCAGCATTTGTTTCAGTTCTCTGGACAGCGACCATCCAGCCACCTGTTTGTAAGTAAAAACACTGCTGGATCGTTTGATTTGGCCAAATGGGCCACCATTTAATCAGGTTATTGATGGAACCGTGTTTGTGTAAAGACACCACTGTCAATCAGTTTGCTCCAGTCAGAACAAGCGATTATCATTTCCGTAGAATGGTGAGTGTAAAATCGAACAAAATTGGGGGCTCAGGTCAGTTTAAACTTACGAAAGGAAAGGAGTGGAAACTGCAGCCGAGTGTGTGAGAAACAAACATGTTTTGTAAAGGATTACCAGTGTGCAGTGCCCTTGGGAAAGGAGCTTTAACCTGTACAAAACAAACAAGTGTTCAATTATGCTTATTTTTTCAGAGGATAATTTCCCTCTGTTTCAAGAGCACCACCAGTGTTTGTTCTTGACGTACTTCTTCTCAATACACAGTAGTACACAGTGCATACATCTTCTACATCTTTGGAGGTGATGCTAATTTAGAGTGGCTGGTGATAATAAGTCAGAGGACTTATAGTGGAAAATTCCTTGAAAATACGCTGAACACAAATGACATTGTAGATTGTTTGCTAAAGAGGAAATCTTAGCGTCTGCTGAAAAGTAATCTGTATAACAGGTTTTTCTCTCTTTCTCTCGCCTCAGCACATGACACCTTGGCACAGCCTGCAGTTTTAGAATAATCACCCTGACCTTTAAGAATCATTACGCTGACGGCATTTCTCTCTGCCACTATAAAAGTATCATCTTGCTCCAAAAAAAGTCTATAGGAAAAATACCGGTACTGCAACGAAGGCAAACAGCTCACACATGGCTGGAGTAATTATTACCATTCACTTGCTCCACACAGAAAAGAGAGAGAGCCTTAAGGGGCAGAGTTGTTGCAAGTACAAAGCTAAATATATTCAATATTTGGAGACTGCTCTTGTTTTAGCAGCGGGGATTAGGACCCAAGGCCCCCATTTGTTCTTGCTCAGAGCCATTAGCTTTAACACAGAAACAACCACCTCACATAACGGCAAGAACACAGTCAAACAGTTCCCAAGGAGGCAGTGTTAGAAAGAGTAAATTATAGCGTGGAAGCCTCGGGATTTGTTTTCACATTTTATGATTTTATTCATCAGTAGTGCCCAGGCTTGTGAGGGCAGGCAGTATCACAGATTTCAAAATGCCTGAGCCTGCTGCGGTGTAATTATGTCCACTCCATCCCTGCAGATGTTTCAGTGAGCCACACTGCGGATATGAAACCCAATTTATGATTGGCACAATTAACATGAAAGTAATATCCACAAGAATAAATAGCAGGGGCGAAGGGAGGGATAGAATGTAAAGTCTAATGATTCCTGTAAAAGGAGATGTTGTTATTTTAGCTACAATATGCTGGAGAATGATGGTGGAATCACCAACAGAAAGGCAACTGTGCCATTGAGGCAGGGTCAGCAAATGTTTCACAAAGATTATATAATAATATGACATTTTAAAGACAAAACCCTTATGTAGATTCTCCTAATGTGAGCTTAATTGGTAACTCTGGGACCAGGCATGGCATCATTCAGGCACTCGTCCTTAATTGTATTTCTCTAAATGTCTATCAGAAACCATTGTAAACCATTTTAAAGACGGAGTGTTGTTTATTGAGAGACCAAACACAAAGTCTGTTGGTCTCAACAGGGAAAGTGGGAAGACAGTGCCAAATCAGGAACATTGAAAAGTAAGGCCAATGCAGAAGTGCATTAAACATGCATTATTTCTATTGGCCAGCAGGGATTGACTCCACTGGTTGCAAAAAGAAGTATGATTGTCAAGAAGTCTATTAGAGAAT
This sequence comes from Centropristis striata, assembly GCF_030273125.1. Lineage (NCBI taxonomy): Eukaryota > Metazoa > Chordata > Actinopteri > Perciformes > Serranidae > Centropristis > Centropristis striata. Next base: position 19,147,434 of record NC_081525.1, on the reverse strand, counting down.
GACTGTACTCCTTACATGATTTATTACTTCAGTAAACATCTTCAGAATGAGTTTATGGTCTCAATCACTAGTTTCCAGTCTACTTCAATACTGTGTTGTTCATTTTGTATTTTGTAAGTTTGGTGCAATTTAGAGGAAAATAGATAATGATGATAAAGTGGGATATATGTGTTATCAGTTCATAAAAGTGAAGTGTAGTTCAGCAAACCTTTTGGTCACCTAAAAATGTCATGTTCATTGTCCGGTAAAGGGTTATGGTAAGTATATTTTGTTTTGACACTTTTTTGATATTTAAAATGAACACCCCAGTTAATATCACAGTAAATGTTAATTTCAGATGCACCTTGCTAATCAAGCTAGCTTGCTAGTGCTAGCACTTGCTGGTATCTTAGCTTTTGCTGAGCTTGGTGTTTGCTCTGGCTCACTTCTGGCTCCAAAAAAACAAGATGGTGATGGCCAAAATGCCACACTCAAGACTCCTTAACAGTAGCCTACAAACCAGATTTCATGGTGGCTACATCCACTTTTCTTATACATGTCTATGACGGTGACAGATCGCCCCTAAAACAAGTTTCACCTTCCTATCTGCCTTCAACACCATTTGTTTCAGTTCTTTGAACAGAGAGCGCCTGGGTTTTAAGGAAAAAACACTGCTGGATTGTGTGATTTGGCCAAATGGACCACACTTTAATCACATTATTGATGGAACCATGATTGTGTAAAGACACCACTGCCAATCAGTTTGCTCCAGACAGAACAAAGATACTACTTAGAAGCCAATATGTCTGTAGGAGGGTGAGTGTAAAATCGAACAAAATTGGGGGCTCAGGTCAATTTAAACCTACAAAAAAAGAAGTGGAAACTGCAGCCAAGTGTGTGAGAAATAAACATGTTTTGTAAAAGATTACCGGTATGCAGTGCCCTTGGGAAAGGAGCTTTAAACTATACAAAACAAGCAAGTAAGCAAGTGTTGCTGGCTGTTAGTGGCAATAAAAAGTAAATTCAGAGGAATGTATGGCAGCTATGTATGTAAAGCTTAGACAGGATGTGATTCCGTATGTTTAGTAAAGACAGAAAGTAGCTTTGAATGCGAGGACAAGCAAGCACTGTAGAAGGAACATTAAAATTGATTAGGTACAGACCCCAAAGGTTGGCTCTGGAAAGAAATGAGTTTCATGCATGAAGTTGAGTCAGAAAGACAAAAAGTATGTCACAGTAAGGGCTAAGTAAGTTGGGTAGGGGGAAAATAAAAACAGATGTGTGTGGAAGAATATACAGGCCCCAAGTCAGACCCCAAAGCCAGGATAAAAGTGGTACCAGGAACAAAAGCAGCTGAGGAAAATCAAGTAAAAGACAGGTTTTACAGAACCCTTCTTTGCCAGTGGTACAAGGAAAGAGGCCATTTGGATCGTGCCATGCCTCTTAATCTAAAACAAAACCTTGAAGGGAGATAGGGCTGTTCCTCCAAATCACAAGGCTGCCATCAAAGTTGCACTAAGGATTCTTTTTCAAAATTACAGGCAAGGCTTATAAAACTTATGAAAATGTGACTTTACAGCTAAGAAATGAGATCCCTTTATCATACATTAATGCAAATTGAACAAGACTGTTATTGTTGACTGGTGCAAATTAGTTTTCAGGCTGTAAAATGTCATTGCCATGCTTTTGCTGTTGTGAATTAGCAATGCTCTAATTTGGTTTCATTGCATTGTATTGCAGCTGCCTTTTTTCAATTATCACTTCCTGTTCCATATTCGGAGTCAGCTAAACCCTTTGTTAACACTGAAACTAGCCTTACAGCGTTTTCTAATGAAGCTTTTAGTGCACGTTTAAGCAGGAAGACAATTATCATTTTAATTTCCTCATCACACTGGGACTTCTCTACTCAATTATTATCCACTGAACTTACCGGCTAATGTGTGCAAGATTCTCTATCAGCCAATGATCAAACTAGCCAAAGGGTATTCAAATGAGATTTATGTCTCTTTGAAAGTGTGAGATGCCATGTGTAGGAAACTACAAAAAACTGGATATTGGGTGTTGCCATTATCTTTTGTGCAGATGTGCACATGAAAGAGATGATGACAGAGTTGGAGGCAGTGCCAGCTGGAAAGATGGAGGCAACATTTATCATCCAGAGATGTGATTTGCAGTCAGTGTTGTCCAAATGGACAATCAGCTTCTTAGCCTACACCCACTAGGAAAGGTAGAGGGTGTCAGAGACAGGAACACACAATATATCACCCACTGGATAAACACATGGGTGAAAATGTGAGTGTTAAGCTCATGGAATCTATTAGTGGCAGCGGTAAATCCAAGGCATGCGGTCACAACCACAGCTGATAACCAGTAGCTGATGCCTAGAGGGTGCCCTGCCACACTCCGCCTGTGTGTGACTCAGCACAGGACATGTGGGCTACCAAACACAGCTTCTGCATCAGCAGCCCAAATGCACAATATAACACTCTCACTGACCTCACAGCTGAACAATAAGGATAGATGGAAACAAATCTACAGAAGGCTCCATCTGTTTCTCTCACACACTACCCACACACACACACATACACACTAACAATGAATCCCTCTGGTCCTGGTCTAAAAATAGCTCCGAGCACAGTCATAAATCAATGTAACAGAAAACACATAACCTGTATATATGAGCGTGTGTGTGACACGCGCAGTGTGAGGCGGGATCATGTGACCAGAATGTAGGGCAACACACATGAACAGAGCCCAGAAGGTGTGAGCAGCCCACATTGGACTCAGGGCCACAGGAAAAGAACAAATCTATTGGTGTGGATACCCAAATCTCCTGTGCATACACTGTGTGTCTGTCACGCACATGCGAATCCCCAACTTCCTATCTTCTGCAGTTAGCCTACAGCTTCCCAGCTGTCCCCATGTCCCACTTCCCTCATTTGACCCACAAGACTATTTCTGAGCTTTATATACAAAACCTGGATCCAGTCATCTGACGCACACAAATACTAGAGCAAAAAGCTCAACACTTTAAGTAGGAGAAGTGCAGAAAAGCAGAACAGCATATGAGGATATTTTAAATAAGCACAGGACAGTAAGAGATACTGTAGTCACTTATTTTCATGCAAGTTCATTAAAAGTAAAGCTGACACAGGAATTCATTGTTATCAACAGCATTACAGTTTATGCAACCACAGAGACAGAAATTAGTCCAAACTTCATCCGTTCTGCATGCATTTCAAGTTTTAACTACTAGTTCAGCGCCTGTTCGGAACAGGCCATTTGCTTAACCTCAGGTATTACTGCTTGCAGTGAGTTCCCTCTCCTGATGAGTGACCAATAGTCATGTGCCACTACCGTCACAAAAAAACACAATACTTGTAAAATAGATGCAAAAACACACATTTAGCAGAAATTCAGCAGAAATGACAGCGAGGCAACTGGACAAGTCAATACCCTCCAGAACAAAGAGATACAATGCTATGAGTATATGCATCAGTGTACATGATGCACTACTTATAAATATGTCACATAGACACTGCACTCCCTTGGGTCCTCAGCAATACACCTGCCAATTGTGAAGTCGATCATATGAACGGTAATCGTGAAAATCTTGGGACATACAGACATTAAGTCCATTTTTAGTTACATTTAGGGACAATAGGCAGCTCCAGCTCTACGTCTGAAGCCAGAGCCTCAGTCAAGGGCACTTGAAGGAATATACTGCTACCAAACATGTTCATGAATTAGTGAGGAATACTCTGTCACAGCAAAATGTCAAACTCATCCGTTCCTACAGTGTGAGCCTTAGGTCAGCTGAGGGCTACGTGAGAAGGAGGAACGATGTGCCTGTTTGTATTATAGTTGGCAGCTGCCTGCGTTGATGATAATTAAATAGACAACTGGCAAACGGTCAACACTGAGTGTGCAGAGAAAATGTAGGGCAGATTTTGGCCTGTGCATGCATGTGAGCATGAGTGTTTGAGTACACACGTATGGCAGCTCTCTGCCTGTCAGACTGTAGGGTAGTAGGGCACTATGTGAAATTTTGGAGTGGTATCAGATTGGCTCTTATCACTTGTGAACCACAGGGATGGAAGGACTCAAGCTCCATGCAAAGGACCGTACTGTCTAATAAATTATTTTCTGGCAGAGGCTGGCAAATACAGCAAGTTATTCCCTCATCTAAACTGCACCCCGGCCCATCTCACTGCAACAGAACAAAAATTAAGGGGGAAAAATATTTCTGCATATGCTGGCAATAATTTCTCCTGGCCTTGCAATAGTCTTGATTTCTGTCACAATAGTCTTATGCTCTTTTGCAACAGTGTGCATTTCTTCACAATAGCTGTGCATTTTCTCACAACAGCCATAGCTGTTTATATTATAGCTATCAGATGGAGATATGAGAGAAGAAATACTCACAGACTCAGAGCACAATCCCAGCTGTAACTTTCCCTCCTCTGCAACAATGGACAGCTAAGAACACACTGTGACTTTCCAGTGCCACACAAAGCTAACATGGGTCTGCATGTTAAGATACAGGCAGACAGACCTTAAAAGGCACAATTCACTGCCTCCTCTTGAATATAATGCACTTAGATTACCTTTACTTGTGGTGCTCAAAACATTTTGCTTATCAAAAACTCAAATGCAATGTATCTTTCCAGATATCATGACCGGGTTACTCAAAATAATCCATAGACCTTGTTGCGAGCAGGTTCATGCACACTGTTAAAAAAAATCAGTTTAATTTACGGTAAAATACCGGCAGCTGTGGTTGCCAGAACTTCACCATACAAAATAAAGTGAGTGGGTTTTTACTGTAAATTTAAATGTAAATAAAGCAAAAACTGTAATTTAGACTGAGTAGTCCCTTTATTTTTAGGGTAACTGTGTCCTTGTTACATTATGGTATTTCTCCTTTAATTTTACATGAAAAAACTGTGTTTACTACAGTTTTAAGGTTTAGTACTATTCCTTGATTTATGGTCATTAAAAGCATCTACTACTATTCAATTTTTTATTTTACGCCCTATTTCTGATGCAATTTGACAGAGTTTTACTGTAATTTCTATAAATATGTTTTACATTGCAGGAACTATTTTCCATAACACTTCACAGAAGGAAGCATGCATCTACTCATTGACAAGAGGTGCATGTTCGTGGGCTGAGCTGTAACATTAGCAAGCTCAGGAGAGCTCGCAGTATCTAACTATTATTTTCTTTCTACAAGTTGATAAAGTTGGCGTAGGTGTAGTTCGGTCAAAAGAAAATAGTTCCGATATGAAACTGCATTGAGGCGACAGTGCTAACCACTGCTTATGAGTTTTTTTTATGTATTCTTTTGGCATTTTAAGCACCACAAGCACAGTGTCATCTCGTTCAATTATATTCAAATGAAGACAGATATCTCTACAGCCAATATCTCCAACACTCTGCAACTCACACCAAACCAAGCTAAATTGATAAACAGCAGTTTAGGTCAGAGGACAAATGTGTATTTTTGAATTGGAAGTAAACTGTCCCTTTAAAGCTCACCCTGGAAACTATAAATTAGTACAAGCCAAATATTTTCTAATTCATTTTTTCCCGTCCACATGTCTTCAGTGGTCTGGCTCTCCGAAAGTTAAACCAGTCAGTATAATTCAGACTCAAACAGAAACTGCTATCACATACTACAAAACATTAATATCACCCAGCACTGATGCCAACACCAGACTCTGCATTCACCTGGCCAACAGACTGTTTCCTCCTCTTTCTTTGTTCTGCTTTTGTCTTTCCTTTGAAGAATCACTCTACAGCCAATCTTGCTTTACACACATGTACATGTGTGCAGACAAAGAGGGGCGGACAGTGAATGCTCACATATTGAAGGAGCCCAAAACAGACTGGATAACTGGACCAAAACCAATATGCTATATTTTGCCCAATCCAAAAGGCTACAGCTGCTCAGCAGACATGCAGTCATCCACTGCAGTACAGAGGCACACAAAGAGTGGAAGAGGGATGTGTGAAGGAAGATGGCGAACTGTGTCTTGTGTTAGATCAACACGATATACAAACAAGGAACAGACTTGAGAATTACATTCATTATATAAACTAGCCTTGGGTAATTTCATCAATATTTATCACTTCAAGTCAATGGGACCCACCTGTGTGAAGAGAAACAGCTCTCCCTGGCTCTGCCTCTATGACTGTCTTTATAACGGACCTGCTCTCTGGATTTCTCTCTGTTTGTTTCACACTTTTCCTCCCATATGAAGCATTCCCAGGACTTGGCAGTATTAATCACTCCAGCTTTGGAGGCCATATACCTTGGGATTAAGCACGGTACATCTAAAAGAAAGAGAAGAGCCATGGCAGCTGACTGGAGATGACAAGAAACAGCCGCAGCAACTGCATCAGTTTTATTTTCTCGATGTAGAAACTAAGCAAGTTACTGGAGTCAGAGCAGCACCTGCCACCTTTACAAGATGTCATTTTCTGTTGTTCAAAAACAACTCTTATGTATAATTTATGTAACGTCTAATGGGAACACTTCAAAAGTAACATTCATTCATATTTAGAACATAAAGTCCCTGAAAGTTCAAACAGAATAAGTCTTGAAAACAATCAAAGCAAACCTTCAAAAAGCTGTAAATGTACATTGATCTGTCTAAAAGGCTTGTACATTTCCAGAGCCAAATCATTTTTCTATTGTCTGATTTTAAACGATCTTCTGAGATGTCACAAAAAAGAGTGAAAACATTGTTAATTATGGCATGTACCTGACGAACGTGGGCGCCGTGAAGTTGAGGGGCCATCAAAGCTTTTAGAATCCAGACTAGAAGAAAAAGAAAAAATACAAGACATAAAATGACTCCACACTCTAGTTTGCATCAGTTTTTGTTGAAATAATGGTGTTCCTGGAAACATGTATTGCCACACATCATTCAGCATGATATAATACTTAAAGGTATATTATACAATAATTTCCCTCCCTGTATTTTCTCTTTTCGTTTTTCTGTGGGATGATTCTGGGCTTCAGCCTTTAGGCAGGAAGGCAAGAAGCTACAAAAATGGTAAACACTGTGAATGAAAAACACAAATGTAGCAAGGCGAAACGCCAAGCAGACAAAGCTCTTTCCAAAACAAAAGCGAATCTGGGGTTTGCTTTCATTTCAGTTGACCCAGGGAAGAGGGGCCCAGGTTGAATGTTGTGTTTACAAACAAAACATGACAATTCCTGCATAGTATGCCTTTAATATAATTCATCCCTAAATTGTGGAAAATACAGAGTGAGCAAACAAATTTGCAGATGAATCAATGAATGAAAAAAAGTGTATGGGTTTGCAACATGATCAAAGCACTTTCCCAAATGCACAGCTGTGTTTTCCAAGTGTTTGAAGTGACTGGCTCGTAGTCAAGGCGCATTGTGTGCTCGCCAACCCATGAGGAACGGATGGAGGGCATATTTCTGCTTCTATCTGGATCTTCTGCCCATCCACGTGGCCTGGACCCACACCCGCTTCCAATTGAAAACTTCCGAGGACGCTGAAGGTGTGTATGAAGCCCATCCAATGGGACTGCTTCGTAGCAGGTGTGAGGCCAAACATACTGCGCCATAAATCCTGTAGTAAGTGGATCCATCATTCCCTGTGCTACGTCAGCACTGACCCCGCCAGTTTTCTCTCTCTACAATTTTTATTTTGCAGTAGCAGAGGCATAGAGGCTTGTTTGTGAATGGAGATGGAATGAGTGAATGGAAGAGTGAGTCTGGGTGAGTGAGCATGTGGCTGCTGGCAGGACCAAAAGAGAGGGATAACAACTGTATGCTGAATGGTTCATCAAAGCACTCTACACTATCCAGTGCTTACACCTCTCACTTTGTGGTTTCATCAACATAAACACTGATGATTCTAAATTAAACTAAAATGCATCAGAACTTCCTTTAAAGGGACAGTTCACCCCAAATCAGAAAGATGTAACCGTGATTGCATAAAACATAAATAATACATGAATATAAAGCAATGAAATGGACAGCCTCACTATTAGCTTCTTGTTGATTCTTCTGCCTCTTCCCTCAGTAAAGGCCCAGCTCTGTGCCACAGCAATGGGGCAGTACATCACCAGCCCTCGCAGGTCCTTGTTCTCCTGCTGGCGAGTCAGCTAGGATGTCTGTGGGGCTGCTCCGGGCATTATCAATCCAAATGACCAGTGGCAGGTGCTTTCCCTGTGCACATTTGTTTCAAACTGTCTCCATCAAGAGCAGCTGTTTTCTCGTTGTTTGAGTAGAGTACACAAGGTAACAGTAGCCTGAGGATACTTTTAAAATGAAGAACACAACCAAATAAATCACATAATTGGCGAGAATTATTAAAATCAGCTCAAGCTGAATTTTTCAATATGTTTCTGGTTTGTTGTTGTTTCCGACATTGTGCTGCAAGATTAAACTGGATGAGTGAATGTCTGACTCTGGCATTGCTTTAGTTATTCTGCTTTTTACATCTGCGTAGACATGTTTCACTTTGCTTGCTTTTAGCTTGTTTCTTGCTTCTGACAGTGGTTACCATGTCTGAATACATAGATTTCTTAAACTACCTTGAATCCCCTCCAATTACTGCCAGGGACTATGGTTGAACACTTCACATCAAAAGCTATGTACAATTATTTTCCTTGAAAAGCATTTTCTATGAAAAGCAGGTACCAGTAGTGTTGGGTTTTAATTAAACTGTATGCTAACATATACATGGTGCAGGCAATGCTTTTCCCAATGATGAGTGCATTAAATTTTTCTTTTCATTCAACAAATATATTAGATTTAGACTGAATGTGAGAATGTGAAAGACTGAAAATCACTCTGTTCAGCAGCAGCATGACGCTACTAATCTCCCTATAAAGGCACATCATTGGGAAATTAGCACAACTCTTGTTCAAATACTAAATATGGATGTTGGGCGCCCTATGGGCCCTTGGCCCTGCACACAGCACGGGGAGCCAGGGTCCTGATCATGCCAGGAATACCTGCTGTTCTTAATATCCCCAAGGGGGAGGCTGTGCAGCAACAGTGAGGCGGGAACTGTGTAAACTCTACACATGTGTGTGTTATAGAAAAGTTAAAAAAGGGAAATGATTCATAAAGCGTACGGGAGATGGCTGGCAGAGTTCATAGGAACAGTAAGTCCCTGAAGGATGTGAGGATTTGGCAGATGGACTGAGATGTGAGAAAAACCATCCTTTAGGACAGAGCACAGAGTAAATTCAGGCACACACAGACACAGCAAATTAAGAGAAAAGGGAAAAAGGAGTAGGATTGAGAAGAGAGAGAAAAGATGAAGGGACAGGAAGCTAGAGAGACAGACAAACAGACAGAGATGGAATGAGACAGGCTGGATAAAGACAACATCCAAGAGAAACAAGCTCGGCAGCAAACACAACTGGAGTGGAGCTGCGTTCAGGGCCTTGTAAGAAAATGCAGGAGAGCCCGGGGTACAACATGGCCCACTTGTGATCTCAGTAGTGTAAATTAAAGCTGAAATGTGGGAGTTTGCAGACAGGTTGTGACATAGATCGGAAGAGGGGAGTGGGGGATGCCTTGGATACTGATAAACAGCCACAAACAAGGTTGCTGTCTTGCCTTCTACCTTATTTGGCCACTTGGTCCAGCTGCAAGATCAGCAGCAGAGCACGGTGATAAAAATAAAAAAGATCCAGCTAAGAATGAAAGCAGTAATGTTAGAAAACCTAAATATGTGCTGTCTTTGGTGTCAGATCAGAGCCACTAGGTCTGGAACTGCTTCCAACAGCAATTATTCCATTTTAAATTTCAGCACTAATGCCCCTTTTATTAATGATCCCCTGTACAGTCTATGACTAATGTTTTTCTTTTCTTCCCACATTTCTGCTGAATTGGTTTCTTATTTGTGCCTGCACCTGAGTCAAACCTCCCTGAATAGAGATCAGTGTGCTGTTTTCCCTGACAGTATCTCCATCCCACCTGCGGTTTCTCCTGCTTCTATACTGCAGCCTCTACATACAGATCTCTGTGGCATCAGACATAATAATGACAATCTCATACACTCACCTGTCCAAAGTAGCAAAAGAGTAGGGAGGAGGGGGTCCTGATCGATAAAGGAAAGCTGTGTGGAGAAGAAGACAAGGCCATAACTATCTAGGCAAGTTTGTGTCAGTGACAATAGATTTACATATATTTTTTATTAAAATATTCCAGATTAATTTATTAATTACCTAAAATTTTCACATTTTGTTTTTTACATGATGTTTGTGAAACTGGCAAACCACTACTGTGTAACCGCCATCATCTGACAGGAGTATTATTGGATGGACAAACTGTTATGGCAGACATAAGACTAGATGTTCTACTTTGATTTATGCTGGATTCACACTACCAAAGACAGTGTTACAAAACAGCCCAGTGCAGCCAGCTACATTTGAAGTGTTGCTCAAGCATTGGTTGATGTAGTTATATAGTTGTGTGTGTGTCTGTGAACATGGAGTGTTAGTTAAAAGCATCACATTTTGCCACACCATTGCATCCATATCTTCACCACAATACCGAGAAAGCTAGCATAGCGTCAGCTAACTTGCTAAATAACACAGTACATCACCAGCCACTGTGTGTTTAAAATATGGTCTTATGATTCACCCATGGTTTATGTTTGTTTGATAACTGGCACCCCCTAGCTGGTCACAAAATACATTTAATTGGTTTCCATTGAAAATGATTTATAGCTGGTTGCTTTGTTACTTGTAGTGTGAACACAGCATTAGAGACATGTAGATGGAGTAAACTGCCTTCACATGAAAATGCAATAACACTATGTATGCCTCATTGTAAAGAAAGTTTTTCTTCCTTCCTTCTGCCTTGGTTTTCTCCCTGATCTTAATTGTTCAGTTGCCAATGCAATGCAGCTATTTTCACTGCCAACTCCCCTGTTAGCCTGGGGAGAGAAAAGACTTTACAGTAACAAAACGTAACATCATTTTAGTACTACTTTTTCAAGCTCGCTAACTGGATTTCTGCCTCTGCAAAAGATGGGTTTGTTTCACAATTTAAGGGAAACATGCAGCAGACATTTTGAGCCAAAAGACAGCTCAGGTATTGGCACAGTAATATGAAGACATGGTTTAATAGGTGATTATGCTGGGTATTATTCTCAAACAGCTAATGCTCCTTAATACTGCATGCTTTAAATGCTAAACTGCTTAAAAATCTGTCCACAAATAGACAGACAGAAATATGAACACCTGACAAAGTATTCAAAACCGCTCATGTGATAGCTCTGGCTATAGTAGGTGTCTCCAGGACCACTATTACCATGATGACACACTCACAAACACTGTTGGGGCTGATAATCTGATTTAAAATGTTCATAACACAGAGGTTTCAATCATTTCCCTTTCACTTTACTTTCTAAAAAATCCAAATTAAATGCATTTCAGAATGACTGACAGAGTGATTAGAAAGAGAACATACTTAACATGATACATAACAGACAAAAGCCACGACAGTCTGTGACAAGTAAACCATGTCCAACCAAGAATAATATTTCAGTTGGATTTCTATGGAAACATCAGGGAGACAAGTTAAGTGTGGGAAGATCAATGTGTCAGTATTAATAAATACAACAAATAGCAGGAACACAAGCCACAAATTCAAACACATCCCCATTAGCAACAACATCACCTAACAATTTATGGTGCTACTCCTTTAGATCAGCCTCAAAATGTCAAAGGAACAAAATGTGGCAAGTCCTACTTTCCTTTCCCTCCATCAATAACACAGAACGAGTCAAATGCTTGGGTGCACAGCTAATGGTCCCACTTGTAATAATGCTCAAATTTTACGTGACCAAGCAACACAATCAGCTCTAAATCACACACACTACGGCTCTGTGCATGCACACACACACACACACACACACACACACACACACACACACACACACACACACACAGATTCCTTTGAAGAGCCAAGGCAAAAACACACATTCACATCTGGATACCATCCCGTTCTTTTTTCCATAAAGACCCCTAACGTGAGAGTGGCTCAGAGCAGTTTTCAACAGCATACAGAACACACAAAAAAATGGTTGAAACAGGAGGAGGAATAATAAGAGCTGTTGGAAGTTCAAGATTGAATATGAAAAAGAAGCACAGGGCTCCCCTGCTTTGTAACTGAAATGTAGAACATCTTCCTTCCCTTTCAAATACAAGTCCCACAGAGTTGAGAGGGCCTGAACCGCTCTCTATGGAGGACTGACCCAGCAAGGCCTTTGATACTTCAGACACCTGGACACCCAAGGGATGACACACACATACACACACACATACACACATAAACTTCCATCAGTGTGAAAGAAAGGCCTGAGGTGCAGTGCTACAGGCTGGATTCAGGCAATTCCTTTCAAGAAAACAAACCAAAAGACAATGGTGATTCATCAGGAACTGTGTGCTGCATGCAAACACACATCTGATGTATCACAACAAATAGATAAAGCCATTGCATGAGACAACAGCAAGAGTATAATTGTAGAATTAACAAAATGTATGTGTAAAAAGTGATCAAACCTGAAGCATCTCCTTCCCACAGTAATTAAGCTCATAAAATGCTGTGTAGTGCGTACAGTACTGCATACACAAACACACACACATGCCCTCGCAGTAAACACCAGCTCGTCAACACACATGCCATCGATGTTAGCGTGAGTGAGTAATTGTTTCTACCTGTGGTGATCGCAAGTGAGTGTTTGATGAGGGCTGGAGTTCCATGCTTGGCAGCATATGAGAGAGCTAATGGCTGAGGGCTAATAGCCGCCGATTGTGCTTGCGTGGCTTTTTCTCTCATGCTAATGTTTCACAGAACTACATGCTGAAGGGTTTTAGATGGAGCTGATATTTCACATCGAACCACATGCTGCTGTTGTGCACTACGGCAGAGGATTGAGTTTTCTATGCTTCGGTAAAGGCTACTGCCCCCCCGGCCTTCACCTACCTGCAAGAGACGCCTACCGACACGAGACACGACACAAGAAACATAAAACGACTGCGGAGGGACACAAAGAGACTACAAAGATACAAAAACAGCTGCAAAGAGGCTCATGATGACTTTGATAGGGGCAAAACAATCACAAAGAGATATGAATGACTACAAAGAGAAATAAAAAAACTGCAAAGAGACTTAAAATGACCACAGATACAAAGCAGCTACAAAGAGACTTTGTAGTAAAAATTACAGACATGTTAAGTTACTTCAAAAAGGGGGAAAAAACACAGACAAAAAATAACTACAAAAGAACCCAAATAATTACAAAAGAGAACTACAGAGACACAAAACAACTAAAATCAGCTAAACAACAATGTAGGAGAAGTGGTGGGGCCTTTTGCATGTCTGTGCCCAGCGGGCCGTTGTCTTATTGTACGCCCATGTGCATGATTCCTCTCGCAGTGACATTGCAAGAGTTTGGCTTTTAGATGCTGGTCAAAAGCTTCCTGAAAAAAAAGCTGGCTTTCTTAAGTGAAAACCTCAAAATCAATACTGGGCACAGACCTTTGATGTAATTACATTTGTTTTCTTGGAAATGATGACAAAGCCTAAATCTTATTGGTATTTTATCATATTTGGTGCATGCTGATATTCCTCGTCTTGATTCAAATGATAAGAGTTATAGAGGTCAGCAGTTCTCATCCATAACCCTGATATGAGGGCATCTGGTAATGGTATGGTCAATTCAGAAAGAACTATACATCTGCTCGGCTGTGATCTTCTGTCAATGTATCAGTGCCAAATACAAAGACACTCACACACCAGCTGTGTTGCTACACTGACTGTAGTGACCCACTAACCGGCTGTACAAAGCATTAGCTGCAGCGCAGAGCAGCAGTCAGCCTCACCTTGGCTGTGCGCTGTGCTGCACTGATAGATGACATAAGAACAACCCTGCAATGACACAGCTCCACTCCAAAATCTGCACCTATCAAACATGCTTGACATTTAATGTGACCTAAAAAATAAATAAATAAATAAAAATTAAAGTGAAAAAACCCAACCCTTTCTTTCCCTCTACTCTATTCCCTATGCTCGGTCTGTTCAGCACATTTCTCATGCCACAATATGCTGGGCCAGCACTTTTTTTTTTTTTTTTACCAGGGGCTATTTTTATCATGTTACACATTTGCATCACAAAAGCAGGCCGGGCCTATAACTTAAAGAAAGGGGAGTGGCCTAGATAAAAGCTACGCAAATACACTTCAAAGCTTGAGTTGAATGTTCAAAGCTGCAGCAGGCAGGATGTTTGATATTTTGGTTGTATTAGCAGCTCTGGCACGGGTTCACCAGGCAGTATGGGCTCACAGGGGGTGAGTGAAGGGTAAAGGGGGTCTAAAGCGACGCATCTATTTTGGAACCTTTGAAGATGAAGATATGGCAAGTGCTCAACTGTGTGCTTAGGCCAGGAAGTCTTCCTGGATTTCTATTTGATTCACTACAAAGACCAAGAGGAAGTCCAAAGACTGACAGCACCTGGATGGCACTACAGACACCTGCCAACAGGAAGACATATATCCATACAATGTCTTCAAATGTGTACACACACACACATGCACACACTGTTCACCTCTGCCCTTCAACTCCACAGGATTATTTATTATGACACGTGTTGCAGCTTCACAAACACATATGGTCAAATCGCCATTAGTCATTTGTGCAGCTGCATGATGCGTGATATCTACAGGGGGTTCTAATGGGGCCCTTTCCACCTGAAATCTCTATGTTTCACTTTAATCTACTCCCCCCAGTTTCTTAAAGACATCTCATCTTAATCATATTGTCAGATAAGCAAAGGTAATATGCAAGGATATTTGCTGTTTGAGTCTAGGGATAATGGAAATGAGCGTCTATAAATAGGTGTGTTGCTTTGTTCCAGTGGCAGGGTGACTTACGTGGTGGAGGGGTATATGCAAAGGGGTAACTGAAGTTGGCTGGAGAGGACAGATGATCAGAAGTAAGTTTATCCTCCTCGTGGGCCATCTCAGTAGCCACCTGTAATGTGAATATAGGTATTAAAACCTTCAGTGGCTATAGCCAGGTTTCCATCCAAATCTAACACAAAGTTTAACTGAATTTTAGAAAATCTGCAGAAGAAAGTGTGAATGAATGCTTGTTTTCATCCACTACTGTTTGGCAAACAGGGGTTGGTTAGTCTGAATAAGCAGTAGGTGGCCTTACTTCTTATTAGGTAAACCAATATGTCATTGGAGAAGAAGACGGCACAACCAAAGACTGTCTAAAAAGAATGACAACCAATATCAACCGAATTGATATTTGGTTGTTGCCATCAAACCAAATTGCTAAACTCTAGGTTTTAAAGCTGTAGTCCATAAACCTATTGTTGACATCATGGTCTACGTTCAAACGTGCTTTTTGGCCATTTCCATAGTGTTTTTTGCAACCAGCGAATTTTCAAAAAGGATTTCGGGAAAGATGTGGTTGTACCTCTTGCATCCATTATTTAAACCGAACACTAAAGGAGACATTTTTAACTGACCAAAATGTTAAAATTAACTTGTGAAAGGGTCAAAGTTCACAGACGAAAAACACATACTGGTTGCACCCTGTCAATAATGAGGTAGCCACACCCTAAAGCATGCCCTGCATTATTGTCTACTTTACTGTATTCAAGCGGACTTGAAACTACAGTTGCAACCATAAACTCATTATGATGTATACTTATCTAAAAAAATCAAGAAAGAAGTAGGGTCTTGAAAATCTAACTTCTTTTTGCAACCTGCGGAGTCGCCCTTTGGCCATTAGAAAGAATGCAGGTTATGCCACTTCTGCACTGGCTTCACTTTTTAGGCACTGTTGCTGCTTGCCATAACAGGATGACATAATTAAAAAAAGAGACAGTCGAACCTTTAATGGTGAAAAACAATGTGGAAAATTCAAAGTAAGTATGACATTTCTGTTTGTATTAATGTGAGGAAGGTTGCATCAGAGCTGTGTGGTGCAATAAGAAGACGTTTTATTTTACATTACATTACATTATTTTTCATCTCTTCAATGGAGCAGAAGCTTTAAATTTGAGTGAATCCACTCAAGTTTTTTATGTGAAAATTGAAAATGTGCATAAAAAAGTTAAATGTGAACAGAGTTTTAATCTTTGTTTCTCAAGCATACAGACTACCTGAGAATTGTTCCCTTCATCTCTGAGACATCGTCGCGCTTCCACTCTGCCGCTGCATCCAGGTTGTCCTCCTCTCTCCTCAGTGGCAGCATTCAGCTGTCTGCTGATCAGATCACATAAAAAACTACATTACATCCATGCAAAACTTGGATACAGTGCAAAAATAGCAAGTGAGCCTGTCTTAAAGATAACGCATTTTTCACATTCACCTTTTTTAATGTACATTACATAACATTTTTATAAACAGGACTTTACCCTAATCTCACTCCCCATGTCCCTACTACAACCCAGTGCAGGTCCATTAACGCATTAAACCTCCTTATTTAGGTCATTTCGCCTTCTTCACAAAACAGCCCTTTACAATCCTAAACCCACCCACCCCCACCAAGCATCTACACACACACACACACACACACACACACACACACACACACACAGATGGGACACTAACCCCTTTCTGTCACTAGGACTTAATCAACAGAGGGAAAAAACATACAGAAAAAAAGGATAACAACTATATCTAATGGCAGCTCAATAGGGAAGTACTTGAAGCTCCTTAATGTCTCTTCTGCTCACTTCCGGCTTGAAATAAGAACCAAATAAAAATTTTAACACAATAGCTTTGCAGGGAGAGAACACACAATCTCTTTTACAGTCTGATACCAGATGCATTTTAAATAGAGGGCTGAATACCACTTACATCCCAGAGGACAGCTATATTGCATGGTCGGCAATATCAGTGCAGAACATCATACGAAGATCAACAAATACAGCAGCAAAAGCATTACATTTTCAGACTCTGAGAGAATGAGACTGCTTCTGTATCAACGCCTCATTGAATACATAATAGAGTGTGTGTGTTTGTCTCTGGCATGCTACAATATGACTTCCTGGTTTCCCTGCGGTCCAGCTCTGTCACTCAAAAACAGGGAGAAGCATGACGCCACATAGCGCTCAGATCCACACGACCTCCCCTGAGGCGCAACCTTGCAGACAGAGGAGAACATCATCAAGGGACAAATCTTTAATTAAGCGGCCAGTCATGCCAGAAAGCATTTTCGACAACCATTCAACTAAATGGGAGGGAGTGAGGGAGAAGTTGCTGTTGTGTATGAGCAAAAGGCATGCAGCACCTGGTCCATAAATAAACCCAAAATGCATGCTGGGACTAGATGCTATTTACTAACATGACAAGCATCTGGTGAGTGTATACATAAATGATGGGAGACTGTAACTGGGCTGTAAAGCACCATGGGCCCAGACTAACAGCCGTGTCTCCCACAGGCTTCAGCAAGCTCTGGTGCTCAAAACTTCCTCTTAAAAGCTTCACATTAATGTGAAGAAGACAGTACACAGGGCACAGAAGGAACAGAGTCGCTCAAAGCTGACCCATTTAATTTAGATGGGGGCTCTTTCCCATTACTTTATTTCTCTGTGTGATTATTCCAATGTGTCTAAATGAACTCAATACTCTAGTTGAATTGAGAAAGTTTTTCATTTCAGTAAAAGTTCCAGTACTACAATGTAGAAATCAGAGGCAAGGACTCGAGTCACACGGTTTGCATGCAAGCATGACTTTAGTCACAAATTTGACTTGAATTTGACTTTAGACTGGAATTTACAAAACCAAAAAAGACTCGCAACTGGACTAACACCAATGACTTGTGACTTCAGTTGGATCCAAGTCTTTTGACTTTTAAAAGCTTGATACCTTCTCTCAAGCAAAAAGATTAAAAAGTATTTAATTCAAAAAGCTACCCCCAGCAAGTCGACACTTATTTCTCCAGATCTACTTTGTTTATACTAACCAACAGCAACCAATCAATTTGCAGGAATTAATCATAAACAACAAATGAATACACTGTCGCCCATAAAGTTGGAATAATTTTGTTTTCAGACACAATCCTCTGTTAATTGTGGTTTCAATTTCATTGTGATATGTTTGGAAGAGATTGATTAATAAAGTTTTGATAAGATACAACTACATGAGCAATTTTAAAACACATTCATGTTTTTTGTTAATGTAATATATTGTTACTCTTTTATTAAAATGGCATTACATTTGGTTGGGGGTTATTGGGGCTGTTGCGGCTGAACAAGGTAAATTTTCAGTCAACAAGTTAATCTACAATGATCCATCATATTTTATAAGATAATTATAACAGCTTTTTAGATTATTGAGGTGGATTAAAAAGTGCAATATTTTTCTCTTTAATGTCTTAAAGTACGAGTATGAAGTAGAATAAATGGAAATATTCAAGAAAAGTGAAAGTATGTCAAAATTGTTCGGAGTTACTTGAGTAAAACTGCCTATTTACTTTCCACTATTGTGAGTATAAAGTGGTGGCAAAATTACATTGGTTAGTTAGTGGTGCATAAAAAATTGAATGAATACATGAAAAATAATAGATAAATAAAAGAGGGTCTCAATGTCTGAAAAAACAAAATAATTCTCAAATATTGTTAATCATGGAGCTCTTAATCAATTATGTGGACAATTCCCTTCCCTGTGTCTGCATACCTTCTATGAAATTTCACTGGGGCCTTTAGCAGATGAGCGTTAGTCTGTGTTTACCTCAACACTTTAGGATCCCTTGCCAATACAACCCTAATATGCTGAGCCCATCTTAGGATCAGAGAAAACAGATGGCAGCAGGCTGATAGTTGTTGTGTCACAAACAAACAGAATCAACCAGCTGCCAGCCTCTAAGCTCAGCTAGAGCAAAGAATGGGCACGCTGAGGACACAGACAGTGACAGTAGGTAGAAGACATGTTACCAACCTGGAAGCTAGTACGGATGGGCTGCCTGAGGAAGTAGCAGGACACTTCTTTTTTCCCTCATGTCTAGAGCACCCCTTCTGGCCCTGAGTGGAACAACAATAATCTTACATTCCTCCTCTGCTTTCTAATGTGCTCATAATGAATTTGAACTTCAAATTAAACCAAGTAACAGTTTAATATCTGCTGTGATACATGTTTTTAAATGATATTCCTATTCTTGAGTCTCTTCAAAAACCAGACTATTGATTCAAATATATAAGTGTAATGTTGTCTTACTGTGAGTTTAGTGGACAGCTTTCTTTTAGTTGAACGGACTATGGCCTGTTTAATGCAGTAGGTATTCCAGCTTTCTTCATCAAAACCATAGTTAAAGTAATCCGAGATGTCAGCACCTAAATGCAAAACCCCCAAATAGTTATTAACCCTCCTGTTATGTTGCAGGTCAAATTGACCCATTTCAAAGTAAAAAGTATTTTTTCAGGATGAAACTTCATCTGCATGGCTTAATTAGTGTAATCAACATATGAAATGAAAATGGTTCGTTTCACATTCATCACTCCAAAAAAGTAAACATTTAAATATATGTAAAATAAAAACTCAATGTGATGTAAAACTATTGTATTTTATATGTAGGTCTTTCCAATGTGCATAAAAAAGTTTTAAAGTGCATTTTTTATGAAAAGTGAGTGAATTCTCGTCATTGAAGCATGATCTGTGAGAGGTAAAGAACACCATTGATAAATATTGTTTGAAATGATTAGTAATGGAGTTAATCGTGAAATATAAGCAATGTTAATTTGGATATTGGTTTCTGACACTTTTGGATAATTAAACATTATGCTGTCCCTGAGAAATGAACATAACAGGAGGGTTAACAAGTGCACAAGACCTTTACACAGAGAAAACACCATGGAAAGAATAACATGCATGTACTTACCAGCTTTCCTCCACGGCTTTTCCTCAGCATTCGCCTTCACTGCTGGGATTTCTTGGATATTGTCCAACACATTCATGTCTAGTCCTTTTTTATTAGCAACTGCAAAACATTTGACAGGATTCAAGCTGTCTGAAAGAGACAACTCACAATTGCCAAGGAATTTACTGTTGAAGATGATTAATTATTCATTTTTAATAAGGCTATCGGATATTTTTTGGCATTAAGAAATCATTAAACTGAGCTGACGTGCAGTAATGAAGCCAAGATCCTCATAGTGAAGAGGTCAACTTATAATGAAGGTGTTAGCAACATGATGAAAAACCTATATTGAAATTAGGCAGTATTATGAAGAGGATAACAGTATCTTTTTTTCACCCTCTTAAGGCTACAGAGACAAAAAAAATCCTGGACATAGTTTTGAATTTTTATCAATTCTAAGCGTATTCTTTCAGTTAGTATCAAGTGTTATACATCATATGATTGGGGGAATCCACTTTTTCTTTCTGCTGCAGTGCAAAGTCACCATCATGCATTACTGTTGTGGGAACAAAACATATCTGACATTTTTTAAAAATCCCAGTGAAAAAAAACTTGTGTTGTCTTGAAAAACTCCATAGTCCACCAGAAAATCGTTCTTTTTTCGATGTAAAATGTTGGATTCAGGTGTTTTGGGGCTACATGTAAAGTTTTGTGCAAATACACGTATTAACTTACTTACTTACTTCGTTATAAAGGCACCATTTAAATTGTCTCTGAAAGCTGAGAATCTCACAGCTCAGACTCAATTTCAAGCTTGTCTCTAGCATAAACTGTACCAAAGATTTTAATGTTTTTGTTGAACATGTCTAGCATCGATGCTACACTAGTCTTTTATCAGAAAAAGTATGAACTCATTTTTTTTAGGCTTAATCCTTAAATTTTCTGTCTTCATTAACAACAAAATAAACACCAAGATCTTCCTGGTCTTTGTAACTTGTGTGTTTGGTGTTGTTTTGTCGTCTGATCTTACTCACCAACTGCCCGCGGCATCCTTTCAGGATCAATTTTCACATGCACAGGTGTGTTCCCAGAGCTTGTGGAAAAACAAGAGACCCGCACATTATCAACACAGTTATGTCCATCATAATGACATGACTGGTGTCTGGGTTGAATGCTTATAACCTCATTTCAACTGGCACCTCCGCATACAAGACCAATATATAAGAAAAACTAACAAACAATGAAAATATCTCAAAGCTACATTTTGACAGAAATGGGTCCCTGACAAATGATGCACATTCATATTATACCCAACAGGCAAACAAACACAATAAAAGGCTGAAAAATTCCACATTACTTTGTCAGAAGATGGAAAGTAAACAGTCTCATATGCACGGATGCGTGATTACACAAAAATCACTGCATTCATCAGCACTGTCATCTTCACTGTCTACATCATCTCAAACAGCTTTGAAATTCCCCCATAAAACAAAAGAAACACATGAAAGTAAAAATAATAATATCCATTTGCTATCAAATTGCAGTTTATTTGGCAGGCGCTGTCACAAAAATGCAAAATATTGTACACAGTAGATATTAATGAGAGCTGGAGATATAATTCTACAGTGAGTGTAGCTATTTTTAGCTGAGAGCTTCACTCAGACTACTCTTGTCAAGACCAGTTACAGGCTAAGTGCCCACTTTCACAGATTCTTAAGAGAATAGTATTGAAAAAGGACCAGTTCCACAGCCAGTTACTGCAGTATAACACTATAAAGCTATCTGAAAAGACACACGCCTTTAAAAATCCTTTTTTTAGCGGGAGATGACTTATATTCAGTTCGAAAAGGCCAATCAGCGAGTCATGCCATGGCTTTAAATGAACCAAAAACAAAAACACTTGGCTGTTTTCCTTTGAATGGCTTACACATTTAATTTAAGTGATGAATGCAAAAACAACTGAACAAAAAACAAGACTGTTGTCAAAGCTTAGTACACAACCAGGTTATGCCACATTTACTCTGGGGCAAAGAAGTTGGAGAATTCAGACCACAGATATTGTCACTGCTCCAGTTCTTTGATTGCTAACATCCACATTTCCCAGCTCACAAATAAACACTGCTGGCTTGGCAGCAGATTTAATGAGCATCAAAATACTTCTTAATGTTGCACATGACTGGCTGCACATTTCAGGCAGCGCGAACGGTGCCGTCACACACCGATTGTGCAACTATAATGATCACTGTCATTACTGTGAGAAGTGTATTATATCTGAATGCTTCATTACCGTACTGCAGTCGCTAATCAGAAATAGGCATGCAGAGCGACTTCGCTCTGATTTTGTTCACTGCTCACTGTCACTAATGTACGGTGGCCCTGAGAGTTAAACACATGGAAATAGACACATCACTGGGAAGAAACATCTTTACCCCGTTTTCACATGTACAGCATTTAGAAAACTTTTTCACCAATTTAAAAGAAATGAAAGTGAAATAGTGGCTGTATTGAAATATAGTGCCTGTACCATTTCGTATTTAAAGTGAAAGAACTATCATGGTTACAAACAGTGCTGTAAGTAGTATTCAGACTCTTAAAGTAGAAATATCACAATGTAGAATTACTGTTTCCATGTGTTCAACTTTTTACTCAAGCATCAAATTATACCGAAAGTACAAAAAGTCTCATGAATATCAATGTATGAATGTCTACAACACTTGAATGTTAAAGCTGAAGATAATTTCAACTACTTTTGATACTTTACCACCACAATTTAAATGAATTGGATTAATAATATTTTATTTGAATCTACAAAGTAGCAAATAACTGAAGTTGTCAAATACATGTAGTGGAGTAAAAAGTTCAGTATTTGCCTCTTAAACGTTGTGAGTTACATTCCACCACTGATAACAAATAGGCTACAGTGGGACCATATGCCTAAGTACACTTAATTTCTAGTTTATTAGGTACACCTAGCTCAAACTAATGCAGTCGAATACAACAGTCCTGCAGTAAATCCTCCTTTCATTCCAGTACAATGTTTTTACAAACTTATGAAGGGGTGATTCATTATAGGACTGTTGAATTAAATTAAATTGTATACTTTATTAATCCCACAATGGGGAAATTCAAACTCTGCATTTAACTCAGTGGGTCCCAATTGGTGGGGTGGGGGTGGGGGGTGTGGCAAGGCTAAATTTAAATAATTTCATTGTTCTCCAATGCTGCACTGTAAAAAAATAATCTGTTTAATTTACGGAAAAATACCAACAGTCGTGGTAAATAAATATATAATGTAAATATCAGCAAAAACTGTAATTTAGACTGAATAATCCCACTATTTCAGGGTAATTGTGTCATTCATTCACACGTGGTATTTCTCCATCAATTTTGCATGAAAATGTTATATTTTTACATCAAAACTATGTGTTTCTTCCAGTTTACGACAGAAAAAAGTAAAAGTTTTGTGCTATTTACGGTAATTAAAAGTGTCTACTACGGTGATATACATTTTTTTATTTTACGTCCTATTTCTGATGTATTTGACAGTGTTTTACTGTTATTTCTACAAACATTTTTAAAGTGTGTTAAAAGCTAAATCAGATCATGACTCTACTCGAAATATTACAAATACAAAAAAGAAGGATGAAAAAACATGACTATTTATAGAAAAGGGGGGCCCAGTAGAAAAACTGTGGGAACCACTGATTTTACCCATCCTTTATACAAGTGAACACACCATGCAAGGAGCAGTGGGTGGCCGCGGCAACAGATTAGAATGCATTTGTTTTTTTTTGTGTCGCTAGCTGTACCTAATAAACTGGACACCGAGTGTCAGATAATACCTATACAGTCTATGGATAATACACACCTGGATGAGCTCTCAAGCTCCTTTTCTTCCTGGGTGTTCATGTTATAAATCACTGAAACACACGAAAAAACAAACAAACTTCAGTAAATGTCACTGTCTTGATGAGGCACTCTATCTTTAGTATGGTGTGATACAACACGTTATTAAAGGTTGACATGTTAAAATTTAACGCTAACTGACATTGATAAATTTCCCCCTCCTCGTTTTCTTCGGGGACATCTATCGAGTCCGACTCCGATGATGAAGACATTTTGATATAAAACTAATCGACTGACCTATGACATAATAATATCAACGTCTAAATTCACCAATAATCTCAAACTCTCTCTGGAGGCTGATTGTTTCCATAGCAACGAGTTAAAGCTTGGATGACGTCTTAATGCTGCGACGCGGCGCAACTGCCACGTCACCTTCAAGAGACTCGTGTGTTTGTTTTGCTGGAGCTACTTTAGCTGACATCTCTGATGCTATTTGTCTCCGTTGCATTTAGCTTACACTGATAACTGGCAAAATGCTGACGACGGAGGACTTTACACACTTCCCGGTTCAGATGTGGGAGAAGGTGTTGTCCAAGGTAAAGAAAGCTGTTGTTTTTATGGATGACAAGTGTGCAGAAGCTCTCCACTGGTGCGGAGGAGCTGCTGTCCTGTTGGAGGCTGGAGCCAGAAATTTGAAGGAGTTCTCAAGTTTCGAAGCGTGCAGTGAGAATGAACCGAAAGCGGTGTTTGTGGTGAGCACCTTGTTGAAGGGCAGAACAGTCGACATCATTAAAGACATCATATCCCTCAGTCACTTCCAGTATTGTGTCGTCTTCACCACCGTTGCTCACTCCGTGCACCTGCTCGCCAACAATGTCACCGTAGAAATGGACGGTAACCCTGTGTTTGAGCAGTTTGAAGAGAAGTTATGCGAGTGGATGGGAAACATGAACTACACGGCAGAAGTCATGCATGTCCCAGTGGTCTTCGCCCCAGTGTCACAGCAGCTACTCCTCGCCCCTATGTTTGCACACCTGTTCCCCCTGCTCATACCTGATCTGGACTCAATAAATGCCAAACGTCCAGAGAAGAAGAGATTTGGAAGTGTGGTTGACATTGACATGCACTCTCTGCCTGTTGAACTGCAGTTTGAAATCAAATCCTTGGCCTCAGCATTAAATTCAGTGTTTGAAGCTACAGGCACCAGGGAGGAGAGTTTTGCTGTGGGTCCAATGAGTCGCATCATAGCGGGAGAACTGGCCAATCACCCTCAAGCCAAAAACAGAAGGAAGACAGCGCCTAATAAAGCATCCATCATTTTTGTGGATCGAACAATGGATCTCACAGGTGAAAACTCCACCCTTTTTGTACCATATTGCATCAAAAGCCTAATTACATTATAGTCATGACCAGTAGTGGAAAAAGTATTCAGATCTTTTACTTAAGTAAAAGTACTAATACACTGTGAAATTACTACACTACAAGTAAAAGTACAAACGTTTCAGCATTAAAATGTACTTTAAGTAACAACAATTAAAAGTACTTGTTATGCTGAATGGACCCATTCAGACTTTTTTATATATTCCAAATATATTATAACATTATTTGTATTGATGCTTTTATGTAAGCAGTGATTTAATTTGGTAAAGACAGGGCTCATTTAATGACTTAATATACTGTTATAAGATTTAATTTAAAGAAGTCTAATCACTTTAAATTTATCATATATTGTATGTTAAATCTCCACCCGCAAAAGTAACTAAAGCTCTCAGCTAAATGTAGTGGAGTAAAAAGTACAATAAGTAAAGTAAAAAGTTAGATAAAATGGAAATACTCAAGTAAAGTACAAGTACCTCAATGCAATACTTGAGTAAATGTACTTAGTTACTCTCAAAAAGAGTTCTGTTAACACTACATAGTATAAACATATTGATGATATGTCACTGACAACTGTTACTACATACTGAATAGATGTTTGGTCATTTTTGTTTCTCAGGAGCTGTTGGTCACCATGGCGACAACCTGGTGGAGAAGATTCTGACTGTGCTCAAACCTTTACCTGGTCATGTGACAGACATACAGGTGGACATGCTGGAACTCACCAGTCTGCAGCGAACCCCTCACTCGCAGAACACCCTGGCCCTCGGCTGCCTCGCACAGACCCAGTGAGTGTTACTCAAATTATAGTTTGACAATAGTTTGTTGATAGCAATAGCTTTTTTCTTTTATTGGTGTTATTTTTACACACAGCTGTTAATATCACCTACACAAGTGAAAGTGAGATCCAAAACCACACATTTTCTGCTTATTGCCACAGTTGTGCTAAAAAAACCCAAACAAAGATCTCCAGTATTGTTACTTTAGGTTTCAGATATTTTGGTTTTGAATGTATAGCACTTGTTTATACAGAGTTCTGACGGTTCAATGCACTGTAATGTCTAAGACCCAATATGGCACTTCACCTTTGTTCTAAGGGCAAATTTGAAAGTAAAACCTTTTTCAGCCTTGTGTTTTTGCATATTAACCCCATTTTGTATTTGCATCAGTTTTTCAAGGGGCAGTTTTGTAATTTTGATATTACAGGCACTGATCAGGGATTTTATTCCCATCTGGAGCATATGGAATGTGTGATTTGTGTCCCTCTGCTAGAGCTGCACCAGTTAGTCGGTTTAAATTTTCAAGCAATTTTCAAATCCCAAATGTGTTATGGTTTTTAACTTCTAAAATGTAAAAATGTGCTGCTTAATGGTACAGTAATTTGCATATGTTGGGGTTCTGACTATTTTGACACAAAAAAGACACTGAATTGGCATGTGATGGATTTTTTAAAAACTAGTTTCTGATATTTTTTGACGAAACAAGATAATGAGTAAATAATCAGCAAATTAATTGATAATGGAAATAATTGTTAGTTGAATCCCACACTCTCTACCCCATTGATAATTACAGTCACAATCATGTGCTGTTATTCAGCTTATTCATAACTCCTTCGACAATTTTCTCTAGAGATATATCTTGTGTTCTAAAAGCTCATGTTTCACACACAGAGAACTGCATTTCCCATTAGCAGGGCACAAAAGACCCCACAGGCTCATCAAGTGGGGTGTTGTAATGTGAGCTACAAGAACAACATTGTAAGCATTCAAATATTAAGCACAGTAATAATTTGCATGCATAACTTGAGCTTTAACAAATACTAACAAGCAGGTTCAGGGTGTGAACTAAGGCCTGATTTTGCATCCTCAGGGTACTTGTACGTATGTGAGGATAATTGGACCAATAAATTGCCTCTGGGTATGAATGTCAGTGTGAAAAGTTGTATTTCTTACCATGTATTATGGTTAAAATATTAACAATTATGTGTTTAGTTGCAGAAGAGCATAGCAAATATAATGTTATGTGTGCAGAGATATGTCAATAATAATGGTCACAAATTATGTGAAATTGCATATTCTCTACTAAAAACCTAGGAAGAATGCTGTAGACTGGGAGAATGGTGGTTTGTGCAGTGGAGAATGAAGACAAATAGGAGGATTTTACCAACTTGGAACTGGACCCAAAATGGAATTGGCCATTGGAACCCATCCCTACTACTGACACAACCACAATATACATTTTACATACTTTTCCCACCTGACCAAACACACATATGCAAAAAAAACACACACTCACTAGCCGGAGCCACCCCCCACTGAGTGAGTTGAGTGGCACATGACCAGCATTAGGTGCCAGTGGTTCAGTGAAGCTTGCCTCCAGATGCACGTGTTCGGCGCCTGCGGTGGGGCTGTTGTACATGGCAGGGATTAGCCCGACATCATGTGTTCCACTCCCGCTTTGGCCCTTCATGTGGTTGCAGGAGGAAGAAGACTTTGACTTAGAAGAAGAGTTTTGTGGCCAAAGCTGTCATGCAGTTTGTCTGGCCGTGTTGAGTTCATGAACAGGCTTATACATACAGTGACTGCAGTGGGGACAGTTCGGCGCTAGGTGGGAGGTTCTGCTGTAATGGAACCAGTCTTAGATCTTTCTAGTCATTGCTATTCAGACAGTGTGTACTGTAGCAGATAATGAGAGCACAGCAGGGGCAGGTTGCACCGACCCTCAGATGCAAGTCTTGGCCAGGGCAACCTGATTCCTACAATAAGACCCACAAATGCATGTCTCAAGTCACTGTGTCAAGTCAACACAGCTGAGATTGAATGCTACATATTCAGGCTGTTTTTTTCTTTTTTAGCAGTTATCACAGAGAGGCGGGGTTGTCTGCAGTCCTCTTAGCTGCCATGCAATATGATGCTGTCGGCTGCTGTTACGGCACCCCAGTGACAGTTTTTGGAAACTTGACTTGCCTTTGAAGAATTACCATGTCTTGTCCTCCTTGGTCTCAAACTTAAGGAAAACTGTGCAATAGATTGTGGGAGTTTTGCCCACATCCTGTAACGCACTGTTTCCAGGATAAATATAATACTCAGTTGAACTTCAGCTCATAAATTTCGGCTTTACCTGCTGTTATTTTCTTGTGAGTGCCCTAACGGTACTGCGCAAGTGCACTCTCAACACAGATGAGGAGGAATCGCGATGGCTCACTCCTATTCAACTTCTGTCATCAGCTCAAGAAATACGATGCGTTTAGTTATTTTTTCGTCACGTGTTTGCATGTAACGCAGCACAATTGAGAAGTGTTCACAGATTAAAGCCTCTCTTTTCTTTATTGTTGTGAGCTTCTAGGAGCCTATTAACATTCTCATTGTTGTAACAGTAACCTTTATCTGGGTCTCAAACTAATGCCCTGTTGGGTCATTGAATTTGAGGGATTTGGGCCTGGAAAGTGGGGCTGGGAAATACAGAGAAAATCTAATTTTTGACATTTTTTTTTTTACAAAAACATTTATCAATACTGGATTGATTTTGTAGGGTTGGCTGTTGGTGCTTTCATGAAGTATTTACACAATGAGATTTTTGATAGATAAATATTCATTAGTAATGTGGATGTAATGACATTCTAGAACATTCTGGTAAATTCAGAAAATTACATAATTTTACTTTAATGCAACCTTTAAAACCAGGAAAAGACAAATCTTAATACACTTTATATTATATTGCACTTGCAATATAATGATATCCAAAATCTAAGACAACATCTAGTGTCATATCACAATATTGATATAATATTGATTTATTACCCGGCCCTACCGGAAAGTCCTAAAAAAGTCATTGAATTTGATGGTTAACGTGTGAGAACTCTTTTTTTTGTTATGATGACGGATAAGACGTTTAGGTCCTGTCGGCAATGTTTGCAATCATTGTTCCAGATCTTTCCACCAAATATGAGTCTCAGCCAAACACCTTATCTCACAACATTGAGATGACCGATCAGATATTGTATACACCTTCTAGCAGACGGCCAGACACAAACAGACAGACAAAGAAGTGTAGCTGAAAGTAATAAGTAATGCGGCGGGAGCTGTGTTTGTGTGGCGTACGTGTGTGATCGCGGCCAGCCGGATCAGCAGGAGTGTTATTGCCTGTGCTATCTCTGAGCAGATGGCCCAGTTGAGCCTTATCGCAGATGTTTAGGAGATTGAAGAGCTGCCGAGGCATTGAAAGAAAGAAGCCTAGAGTTCCCCACTTTATTTAACTGCCTTCAAGTGCACAGCTCACCACAAGCAGAGTTTATGTCGGTCTCTCATATGTTCAAGACAGGGCTCTGCATATGCATGTTTTTCAAGGTGTACTGCTCCTGAGCATTAATCTTTCCTAATTCTACAAAAGATACAAAAACACACATTTCTTAAAATGGATTGTTTTTCTTTGCATGATATGAGCTGTGCAAAGCACTAGACGTTACTGGCTGTGTGTGGTTTCATTGTCTATATAATAAGTTCCCTCCTACTGGATGTTTATACACCTATGATTTGTTGAGCTATTTTTAGTTCAGACCACTGTGTGTTTTGATTGGTTTTGTTGTGTAGACCAACTCAAGCCTTTAAATATTAGGTGCGGACCTAATTTGAACCTTTTGTATGATATTTCCCTCAGTAATTCCAGGATATTTTTATAGATTACAGTGTCTTAAACATTCTGTGGGTGGTTGTTGATTCTAGCTCTCCTAGCAAGACCCCACACTTACTTTGCAATTACTGTCGTATTGTCTTTCATAACCTGGTGTGAATTTTCCTGATCCTGCTACCTGACTTTCACTCTGCGGTTCTCGTAATTGTGCCAGAGTGAAAGTATACTTTGTGTGGGTGTATATGCACACACTCAGACAGTTTTCCTCTGCTGGTTTATAGTTACTCCACTCACGTGCCATAACAGTGGTTCCCAACCTTTTCGTACCCCTATAGCTCTAGCACATGAACTCACTTACCTCTTCATCAATTCCCAATGTAGGTTTAAAATGTATGACACTATTCACTATATAAAAGTAAATATTGGTCATGATTTTCACGTAGTTGGTCAATATTTAGTTTGGGTTAGGGTCTGATCAGCAGTCTTTCTACTGCTACTAAGCTAATTGTTTCAATCATTCATCCATTAGTTTTTGCTAACTGCTTCAACTGTTTTGCCACTAACATAACTTTTAGCTAGCTACTTCAACCACTTATTCATCAACATTCATTTTAGCTAACCATTTCAACCCTTTATCTATCAGTGTTCCTTTTAGCTAACCATTTCTATGTTTATCCGTTAACGTTACTTTAAGCTAACTGTTTTAACTGTTTATTCGCTGATGTTACTTGTAGCTAACCATTAACCCTTTTCTCTATTAACATTTCTTTTAGCTAACCATTTCCACCATTTATCCCTTAAAGTTACTTTTAGCTAACTGTTTCTACCATTTATTCCCTGATACTTCTTTTAGCTAACAGTTTAAACAGTGTATTCACTGATTATACTTTAAGCTAACCATTTACATCGTTTACGTGTTAATGTTACTTTTAGCAAACCATTTCATGTTGATATTGTAATTTTTAGCTTACTATTTCAACCACTTATCCAGTAGGCCTACTTTGAATTAACTTTGCCATTCATCCAGTACTCTTAACTAAGGATTTTAACCCTTTATACAGTACTTTTAACTAACTGTTTTACCCCTTTCTTCTTCACTTCAAGCTAGATATTTGAACTGTTTAGTCAGTACTTTTAGCAAACTACTTCAGCCATTTATCTATTACTTTTGTAATTTGTACTTGCTTGCTAGCTAGTTTTCACACACTCTTACATTACTGCAACATGTGGTCATCAGATGTTGACCTAATGTTGACATGTGGATATATAGTTTTTAATCAAATCACTTAAACTTATTAAATAAGTTCAGACACTACAATCTTTTAATGTACCCCCTGGCAGTTGCAGAAGTACCTCTGGGGTACAAGATCCCCTGGTTGGGAACCACTGTGCTGTGGCTTTCTTTTTCAGCCATTAAATAGTGACAGGATGCACAGTTTGCTGTCTATCAAAGGATGTTGAGTGAAAGTGGCAGTGGGCAGGTTTGTTTTGTGTGTCTGCGTATGTGTGTTTGTGGTCCAGCCGCTCTGTGTAATTTGCTGTGCTTGGCTGCACAGCCCTTGTGATCCTGAGAAAGACATATGAACCCCATTGGCAGAGGGCACCAAGTTTCCCTCAGTCTCAGACTGAACCCTGCACCCCCGTCATCTGGCCGCCTTCGACCTTGATCCTGTGGTGGGCGTGTGTGTGCCTGTGGGCAGAACCAAGTATGGGTGGCCAAGGTGCTCCGGGTCTGCCTCAGGAGCTGCTGAGTTTGAGCCAGGCAGAGTAACGGACCGCACCCTGCCATGAGAAAACACAGCGAGTCTGCCATCTCCTCAACTCTGCCCAGCAGATTTTGCATGCGTACCACCAGGAAGAAGGGAAAACACCTATTTCTATCCTAGCTGGGAAATGTAAGCATGAATAAAAAGCCATGCACGCTTGTTTGGGTTCAGGCTGTATTGGGAAAAGTAAGAGAAACAGCAGAGATACTAGATAGTGTGGAGAGGAGAAAGCAAATGACAGACAGCTGAGGACAGCTAACCCTGTTTTTATCCCACCAAGAATAAAAACTGGCCATACTCATTCTGTGGTGTTTCCTTATAGGGTCAACATTGTTTTTGCTTTATTTTACTTACTTAAGGTTAAGTCTTTTAAGTGATTTAAAGGCTGAAAAACAGCTTTACTCCATCATTATATACAGTATAATATGAATTCCCGTACAGGCCTGGCTATTGAGTTTGTTTTGAGGATTAGGGGGGCATATTGTACTCATTTTCATGTTCATACTTTTATTTAACATTTTTACATTCTTTAAAAAGCACTTTATTTTTCTCATGATGCACAAAGCAGTATGTTTGCAGAGGAACACAAGCACCGTTGAACGGTGATTCCATCCAAATTTTGGTGTCCTTACATCTTGATGAAAACTTAATCCCCACATCAACTACTTTCAATGCCTGTGGAAAATGAATTGCAGGGCTTCTACTGTGCTGTGTATGTCACACCACTGAGGAAAAAGAGACAGAATAAAACTTTGCACTTGATTGAAATTGCAGCCACGTGCTTGCCGTACTTAAGTGAGAACCAATTTGGGACTAAAATAGTGAAGATTTAATATTTGAAGTCTTCTCCTTCCACTTAAAAGACGAGAAGCAATTCTCCCTCTGAGCCATGTGGGTCTGTGAGACAGCACCACAGTTTGGCTGCTTTCATCTAATAATTTATCAAACTGATTTTATCAAGACTACCCTTAAGGTCAAAGATAACTGTCAATTTTGGTAGTTATTTATAGGAGATGCAGGGATTTAGCCATATCTTAGGATTCTGTGAGCTGACATGTCCCCTGGCCCACTTCAGATGTTGTGTCTCTGTTTCTTCCGCTGCCTAATTCTGTGTTTTCTCCCCCGGTGTAGAAGGTTTCTCATCCCGAAACTCACAGTACATCAATCAGGTAGATTACTTTCACCTGAACAACTTGTACTCCGTGTTCCCATCAAGACGGAGATAACATAACCGAGTCTGTCTTGTACGCTGTCTTCTACTCTGTCATTTGATATTCGCTGCAGAACACACTTTCTATTTGGGAAAGAGTTTGCATGCATTTATTCAGTCAGATGATAAAGCACCCCCCAAAGGTGGCACTTTACATCCTCCAGTCCCAGTCCTTCAAAGAGCCCCTAGTGTTGGCTTTCATTTGAAATGGTAAACTAGTCAAGATACATGTAGGGAGAAAGAGACTCGCGCATCACCCCCTGTACAGCTCCTTTCATTTCCCACCCTCTCCCACATTTTACCATTCTCTCTACACTGCAAAGGAATAAAGTTAAGAAACATTTTCCTGTCATTTTTTGGAATAAATTACTTTGTTGTAGTTTTTTCCAAGTTTTTACTGTAAATGTTCACAATCCTGCTGTCATATACTTTTACTTGACACACCTCTTGCATTAACAAACCTCTTTAAAGCTTCCAGCTGGCAACCAGCTTCTTTTTATGCCTCAGCTCTGGTGATAGCCTTGTCTGGAACCATTATGTTTTCAGATTGTTTGTCCGTCCATTTCTGGTGAACACAATACCTCTGGAGTGAATTTATTGAAATTTGGCAATTAGACTCACAGCGGAACTGATTTTAGCCATGACTCAAGAACTCATACGCTAATTATGACAACATTTCACACAGATGATAAATTGATGAAGTGGTGACATGTTTATATCCAAAAGTTCACTGTGACAGCATCATGTCCTGCAAAAAACACTTTTGTGGCCATTATTCAATGCCATAACTCAGGGAGGGGAACAGAAGTGGAAACAATTGGTTGTTTTTTTTTGTTATAAGCTTTCCCATTTGGGTGTGCCAGAGAGACGAATATTAGAATGAAAAAGGTAATTAGCCTCCTTTAGTTAAAAAAAAAAAAAAAAAAAAAAAAAAAGTTTTATTCGTTCAACACATGAATTGTTATTGCAAGGGGTAGATGTACTTTCCTCATCTTTCTTAGGTTTAGTAGAAATATATATGGAGTCCTCACTGAATGGCCAATGAGAGCTCCTTGTCCGTCTGTGTTGGTGTGTTTAATTTTTAGTGTGTATCTTCCCCTCCTCTCCTCACTTCCTGCGGAACTCCCTTTCCCCTTCTTCTTTCCGCCGGGTCATTCGTCCCTCTTGCCAGGACACACAGACACTCAAGGCCAGGTCTGGTTTTGGTCCTCCTCTCCCTCTCCCTCACATGTACGTGAGGATGTTTACAGGAAACCGGCAGTGTGTTTTGCCTCATTAAACACACTTCATAAATTAACTCACTCAGGGATTGGGCTGACCTTGCACAATCCTGTTAGACTGAATGTGTAACATGTAGACCTGTTGGAAAGTGCACACACACACACACACAATCTGAATAATCTGTATCCGAGTTTCGGATACTTTTCATTGCATTACTGTAGTTTGCGGATGTGACTTGTTGAACAGATGCTGAGAAAAACCAAGAAGTGGTGTCAAATATTTGTGGGCTTTTATCAGTTGTATGAGGTGTCTCAGCTGTGTGATAGCTACGTAGAAATGCTAGGCTATAGGCAACCAGATTTTAACATGTACCTGTTTTGATGTGATGCCGCAACCTCTACCTCTAAAAAGTTACCAGCATACGGAAGTGACTTAAACCTACTTTCTTTCTAATGGCGACTCCAATGGTTGTGTAGAAGTCAAGACCCTACTTCTTTCTTAATTTTATTTAGCAAAATATACATCATAATGAATTTATGGGCTCAATTGCTAGTTTCAATATAGAAATCTATCAGAAAATTACCCTAATTCTCACTTCAGTTATCACCTCATCAAACATTTTCCTTATGAATTAAGACAAGATACAGGATATATTCATTGTTCTTTGTTTATTGGTTGCCCAAAAATGTTTTTTATGTTTTGTTGTATTAAAAGACTCTCAAAAGGGTTGGCTTTTCATTTTTTTCTGGTAAATACATTTCTGGTTTAAGTCTATTTTCTGCAAACCAGTATTAGCATCCCAATTGATATCACAGTTAGCATGAATTATAGATAAACCTTTTTTTATTCATACTCCTCAGAAAATGCAAAAGTACATTGTAAAAAATCAGAAGCAATTGTCCTTTACAGAAAGAACAGAACGAATCTGGTTACTTTTTATAAGAGAGATGCATATCTCAAGCTG
Source organism: Centropristis striata (assembly GCF_030273125.1). Classification (NCBI taxonomy): domain Eukaryota; kingdom Metazoa; phylum Chordata; class Actinopteri; order Perciformes; family Serranidae; genus Centropristis; species Centropristis striata. The sequence continues at coordinate 19,112,557 of NC_081525.1, read as the reverse complement.
TGGTTAAATATAGTGCAAAAACTTGATACTTCTAGAGAACGGTAAGAAAATGTGGTTTCTTTTGTTTGGATGAACTGACCCTTGAAAGACATTTTGCCACCCTCCCAGGAGACTTCATTAATCATATGTATGTACTATGACTCACTTCTGATTCATGTGATGAATACTGTTTTTGCGGTACGTACTTGCCCATGTAAGTGAGTGAAGTCAGAGTAAAGAAAGACACAGTGAGTGTGTACACATACATGTTGGATCAAATGTTGAGCGGGGCCACAGGATGGGTAGTAAATTTAAGAAATCCTGAGTCAGAACGGTTAGAGCCATACTTTTCTGCCGAATCATGCACTTCCAGGAACACTATCCCCCTCTTCACCCCCACACTCATTAATGACTTGGACACGGTCAGGGGTATTTCATCACTCTAATCACCATACGTGTTCATTCTTTCTGCTGGTACACACATCTTTCTTTAACCTACAGTATTTAGTTAACTGCTTTTTAATGGTACGGCACTTATTACACATGTAGTGGAATTTAGTTTGGGCACAAACGCCCACTCACTCACCAAACACTCAGCCTGTCCAAGCAAACCAGAGAGGACAATCACTGAGTACACAAGTCAGGAGCAAGACTGCCCCCTACAGTCTGTCTGTGAGCAGCCTTTTCATCACACAGAGTCACTCTGCACTTTAACGCTTGCAGATGGCCAACGACACGCGCCCCACATTCCCTCCTCCTCTCTTCCATAGTAGAGTAGTTACTCAACAAGGTTCCTGGCTGGTTATGGAGCCTGTCTCACACCCTGCCAGTATAAACCTCACCCCTCACCCCTCGGCCCAGCTCGAACCTCCGCCTTCGTCTGACCAAATGGCCCAGAGAAAGCGTCAGGGGAGTGGGCCCGCAGGAGGGGGAGGGGGGGGGGTTGTTGGGCAGAAAGCCAAATTAGAACCATATTTCATGCACACTCTACAGAGGCCCTCCATCTTCCAAGAACACACACGGATGCGCTGGGTTGCAAACATTTACAGATGCATGAGTACACGCACTCAAACACACACACATGGCTGCTCACATATGGCCTGGTCAAGTCACACGATTGGTATTTCAGTCATGACAAGTATGTGGGACTTCACGATTTGCGTAATCTTAACAGTTCTAATACTTCATCAAGTGCATGGGAGGTGTTTTTCTGAAGGATTAAGAGTTTTCCAGAAATGGCACCATGTCATAGCTCTGGACCAATAGCTGGAATCCACTACTTTGTATCCATGTCTTAATCACAACTTAAGCAAACCAAGAGATTGTTATTAAATGCCTCATTTTTTTTTCTGGTTTCTTGTTTTTTGTTTTTTGTTGTTGTACTGTACAACATTAGACTCTTGTCCTGGGCTGAGTCGTGTTTGCTGGTCTTTGTGTCTGGTTCTAGTGTGAAGATGGCGGGTGTCCCAGTGTGAGCCCCTCTCCTCCCCATCTAGCCCCAGCCCAAGGTCTGGAACAGATTACATCTGATATTAAACACATGGCAGTTAGAAAGGAGAAAAGGCAAGAGAAGAAAAAAGTCCAAAAAAAGAAAGAAAAGAAAAACAGAGTAGATTTGTCAACGATCTCCCTTCTACCCCCCTCTCTTTGGCCTTTTTCTCTCTTTGTCTCTTTCTCTCTTGAGTTTCTTGTCACTCCTGAGAGTACGGAGGAGATCATGTCCACTTGTCAGTCTTGCTGTCACAGGCACAGACAGAGATGTTAAGCTTTTGATGCCCTTTTATCCAGACAATAAAGCGTCACTGCCTTTTAACAGGGGCAACAAAACAATGGTGGAGCTTTTATTCCGTCACAGGCCCCATTTCATAAGAAAAAGTGTCACTATCTAGGAAGCTAATGATGATGAAGCTCCTCAGCGACACTCTTTCTTTCTCTCATGGAAAGCTGTTTCCACTGGCAGATGGTTGCAGTCTTACACACATGCCTTGTCCTCAGTCTCCCATTAGAGATGTGGATCAGTGTGTTTCATAACCTAGCGGATAATGAGACGAGGGACCAAGATGGTATCGAGAGGAGCCTCGGTCTCCAGGCTCTGCTGTGTGGACAGCACTGATCAGTGCTGAGGAATGTCGGCACACAGACATTTTAAGGTGGATTGAGAACATTCCTGATGTTCCCTTTGCTAATTTCTGCTTTTTCCTGTGAGGGGTCCCACAGGGGAGTCACCACTCCCTGACCAGCAGGCGCAATATCACCGAGATGAGCGCTCAATCACGTCTGTGTTGTCCCTTTTGTGTTTATACTCAGAACTCTGCAACAACACTGCTCATGTCTACTTCAGTGTTATTTTTCCTCCTCATGACTAAATATCCTGTTTGGTTGTTTTTTTACACCAGGTCACCTGCAGCACAGTCGCTATGGGAGGCCATGCTCACCAATAAACACAAAGAGGGGGTGATGGAAGTCCGTCGGCATCTAGTGGAAACAGCCAGCAAGGAGAATCTGCCAATCAAGATGAGCATGGGTAAGAAGAGAGAAGAAGAAAGCACATATCTAGTTTCTAATTAAATAAAACACATAATACAGAAAATATAAATATATAAAGAGAAAGCATCACGAGTTTAAATGAATATTCTCAGAGAGAAGTGTGTGTTTTGGAGCAGAACCATAGCGCCCCCTACTGAGATCCAACTTGCCGTGTATTTGCCCATGTGGCCACAGAGGAAATCTGAACCACATGTTGGCTCTGTGACACACACACACACACACACACACACACACACACATGCTCCCTCGCACACACGCTGCTTTTGAAAACTTTTGTTGCTTGCTAATGAAGCAAAGGGGGCTGAAGCGAGGGGTAAAAATATGTGTAGGCACGCAAAATATAAAGTCATTACATGCACAAGTATACAGTAACCTCATGCATGTTCACCCTTTATGCTGCCCTCTGACTCACATAGGTAATGGATGTACTACAAACACACACACACACACACACACACACACACACACACACACACACATACACACACACGTAGGGCTAATATGCAGGTTAGCATCTGGCAGAGAGGGAGGGGGGCCAATGGGAGGGGCTGTGTGGTCCCTCAGCGTCTATAATCTGTGAGGTAAAGAAGGTCTCGTCTCTCGTAACAAGCAGGTTGTAATATGTTGGAGGTCACACACACATATGCACACACACTCCACACACTCTGCCAAGCATCTGCATACACATGGTGGTTTCCTTTCACACATTTGTGCTAAACAGCAGTCCGTCTAAATCTGGATGGCTGCTACAGTGCAGATTTATTTAGACGAATACACAACAAGATGACAATGCCAATAACTGTTAATGACCAGCTTCTCCTGGATGATATTAAGATGTTTTAAAGAAATTCTTTAAGAAAAAGAAGTTTATAACCTGAAGTTTCTGCACGCATGAGGGTCAGAAAGGCTGAGATGTAGTGAGCAAAGATGGATGATTTAATAATAGTTTTGACCTAACCAAATCTAACTGATATATCTCTTGTTAACACAATAACAACAAAGAACAGTTCTGATTCTCGTCATTTGTTACAATAATTAAAATCTCGACTTATCAAGCACGGTAAAAGTTTTACAAAACATTTTAGCCAACATGATGCCATAAAAGTTGTTGTTTTTTTTTACAGTGCATTAACCAAAAAATATAAAAAAACATTTTGTTGTAATTTCTTGTGCTTCTGTTGTCTCGTCTGCACACACATGCAACTAGAATTTCATTGCTTTTTAACAAGGGTGTACTTTCATTGCTATAATATCATAATATCATTATATCTGTGTCATTGAAATGTCTTAAAATGACAATATCGCAGCTATTTCTGCAACAATATTTTGTCCAATAATTGTGGTTATTGTGACAGGACTAACAATAACAAAGAGATCAGGACTGACAGTGTGAACTAGAAAGTATGAAGAAGGTGCAGCATTAAAGCTGCATGCTGACTGACAGTCTGTTGACTTAATGTCTTTCCTGAGAAAGAATAAGAGACAAGCGGGGAGAGAAGGGGGCACTGTCCAACTCTTCACACACTGAACCTTTATACCCCTACTGGCACAAGACCAGACTCCATGAAGCCCCCCTGAGCTCCCAGCGCACCCCCCACACGGTTCCCATCCTGCCCACCAGCACCACTGGCGGAGTTCTCAATCCATCATGCTCCGCTCATATGAGAGCGAGCTAAACCCAAGAACACAAAACGCTTAGCATTAATACCTATCTGCTCTCTCAGTGCCCACTCACGCTCTAGAAGAGTAGAGTTTTCCACTTGCATCCGAACACGTTCTCACTGTGGCGGGTTTATGCAGATCAGTGGAGAAAATACTGTATCAGGATACTACAGGCCTGCACTCACACACACACTGGACTCAACTTGGCTTCTTTTCATCTCAACAGGATAAGATCATCCATAGAGAGACAGAGAAAATAATCCATTTCTCAGAGCCTGAGTATGACCCGTCAGGTTTCTCATAGCACAATAGGATGATGAAATTCCCTCGCTGAGTGTGTGTATGTGTGTGTGTGGATATGTATGTGCAGAGTCCAGTGTTTATCTTGGGTGTTTTTGCTCTTAGCAGGGAATTAGTTAGACGGTTTTGGTTTCATCGGACGTTAAAGAGGGTTTATCTGTTCATCTGTGTGTGTGTTGTGTGTGTATGTATGCATATGTGTGCGTCACGAGGTTATACGGTTTGTGTATATACTGTGTGCACCGATACCGCAGTATAAATGAGATGTGTTGACAGGGCCTTTCTTCCTGTGGTGCAGTATGCTCCTTTAACAGCAGACATGAGTGAGACTCAAGCAGACAATTGATTGCATTCATCATTTCAAGCAGTGAGATCTGGGAGAGTGTAACATCACAATAGTATTCATATTTTACAGCATCATCTCCTCTTTTTTTAATCTTAATTTAAATGACGATCACAATGGGTTTTGTTAAATACTACAAAGGCTTTGCACTTCATCTTTTTCCACTTTGTTAATTAATATAATTCTGCAATTATAGGGACAGAAACAGCATATTTACAGGCAAGTTTAACTCAATTTTGTACAGCCAAATCAACGCCAATAGATTGCAATGTATATACATTTATTTCAGTGGAAACTATTTTTACACTAATCATTAAAACCTATAATGACAGTTTTGTCAATTGTTTTCTAGTTGAGTCATAAATCATGTCACAGCTTTCATACACATTCAGGGCTCGACAGTAACAGTTGCCAGGTTTCCATTGACAACCTTTTCTTGGACTTTTGTGAAGTCTTGAGAGGTGAAGTATCTTGGCATGTTTGAGGTGGATGGAAAATTATACAATATAGCATGTACAACTTACACTTCAATAAGTGACTAAAATGGCAGCCATATTTTTAGTTTCAGCAACCAAAAGCTGATGCCTAGCAGCCAGCCTGGCAACCACTTTTAAAAGTTAGTGTTGATCCCTGGTATAGTATTGACCAATTCTATGTGAGCAGGCTTTGGTTGCATTTAGGTGAACAATTTTGCTAAGAGCAAAAGAGGCAGAACACATTGGCTGAAATGCAGTTTTGGAACTCAGTTACTATCATCTGACATCAATTTAGCTTTTTGTTAGCATTCCTTAAAGTCTGTGTTCATATGCAAATGCTTGTAGAGACTAGCCAGGCAGTCGTAGACTTTTTTTTTATCGGACTGTAAACAATGACCAGCATACAGAAGAGTAAGGCTGAATCCCATTACCACCCCTAACCCTCTGAGTCTTTCCCTTGCCCCTCAGTCCAGAGTTGATGGTGGTAGGTTTAAGAACGTTCCCCCATGAGACACACCTCCATCATCATTACTTGACGCTCAAGGACTGTTACCCCAACAGAGGCGGTAATTTTAGTCGCATCAACACAATCCAAATGTGGCGATGTCTGTTGCCTGGGCCATTTTTATATTTTTACGTCTGTCTGCTACTAACAGAAGACACCGGAGGCGATTTCACTTAAAATCTTAACTTGTCATGTCAAGGGTTATCAGATATCTTATCTCAGCAAATAGCGATAGCAGCTAGCTAGCCACCTACGCGAAAGGAGAATATTTGTATCGGCTACGACTAACTAGGGATTCAAAACAATTAAAACCACTTATACATGGTATCATGACAAGACTGCCGTGATCAAAATGCTGAAAATACTTACATTTGTGTGTCTCCTTGGCTCGAGTCATCGCTGCCTAAAAGTTTGCCGGCTGGCTTTAAACCTCGGTGACAGGTTACACAGGTAATGCTGGGAAATTTCTCAAAGCCCTCCCTTTCAAGTGTGGTCCTTCGGGAGCTTCATTTCAAGGGTTACGTAGCCCAATGCCTTGGCCCTAGCCCTTAACCCAAATGAGAATTTAGACAGCCTTACTCCTCACATGAACGCGCAAAAACAAGGTGGAGGGGGAAGGGCTAGGGGTAAAGGGAACCCCTGAAAAATTGGCTTTTCCCCCCAGAGGCTAAATCGTTCAATCAGTAATTAGTAGCCAATGGTTTCTGTGATTGCTGAACTCAAGTCTTTCTTATTGTTTTTCAAGCATATAAACAAAACAAAATCAGTATTAATCCAGAAACAAGTCTTTAATCAGATCAGATTTGATTAGTCCAGTAACTGTAGACAAGTACTGTTTTCAATAGTGTCACCACCACATGCCTCAGATGATGGAAAAGGTGAACACATTTTTCATCCCCAAATCACTCACATACATTTTTAAACTTAAGAGATAAAAATGTTTCTCCAACACAGACACCAAAGAGTATTCTGCTCCTGCTGTACTGTGCTTTCCACTCCTGTACAGCAGAGTCTCAAAGGGGCCCCAACATGCATCCACAAATAAAAGCACCAAGACTTTCCTCATCTTAGAGTGCATAAATAAAAGTCTCTCAGCCTTCCTGTGTCCCCCATCCATGTAGAATTACTTATGAGGCTGTCCAGCTGCTGAGAGCAGCCACCACTCAGCTCCAAGCTGACATCAGACATCACTTAGCCTCTGAGTAACCCTGTGCACCTAGAATGCAAGTCATCTTCCAGTAACATGGCTAAATCACTGTTGGCCCCTGCCCCTTTTTGCATTGTTCAGGACTTTGATCATGACCGAGCCTCAATTGCCACTTCTGCACATCAGGCTAAAATGGGCAACGGCTTAAACTGTTTATAGCATGGGGCTGAAAATGCGATTTTTGTTTTATGGCTGCTCTTGGAATAGTGCACACAGAAGAACATTAACATGGCCAAAAGGTTTGGGTTTCTTCTGCCAGCTTAGGTGATTTCCAAAGTCCAACACAGTCTTGTATTTACATAAAGGCCTGTGGTGAACAAAAAAGACAGGCTCACAATTGAATTAACTCCATATTTCATGTGCACATTATCTGGTCGACTGAACTCTATATTGGAAATATGTAAAATAAATCAAACTTGGCCACCACTTTCAATGTACCATTAAGAATACTCAAAAGTATAATAATAAAAAATAAGTTATATTTCAGTTCAGTGCATTGGAATTGACTGAAAAACACAATAGGCATACAGTTGCCATATTTCCATGCATGCATTTTTATGCATTTGTATTAATATCGCTTTAGAAAAGCTGAAAGGAAACAACAGAATTCAATAACAATTCTTCAGATGTGCAAAACACTTTTTTACCTCACTTGAGGTGTTTTTTCCCCTTGTCAAAAAAGAGTTGATGTCAGTTAATGCCAACAGTTAATTAACAATCATGACTAATCGGCTTTCTGTCTGCATCTTCCTGGACAACATATTAATTTGTCTTTGTCTTCGGACAGCATAATACATGGCCAACACTAGTTGATATGAAAGAACAATCAACACTTGTATTTGTACTTGTGTATTTTAAACAAATCTTGTTTTAATGCAACAATGTACTATAGAACTGGATACCGCACAGCTGCTCAGCCTTGTAGCCAATTTTCCCCATCTTTCTATCTTTCCCCATCTATCTTTCCCCATTTGTCGCCATCTTGTGTTGCCATCTTGTTTCCGAAAAACTGGGAGCAGACCTTATTTGGACTGTGACGACACCGACTACATCCCTCTCTACACCGGCAACCAGACTGAGTGAAGCCGCTGCTAACTGCATTAACTGTAGCATTAACTGGGATGTTAGTTTTGGCTAGCAATAAAAAACAAAATGTACGTTACTTACCTAAAAAAAAAAGAACGGCGACTCATTGGGGTGTTTATAAGTCCAACCAAACGCTGAACAAGACATTGTTCTGGAACTGGAACTGCAGATAAGGTCCTTTAAGACTCTTGTGACACCTTGTAAAACTTTCCTTGATCAGAATAATTAAATTAGAAATCTGTAACATCATTGTGAACGTCAATGTGAAGCTGAACTTACAGGCTGGGTCAGCGGGAGAAACATTACTGGGAATATTTAGTGGAAATGCCTTAACTGATTTCTTTTCTGTGATATTTCAAAGGTCAAAAAACTGATTGACAAATAATTGTAAATGCCAGCGTATAATTTGCCCAATGAAAACCACTAAACAAATGATGAAGCCAACATGGTAAAATCACTTCACAGTCCAGTGTCTTCTTACATGTACAGACTTATTTATTAGAGGCTGAAAATTAGATTTCTTTCCAGTACAGCCATTCTTGCAGAAACAGCCCAGTTTGAAACCCCAGCTCAGCTGACAGATCATCTCCCTGAGATTCATTTTGCATCTGGCAACAAGATGCCTGAGGACTCAAAGAGCTGTTTTGAGGGAAGTTTAGTGACATAGATAAGAGCTGAGGATCAGCCAGGGCTGTTTGATTGTATAATGGAGAACAGGCTTTTGTGTGGCTCTCTTTTTCTCCTTCGATGTCTAACATTTTCTCGCTCAGTCTCGTAAGATCTGCTGTAAAGTCTGATTATATTTGGCCTACAGTGTGCCATTCTTCGGTTGCCTATTCTCGGGTGAAATTATGCTTGGCCCTGGCTTTGGACGTATTTCCTGGTTCTGTACTGAATTATGGTTGGCACATCAAGCTTAGCAAACCTTGGTTAAACTGCCAGGGTTTTATGGCTGGATATGTTCACAATAGAGCTTTTCAGGATTTTGAATGGCTCTGGACTGAAGCTCATTCTTCAAAAACACTTTATTTTCAGCAAGAAAGTTAATTCCCCCTATTGTAGACACTTGTTCTATATTGCCCATAAAGCAAAGTGCCACACTGACTCTTTCACTTTAGCTCGGAAAGTACGTTTCCCAACAGGCGTGCTTGCAGAAATCTATTTCGCTGTCAGGTTTACTTATCAGCTGCTCTGAAAATGAGTTTTTTCTTACTAGCTTCCCTGGATGATTCTCTCCAAGTTTAATTCCGAAAATACTTCACATCCACACAATTTAATTTTAAAAAACTCCATCTAGTATTCTGCAGAATTCTGCTCCTTTTTTTCATCCTGCCTGTCTGTTTCTCTTCTAGTCATGTGTTTGGCCCCGCTAAAGAAAACATTGGCCATGTAGTCCAACAGGAAATACTCCCACATCTGGTGCTGGTTCAGAACATCAACATGAAGAAGTAGGCTTTATGGGGAGTTAATGTGTGCCCCCTCTCTCTATCCCAGCCCCTCGTTCCTCCAGGCCACCCCTGCACACCCCCTCTTCTAGCCCTTACACCCTTTACTTTGCTCTTCCTGTGTCTCTGTGAATCTTCGTGGGAGGGGGGGCGGCGTAGAGGCAGTGGCTCTATAAATGTTCAGAGAGATTTACACTTATTAGTCACACACAAGTCGGGCTCTTATCTGCGTTCCTGCACCTCTGCTATATGTAGACATGCTCTGTGGTGTTAAGTCACATACTGTGACTCATGTAAACACCTCACTGAAAGCTCTGACAGCAGCTCTGCACCTGAAGCTCACACTATAGACAATAGGGCTGGGCGATATATCCATATAAAAAAATATGTCTTTATATTTTTAAATGTGATATGGAATTAGACCATATCACATATATCACTATAGTTCAAATTGTGTTCAAATTGTCATATTTTGTTATTTTGTAATGTTCGTTATTCTTTTCGGAAAAAGATTGGCCTATTTAATTTCATGAGCTATTTTTATTTAAGATATTTTTTTACATTTAAATGTGCACTTTATGGAGTTTTAATTTGAAAAAAATGACTCCTGTTGTTGTACAGAATTTATGTTCACTTAAATAAACAGTTTCAATAAAACTACTTGTGACATGTCATGTTTGGCTTTGACTTTGACTGATCATTTGCTCTCACTTTGTGCTAAAAATATCAGGATATACATGGCATATTGATATACAGCCTAAATATATCGTGATATTTCGCCTTTTGGTCCATATCGCCCAGCCCTAATAGACCATATTGCTTCCTGTTTGGCACCGCCACACACTCCTGCTCTCGCTTTTTCCCAGCCTGTGGAGTTTTTGCTCATTAAGATAATATTATGGTCTGTCCTGGTATCAGTCATTCCCCTCTGCCCTAAGCTGAGTGTATGATAGTTATTAAAAAGACTGTTATGCTTGGGAAAAGGTTGTCTATTTATTCTGTTTCCACGCTTTGCTCTTCCCGTCAGGAGGAATTACTTTGTGTGTGTGTGTCCCTCTCAACTTTGTACATTAGTCTGTAACAGATGGCACACAAAAAAGACCATTAGGCCTACAGTCAGAGTACAGTTGTGGATTATATATATTACTATGTACTTTGACCGATAATGATTGATGATTTTATGATGGCTCCCCGGATAATAACAGTTTCTTTTCCCCTCCTCTCAGGCCGTGTGACCCCTGAGCAGCTGTGCTCCTATATGCAGCTGTTCCGGAGCAATTGGGGGGCGCTAGAGAGTCACTGCGGGGTGCTCCAGCTGGGCCTGGCCACGGCCCAGACGCTCCGCCACCCCAGCTTGCCCCGCTGGGACTCCTGCCTGGCCTTCGAGAGGCTGCTGCTGCAGGTCCGTGCTCATCTTACACAAACCTATTATCCATATGTGTTACAGGCGATGAGAAGGGAAAAGTCTCAGATTAGGATATCCACATCAGATGCAAGCAATTTGTTTAACCCTTTATCAGGCGAAGAACTATATTTGGTAACTTCAGTGGATATGGGGATATATGGGGTCGAGAAAAAAGTAGCAAATTTACTAGATTACTAGACTTCTCTCTCATAAATCTGTGACTTTTTTCCACGCAGATCTGCTACTTGAAATCTCTTAAATCTGCGACTTTTTTCCTTGTAGATCTGCCACTTTAATCTAGTAAATTTGCAACTTTTTTCTCAAAATATTTTTATTTTTTATTTTGGATATCCGCTGAAGTTACCAAATACGGTTCTTCGCCTGATAAAGAGTTAATATTAATGAATGGGGATTAAATAACTTAAAGAATGCACCAGAGTTATTATCATTGACTGCTAAGTTAAAACCAGGTGTTATTAAGCATTTTAGTTAACTGTAATAAAAAGGAGAACTTAACTGTAGAGAAAACTGACTGAAACGATGTTCTGTAAAGTAACTACAACCCCGATTCCAAAGAAGTTTGGATGCTGTGATAAATGTGAATAAAAACAGAATCCATCAAATTAGAATCAGTGTACAGATTTACACATAATAAAAGTTTGAACATTAAATATATTGACACTGTACTGTACTTAGTTGAATGTAGTTTGCAAATAATTTGCAAATCATTGCTTTCTGTTTTCTATGCATTTTTCACAGCATCCCAACTTTGGAATCATATCATGATGAAATCATTCAAACAAACATAAACTGGACCCCAACTGGCAAACTTCCTGTCACAAACAACTTTTAAGCTCCATTACCCATAATGCAATGGTGCATACAGCTCAGGACAGTGTTCTCTCTACATAATGTTGATGGAGAATAATTTGTCAAGGTCCACGTGGAAACCAAATGTTGGTTAAAAAATGTGAGTAGTGATTTCCAAAAGTAGTGTGCAGGATTTTCTTCATTTCTTCATTGAGTTTTATTGTTCAACACCTGAGAGAATAAACAGTGTAGTTTAGTCAGTGTATAGCTAGAAATATTTATTTGTTATTTCGCTACAGTTTTACTTGATACTTTGGTGTTAATTTTGCACTAAAGTTCTTGATTTAATGAGAAAATACTAACTGAAAGAAGAACAGAATAAAAAAAAATTAACAAAATATAAACTGAAAAAAATAGCTTGGGGCTGAATGAATAATTCTGGAATGAACACACACAAGTTTTTAAATTCTATCCTGCACTATGTTATACTGACAGAATTAAGTAGAAAAACAGCACATTGACTAGCAATTTGTAATTAACTCTGTAATTATTCTTTCACATCTTTCCCTTCGGGTAAATATTTTATTACCGATACTCAGCAGGTAAGTGGGTGCTTGCGGTTGGCTAGATGGCGGCCAGAATGTTGTGTTAAACTGACAGAGACGGGAAAAAACGCAGATTCCTCTCCTTCATAAACAAGGTCAGTCGTGTTTGTAGGGAAAACATTTGGATCCAGTAAACACAGCAAAAAGGCCAGATTTTCCATCATGTTGTTTAGAGGCTTTTTAGCTGTACACGTGTGTTTGTCAGTGGCGAGGTCAGAGGGCAGGTCTGAAACAGTCATCACATCAGCTCCTTAGCAGTGATCAGCTCATATCTGAGGACATTTCTTCCACACAGAGCTGAACAGCTCCATACTCTAACATCACTAAAGCCATTTCCTCCTTCTCTTACCTTGCTATTTTCATTGAGTTGCTTTATATTCTTGAAGCTGTAAAGCAAGCAGTGGGACAGCAGAGTATTTAGGAACTTATTAAACTAAATCACGGAAAAATAAAACAAGCTTGCAGCAGTGCCCCATGCCAAATTGGAATTTGAAAACAACCTCATAAACCTTGGTCCTCAGCTGGGGCCATCGCTGGTTTATTAAATAAAGGAAGAAGACTTTAGGGCTTAAAGTCCCAGTATCCATTTACTCCATGACTCCGCTTTGATCCGCTTCCCCATGGTCATCTGCTATACCTGGATAATTCAAAGTACAACTTTCTCACCACTCGTTTGAAGTTTCAGTCTACCAGTGACTGGCTCCTCAGGTGGAACTGGGTCTCGTTAAACTGACTATGACTATGTTAATAACAGACTGTTGTTGTATTTAGCATCAGGATAGTATGTATATACAGTCATGGAAAAAATTATTAGACCACCCTTGTTTTCTTCACTTTATTGTTCATTTTAATGCCTGGTACAACTAAAGGTACATTTGTTTGGACAAAAACAAAAATAGCTCATAAGAGTTTAATCTAAAACCGGATATCTAGCCATTTTCTATGGTTTTCTTGATAATGATTTTGGTTATTATCAGTCAGTGTTTATAAATTAAACTCTTAGGAGCTATTTTTGTTGTTATCATTATATTTGTCCAAAACATATGTACCTTTAGTTGTACCAAGCATTAAAATGAACAAGAAATTGAAGAAAACAAAGGGTGGTCTAATACATTTTTCCATGACTGTATATTGGCGTGGGTTCATAATGACATTCTTCAAGAATCAAATCTCACAATCAAGCCTTGAGCGTGATGTGAGGGTTGGTGTTTGCAATCAAAATGGCCCTGAGTTTTATTGAGGTATTAAGGGAAATGAGTTGTGTGTTCTCTTTGCCCCCTCTGTTTATTTAATTTCCATGTGAGGTTTTTGCTTTGGCTCAGCGCGGACAGAGAGAAAGTTAATTACATTACAAAATGGCGGGATTGAAATGCCTTTCAGCTCTGCCCTGGCGGTTGGGCTGTGTTTGCTCTGCCTGAGTGTGAGGGCTGCTGTGGATACGAATGGGCAGAGCTGGACACTCCGTCGCTGCCGGACAGTGTGAGTTCATTCAGGCCAACCACACTGTGGTGTACTGGGGCCTTGGAGTGGGCAGCAGGCGTACTGAGGCAAAGGGCCGTTGAGTTCAGGGCCTAGGCTAGTTCATGCCTTTTCCAAATAGTTAGACACACACTTCAGTCAGTATAAAATACTGTGTAATAGCTTCTTTGTGACCTAGTCGACTTTTTTGCTCATGAGGTAATGCTTAAATATGCTGTAACACATAAAAAGTTCTTCAGAAATGAACTGTGCTCCTGCAGATTTTTTAAAGGCAGCCTTTATTTGAAAGACAATATACCTGTTCACGTGATGCAGCTGGGAGGTTAAAGGGCTGAATCTGTCTGCGTTCTGCATTCCAAAAAGCCTGAGCAAAAAGCACTGGTATAGTTTGCCACAGTAAGCTATTCAATTAGTATATGAATAAAGGGAATGCTAGCACTGGCTGAGTCAATGTTAGCTGTGCTAAGTTTGGAAATGACGACACAGAAGCAAAGCAATGTGCTGCTGTGGGCATCACAATTTGCAGATAATAATTTTAGATCAGAAAGTCGTGCAATAACACAAACAAACTAATCAAATGATATGATGTTTCTGCATGGTAAAATTACTGGTTTTGTCATTGGAGTTGGGTGGCTTTAGATGGAGCAATCTATAACGCTTCAGTCCCCCGTGAGAAAGGGCTGTCTGATGGCAAAGTAAAGTGGTGAAAATATTCTAAATACTGCATATACTTAAAGTGATGTTGATTTTTTTAAAGGGTCTTACATATGTTTTTCATGCCCCCAACCATAGCACTACATATCACACTCTTCAAAGCAACCAAACTCATTTGACAAAAAGGGGACAGACTGGAACACGCCAACTGCCGTCGGTAATACACAGGCTATATATGCTGTGGAAGAGAATATATGTAGCGACGTCATCATCCACAAACCTACAGTCCCAGTGTCCAAAACCTTTGGGACGCTGTCTTAAACCTACCTAAAACAGAATGTTAATTTGCTTATCCTTTGTGGCATATTTATTTTGAAATTGAAAACTGGACAAAGAAAATATATTTTATGGGGAGGTCATGTGGGAAAAACATTTTAATAAGGCTTGGGAAAATAGCATTTTCACACTAAATCATACACTTTGACCAAAATGTTTGGACTTTAATATATGAGGAATACTTCTGGAAAGCAACAGAATGATATAGAAACCTCAAAAAATAAGTAAATAATAGACCCACCCTCTAATAAGATGTGGTTATGGAGGTTGACATGTTAGTTGGACTGTGATTTAAATGTGGTTCATGCGATACATGCTGTTTATAGTGACTTTACAGAGACTGTTGGATGTATTCCTCCTCAGTAAAGCACTTATATTTATGTCAGATGGCCACATATCTTCTTGGCTGGCACTGCCACCCTGCCTGCACCTACCCCCCACCCCTGCTGTCCCGGGCCCTGACTATCTGGCATGTAACTGGGTTTGGGTCTGAATGGGTCAGATTGAGTTGGCTTGGTCCAGCTCCAGCCCACAGCTACAGAAAGTGTATGCTAGACGTGTTCAGCGTTGGACAGGGGTGGTGCAGCCAAGGCAAAACTCAACAGACTCACTCTTTCACCACTTCCCAGAACATCACAGGCACACTACCTTCCCATCAGCGGCCCAGCCAGAGTCTCTACCTCACCAAACTAAACATGTACACTACTACTGTACATCCCTCCCAGAGAGAGACGACTTGGGACGAGTTGCAGCTGCAGTTTTTCTGTAATTAAAGGCTTTTTAAGGCTAGTATTGTCTTTGGGTGTGCTGTGTGTGCAGCCTACTGTCTGTCACTGAACATGGTAGTGATGACAGCAGTGCAGTAGAGAGGAACTAACCTCTGTCACCCCGGCCTGTTGCTTTACTCTGCTGGGATTACCAGGGCAGGACTCTGCAAACATTCAATCTCTGAGTTATTACTGGTCACAGCGCGCCGGCCATATGTCCCGTTCTCCTCACGAGTCACTCAAACTGCCTGCCTCGTCCTTATCTCTGTCTCCGCTGTGTGTTTGTGTTTTAGTCTGAAAAACGTTATATACGAGTTAAAAACAAGCAATGAACACAAAACCAATTCCCTTGACATTAATTTACAAAAGTCGAAAAATGCATTGTATATACAATGAAAATAGTTTTTGCCCTCATTATTTAACTTTACACCAGATAAAAATCTAAAGGAGTCATTCCTAAATGTCAGCATCTACCAGAATGTGACAAAACTAGTTTACCAGAGCAATTTATGTGGCCCTCGAACAGCCTGGGGCGGCTTTTTGCAATTGTTTTCAGTGAGACTGATGCTTTGTGTTCGCTGCTTTTGGGTTGCAGAAGAGGCCCTGAACACCTCGAGCTGAACATTTTTAACTCCGAGCAGAAAAGCACCGAACAACATTTGCGTACTTGCCCATTGTCCAATCAGATTAACTGAAAGACTGAATTCCTGTGGTAATTTTCCTAACAGTAAAACAAAGGCAGAGCAGTTCCAGCTCCACTTGTTAATAATGAGCCAAGACTGAGACGACTTGACTTGACTTGATTTTTGAGGCCAATACTGATATCAATATTTGGGTCTTTTGGAAATCTGATGAGCGTATTAAAAGATCAGGGGAATAGCAGGTGATAACAGGTGATGTAGCATCCCTGGCTGAATGATTGTCCACTCTTTAACTGAAGTTTCACAAGATTTATTTATTCAACCATAGCTCCACCTTGTAAATTCACTACGAGAGCTACGAGGGAAAATAGCCAACATTAGCACTAGCAAATAAACACCTTTACAATAATAATAATTACAAAAATAGCCACTAATAAACACACAGAAGAAAATAAACTCTCAAAATAGCTTTTTGATACTTTATATGAATTTTTGGATTACGAAGCACTCGGGATTACGAAGCACTCGGGATTATCCAACGTTTGTTTTTCATTTCACTATTCCACTTATTTCTTGTCACTACTTTTCAAAATAAAAGCACCCATTTCATGCTCGACGGTATCTTTTCAAAAAAGCATCAAAAGATTGTAAAACACCTAGAAAACATGAAAAACAAGCTATATAATATATAATTGCTAAAGGTCATTTACAGGTGGGAACGTGCCAGTGCTTCATGGTGGACAGTCTGTGTCTTTACTTTGTTATGTTTACTTGTACTGAAATGTTCTTGTTACTCATCAGTTGACATACCAATACTGTCATACATATGGGGGGCAAATTAAAGGGAAAATAAGGTGTAGGGCCACCGTGTGCCATAAGAAGTTTCAGTGTGCCGTGAACATAGACTCTACAAGTCTCTGAACTCTACTGGAGGGTTGAAACACCACTCTTCCAAAAGATATTCCGTCATTTGGTGTTTCAGAGCGATGTCTAACACGTCAGTCTGAAATCTACCAGTGGTGTTCAGCTGGGTTGAGATTCAATGACTGCAAAGAGGCCATATTGTGTGATTCAGATAATTTGTAACCTCATCAAACCGTTCAGTGAGCCCTCGTGCCCTGTGGATGTGGGCATTGTCATCCTGAAAGAGAGCACTCCCATCAAGGTAGAAATGTTTCATCATAGGATAAATGTGAGCAGTAAGAAAATTATAAGTCCACTGTCAACTGGGCCTGCTCAGTATTTTTATACATGCCATAGGACATGATAAGAGTCCTAGCTTTTTTTCAGACTGTTGTTTTGCCATGTTGTTGTATACTCACTAACAACCATGTCTGTTGATGTTAGTGAGCCTGGTGACCCACATATTCCATTATCCGCCCCAGTACAGTGTCAGTATGTGCCGACTTAAAGACTCATGACCCTTCACCTCTATCCCTCGACCCCTTCTGGACACACGCTGACCTGTAGATGCTCAGAAAAAGTAGTATACCAGTAGCCTGACAATAAAACCGGTGTTATTTTCCTGTTATGCAAAGCTGTAAAAGAATGCACGCCAATCCACAGAAAACCTACCATGTTATGTATACGTAACATCTGGATTTTATCATTTCTTATGGCGACAGAGGGAAAAATGTAGATATTGGTCCCAAGTAACTTTCATCTTATCTGAGCTGCATGCCACAGACAGACAGGGGGCTTTAAGCCAGTAATTGGGCTTTCCCCAGGGTATGGAGCCTGTCCCCACATCCCAGACATTCCCCTTACTCTCCATCTCTAGCTGTGTCCCTGCTGCCCCCTCAGAGGGAGGGATGGGGTGATGGGGAGGGCTGGTGGGGTTACTGTGTTTTGATGGGGATTGTAACAAAGGGGTGTGAATGACTCCGGGGCACTGCCCTAAGATGTCCAGCACTGACCTTCCTCCAGTTCCCCACTGTTTAACAGCCTCACATCTGGACTGACCTGGACTGACCGTCTCCCTATTCATCCACCTCCAGTACCACATTCTCCACAGTGTATCCTCTCTGAAGCCCCCTTCAACCCTGGAGCAACACAAAATGAGCCACAGGAGGGTTCAGGATCAACCCCTGTCTGTCTCTTGACAAAGTGGCCTCTCCTATCGTCTTCTTTCCCCCCAAACTGCACTTTATCCTGCACTTCCTGCTTAATATGTCATGCTTTCCCTGTATCTCTGCTCTCCAAACATGCGCCTCACTGTAACGTACACACACACGAACTCCGCCAAAGCCCACGCCACTGTGTTTTTGTATCATAACAAGTCTTGTAAAACTGGAGGAAAAATGCAGAGCTGGAAGAAAGTTGGGTTTATCAGAAGAGTGAATTATTTACCTATCTCTTCCTTCCTGTGTTTAGTTGGAGAGGATTACAGTGGGAGAGAGGAGCAGTGATGGAGTTCACTCCCAGGAAGACCCAGGAATAGCCCCCATCTCAAGCTGTATCCCCCCGCCCCCTCCCTCTCTCAGCGCCGGTACCCTGAGACGGCTGTGTTTACATTGTTCCGCACAGCTCAGGCCCTAATGTACTATCTGTTTAATAGGCAGAGAGAGGCCTGTTTATAGAGAGGGACCTTTTTAACAGAGGTGATGGGCTGGTAGGCCAGAGGGCAAGACCAACTCATCTCACTTCCTGTTATCATTACCTCTCTTCTCTCAGACAGATAGGTGCTTGGCTTGCTCCGCTTTCTGCATTACTTATCCCTAATCGCCTCGCCATCCTGCTGGCTATGATTGTGCTCAATCTGTCTCCCGTGGAAAATGGAGGAACACGAGGAGGCTCAATCAAGTTGCCTCATATTAAACCTCAGTGGCTCCACTTTCTCAGCTCAATAGTAATTTGCATGTGCTGCATTTTAAATGTTCTACTAAGCATCTTTCTACTAAATCTATATCTCAGCCCACTGAACTGAAACTTTATAGGAATTGCTTTGGTGTTAATAGCTGTAGAATTATAGAGCTACAGCTCTCTGAATGTTAAAGCTAAGGGGAGTAAGATGGGCTCCTAAGGGTTTAATGCACTTAACATTTTCTTTTCTACTCAAAGCAGCCGCTTCACTCTGCATTGTTCTGTATTGAGTCAGGGTTGCATTCGCTGCATATGTGGATGTTTTTTGTACTGGTCTCTATTGTTTACTGCGGCTGTTTAACTGTGGAGTCAAAACCCATCTTGTCAGGAGGATTTTTCATGTGGCCTAGAGTGTTTTTCCCCTCACGAATGTGTGCTTTTGAGGGTTCTGCAGGATTGAATGTTTTTCGCAGTCTCTGCCAAAGGTTTTCCTCACACTTGCTCAGACCCAAACTTGCAGAGTCAAATGGTTGATGTTTCTTGGAGAGCATCCACACTGCTCTCTCCACTTAGGCACACTTTCAGAACTCTGTTGTTACTAAGCGCCATTGTCATCTTCCAGTGTTTGGGTGAGGTGGTCTAGGGAACATGATCAGAGGGGGCTCTTGGAGCTCCCACTAACACTCTCCATCCCCGGTGAATCAGGTCAGTGTGGTCTGCTGACTTGGCCTCCTGGCGTCAGACTTCATTTGAGCATGCTCCAAAAAGACACCACAGACTGGGGAAAACCCCACAATGCCCAGCATTCACCCTTGGATTATTAACAAGGAAGGCCGTAGAAAAAGCTGACCATCAGGGAAGATGACGGGGGTTGCAAGAGACCCAACAATGACCCAGTGTCCCAGACAGAGCTGGCCAAGGAACCACTTCATACCTTTATATTCCTCTGATGGGCACACAACTTCATTCTTCATTTAAACATGGCATTTCTCACTGTTTGTAATGCATTTTTTCCACTGCATCTGAAACTATAGCCAGATGTGCTTGCAAGTAAGTGTGTGTGCGGCCATGTGTGCATGCATGCATTCATGCATGTGGATCCTTTAATGTGCTTATTCTTGTAACAGTGTCTCAACTTCCTGTTGTCACAAACAGGCTCTCTGTTCCTTGTAGAAAAGCTCCACCTCAGGACAGATTAACTATCAGGTCATTTGTCACTACCTGCTGAGCACAGGCCAGGGAAGGTCACGGCCCACAGGACATGCGTCTTTGTGTCTGTATGTCTGATCTGAAATGGAGACAGAGAAACATTCCAGGACCTTTTAGTGTCTTCTTTAGATACTGACTGACCCCTTAAAACCGGATTAAAGATTTTTAGCCAGGTTGTAGATTTCATTGTGATTGATCAGATAAAGGGGCAGGTCACCATTTTGTGTTGGAGATATCAGCTGTGGAGATGTCTGCCTTCTCTCGAATATAATGGAACTAGAAGGCACTTGGCTTGTGGAAAAGCTCAACAGCAATGTCTCATTTCAGGAATCATGACCTGGTCACTCAAGATAATGCACAGACCTTGTTGTTGCATGTTGTTGAACTATTTTCTTTCTACCAAACTACACCCACCAACCATATCAACATGCAGAAGTAAGCATCCATCTACATATGGCAAGAGGCTTGTGCTCCAGACAATGGGATATAGATACATATCTCTAACTCCAAAACCTGCCAGCAGGTTTTAAAGCATGTTGCCCAAATTACATCATTTATTATAGAAAGGAATATTATTATAACATTTAATTCTATGCTCCTAAGCAACCATGAAAGACTCAACTGAGACCAAAAGTCACAAAATTCACAGGAATTCTGTGGAAATCTGGCTGGAGTGCAGGCTGTTTACACAGAGCAGAGGGGAGGGGACAAGAGAAGTTGTAAGCAGAGGTTGTAAAAATGTAAATAGTTCAACATGTGGAGCTCCATTTTTTCCCCAATGGTGGTTACACTTTTGGACACTTGGAAGAAAGTTGTAAATGTAGTTTCCATTTTATTCCAACTTTTGTATAATAAATTATCAAAGAAATGAATCCTCCTAATAATCCTAAAGTGTTCCCCCTACTTCTAGCCATGATTGTGCTTTGTCCATGCCATTACACACCAAAAAAATCTAGATTGATTGGAAGCACTGCAGTGAAGAGTAAAAAAACTTTTTTAAGATTTGGGGTTGAACTGTTCCTTTAAGGGTAGGACTATGTTACTGACCAGTAACAAATGGGGAAACTCACAGAACTGGCATGTTCAGCGCTTCAGACATATGAAAGTTGATTGATGATGAATGTTCAGCCTGGTAAGCCAGTAGACAGTTATCTCTCAGAAGTTGCTTGGTCAGTTTCCTGCTGGCCCTTAGGGACACTGTAGATAAGTAGTGCCCCCTACTGCCAGTTACGAGCTAAAGATTTTAATGTGTAAAGAGAGATGAATGGGGTAAGGTGGGGGGAAGTAGGAGTGACCCCCTTAGGTCGTGGAGCAGAGGTGGGACAAGGACTCCTCTTTGCTATTGCATGTAATTGTACCCATCGTCCCTCTACCCCCCCTTCTGCTCACTCATGCCCACCCTGCAGACCACCTTGTCGCCCCAGGGATTCGCCCAGTCACCCAAAGGGAACGAGGCTGACCAGTCACTATGGTTACTAAGCAGCGAGGGTCAAACCAGGTCAATCAGAGACAGACTCCTGCCACCCTTGCTCTGTCATTAATTACCCATAGTTCCCTGGGGCACTGCTCCATGTGTAACCACATAGCTCAGGAGGCTGGATGAAGTGGTTTGAATGTGTGATCAGGTGGAGCTCACCATTAGTTTCATATGTGTATCTATTACAGGGTCAGTGTTGTCTTTTATTACCAGCTAAGTGAGTGTACCACCTCTGACAGTGCTTGCAAAGTGCTGTGTCAAATGGATATGTCATGTTAGCAATAATACCTCAAATATATCCTGTGGTCCGTGGAGTGTTACCGTGACATTTGACTCTAAAGGAAGACTTTACTTGATCAAAGGTGCAGTTTGTAATTACTGGCCGCATGCCAAAAAAAATAAGTATAAGCAATTTTTTATCTTGTGGAAGTAATGCTTGATATATTAAATGCAGCGATTAAATGCAGCAATAAATTTTGCAATGTTTTCAAACATGTATAACAAGTTTTTTTAAAACTTAAGTTATGACCTAAACACTGTTGTAATCGACGAGTCCCCCGGAGAGTCTGGTTCCATCCCAGCACAGATTATTTGCTCAGTGGAGCGCACAGAGCGCAACAGCCCAGCAGAGAGGAGGCACAGGCAGATGTAATGTAAAGTTGTGGGGACAATGCATCCTGCCAGCTCCATGGCTAAACTAAGCTGTTGCCATGCAGTCTCTGCTATCACCATAATGCAGTTATCCATGTGCTGGTTGGAAATCTGTAGTCTCATTTAAATCAGGTTTGTTGGTGAAAAAGCCTTGCCTGCCTTGCTGCTGGTTTTACTATTATTGCTGCACATGCCTTCTCTCTTGTTCTGTGTGCATTCCACTTAATGCATAATCTTGCCGACATACACCTTACCATTAACAACTCAATTTGTGTGTATCGCTCATTTTAGTTTTATGTTTAGGTGTAAACTAAAGCTTCTTCCTGCTGTACAGATAACGATGTAGCTACATCTACTTCTTCGTCCTCTCTAAGAGCAGACTGGATGGTACAGTGACTCACTACCAACTCTTGAGGCACAAGTGGTATTACAAGACAAGACAGGCTAGGGCTAGCTTGTTTGCATGCTGATTTCAGTGAATATCTCTGCAATACATAGAAGTCTTTGATATAACTTAGAACCGTCCCATTATCTAAATAAAGTTAGTTAATTTTTTCAATGTTTCAAACTAAATTTCTGGTCATATCTTACACATTGCACCTTTAAATGTCTGAAAAGACCATGGTAGAGCAATCTAAGACAAGTCCGTCAGCATCACAATGTTGGATTTGAGCAACCAGAGCGTACAAAACCCAGTCCGCTTTAATGTTTCAATGTTTATCGGTTGTGACAACATTAGCTGTATCTGGTTTTGAGCTCAGCATTCAACTTGAGCTGGTATTTGCATTTGTTGGGAGCTATGTGAATGAGAAAATGCACACAGCTTGCCTTCTCTTTTTTGTGTGTTTGTCGAGGTTGCCTTTTGTTGTTCTTGGAATCATCTTGTATGAGCTTGAAATGAAACTCATCTGTGGAAGGACTTTTAGAAAACGTTCAACTCTACTCCCCTTGTAGCGTGATTGACATCGGGGTGCAGAGAATAGGGATATGCCCCCCAGGCTCTCTGCTGGGGTCTGGAGCTAGTTAAATATCCTTCTATCCTTCTCTCATTTAATTTTATTTGTATTTTCTGTCTTAGGTTTTGAATGTCACTTCTCTAAGCGCCTGTCTTTCTCCTCCCCAAACCCTTTTATCTTTCAGTATTAATATGATTGGGTTCATGTTGATTTGCAGAAATGTGTCTCATTTTATTAAATTTGGGGCAGAATGGTGTATCTGGCACAGGCACTGGCACAGGCTCAAACATCCTGTAAGAGGCTGAAACCAGAGCAGCCGACGTGAACATGGAAAAAATATTTGTGAATGGATTTGTTAGAAGTGTCTCAGTACAGTTGCCAAAATACTGGATAAGTTTATAGTGCAATTATGACAAATAGAGACTGATTGGCCACATGTTTGCTAGATACAGCACACAGAAAGATGTATTTTCAGTGAGCTACACATGACATAAATACACAGAATGTGTTGAAGTAAGTAAGACATGTGGGCTTTTGTACAGCAGTGCATTTTGATCATTTTGTTGAAAAGTTTCCACTGCCTGTCATGGTGTATACCGGTTAAAGCTGTTCCAGCCTTCCATGCTGCATTTTATCCAATAGGAAAACTTGATTTGAGGGGAAAAAAACCTCACTAATTCCTGTGTTTTCCCGCTCAAGCTTTCATCTGGAGTGAACTCATATGGCCCAGTTTTCTTCTTCTATTGTTCTAAGCTCGGTCTACTCGGAGACACATGTGGGCCTGTTTGTCCCGCTGCTGTTTTCATGGAAATGGGAAAAGGAATGAAAGTAACCCAAAACGAGCACCAACGCCGAACCGCTAATTATGAGCGGGAGGGGGGATTGAGGAGGAGGAGGAGGAGGAGGAGGGTTTCTCATACACCCGTGCCCTCCTCACAATCTCCTGCTCTTTAACTCTCCATCGTCTCCACCTCTTCTGTTCTGAGTTATAAGTCTTTCATGTTGTGACATCTCTGTGTTGTGAGCAGCGTGTGTCTAAAACTTCACAGCTCCTCTCCTCTCATAACTCCAGACATGACGTGCGACACATTCACAGAGACAGACAAGGTTTATAGCCCCTTTACATGCCATGCATTGTGTGTTTGAGAGGCATAATGAATTATACCGTTCATGATTTGATGAATGTGTGTTCACTTTGGGTGGCCATGTTTGTGTTGAAACTGTAATAAGCTTTCAACTAATTTTCAGTTGGTTATTGTGGTTATTAGGAGTTTGTTGTAGAGAAAATTAAGCATTAAAGACATTAAATGGTGCACATCTGGCTGTGAGGATCACAAGTTCAGATGTCCTCATTCACACTGCACCAACCACTACTCCACATCCTGTCTAAAGAATAACAATACAGAGGTTAAACTGCAGAATCACAGTTTTATTTTTGCAAGTTTGCGTTACTGGAGTCTGCAGTTGGCTGACTCTGCTCATACTTTAATGTGAAGTTTTTCATTTCTTTGAGTAGACAAAACTTTCGCAAAAAGCATTCGGTCACATGTGTCATAATGTATTACAGAATAAAACAATTTTGTACATGAGTGATTATAATGAACATAAATTCTTCACACCACACTTCATCCAAATACATCTGATATTATCCAATACATATAAAGTATACTTAGTGTGTGTTTTGAGACTGAGAGGTGCTGACTCAGCTCTGTGGTCATTTTGGAGGCAGTAGTGCGTAGTGATGTTGCACTGCATTCAATAAGGAGAGAAAGTTGTTTGCTATATTTTTTCCACTAACATTAATATCAGGGGAGGTGGCCAAACACCCAGTTGAGTGTATTTATATGGTGAAATAATGTGACTTTTAAACCCATTAACATGTGTCTAAGCTGACATTAAACAATCATAAACAACAGTATGATTTATTTGACGAATGTTGCCTTGTTTTTGACAAATTCCTGTCTATACAATACATAAATATTAATACATCTTCCTTTTTAAATAGCCTTAGAATAGTATTCAGGTCCTTTACTATAGAAATACTCCATTACAAGTAAAATTTTCTGTCGAGCAAAAGTATGAAAATGAACCTAACCCTCCTCTTAAGTTACAGGTCAAATTGACCCATTTCCAAGTTAAAAGTGTTAAAAAAAATGTTAAAAGTATTTTTTCATAAAAAGAATAAAAATTATCAGTCATGTAAAAGTTTTAATGTAGCTCCAGATGTTTTTGAATGAAAAAATATCCAAACAATTAAGTTATTGAAATATTTTCTGATTGTTGACTGATCAGTTAAGCTTTAATTGAGTTGACTGTTGGGCAGCATCATATTTTAAAAGCTCTTCATTTGTTTTGTTTGTAAAATCCTAATATGTAGGGTGGTCGGTAGCGTAGTGGGTTACGCAGGCGCCCCATGTGTAGAGGCTACAGTCCTCGCTGCAGCTGGCCCCGGTTCGAGTCCCGCATCGGACGGGACTGCATGTCATTCCCCTCTCTCTGCCCCCTGTTTCCTGTCTCTCTTCAACTATCCTGTCCATTAAAGGCATGAAAAAGCCCAAAAAAATACATAAAAAAAAAAAAAAAAAAAAATCCTAATATGTAAAGTAACTAGTAGCTGTTGCATTCAGATGAATGTAGTGAAGCAAAAAAGTGCAGGATTTCCCTTCTGTGAAGTATAAATTGTTTACGAAAGTACATCAATATTGTACTTAAATACAATACTTGAGTAAATGTACAGCGAGTAGTTACTTTCCTCTTCTGCTGTCAGTGTGACACTGCTACAAACTGCTACAAAAATTACCTTTACCACGTAATCTTTTGGGGAAATTATGTGGTAAAGCTGAAAAATAAATGGTTAATATGAGCTAAGTGGTATACTTTGGATACTTGAGCAGTTGGACCATTAAGCACTCAGTGACAGTGTAATTCTCACGGCGTTAGTGGTGTTTAGAGAAGCGGTGCCTCTTTGCCAGTGTGATGTGTTTAGTCGTTGTTTAGCGGCTCAGCCCTGCGCTGCATCACAGTATAGACAAACAGACAGACAAGGCATTAGTGATGTGTTTACCACATGTTCAGGAAGGCCAGACATGATGGGAGAGGACGAGGAAGAGAGACATTTTCACGGTGTATGAAGGCAAGGGTGGGGGGTGGACGTCTTAGAATTTACTACCAGACGTCAACCATTACTTATCAGAGAGGCCAGTCAAACATTGGTGTACCCTCTGTGGCAAACTGTCATCCTTAACTTAGAAGACAGGCCTGGGATTGTCAGTGATGCTGTGTGCTTTATTATACAAGACCCACCTGGGATATGGACCCCAAAGGTGACAGGAAGATAATCACATTGGAAACAGCTGTCAACATTTTAAACCCCATGCTGACAGAAAATATAACACCCACAAACAACTGAGAGATTTTTTTCCTCCTCACATTAGGGCGCACTTTTAGAGAAATGACCCATGTAAAAAGTCAGAAAATGTGAGAAATGTCTGGAGGACACTGAATGTGTGAGGGAAGTGTATGACCATACTGTATATAAGAAATGGACATAACCACCGTGACATCACCCATTGGTTGGTGGAATACAGTTTTGATGTCTTGAGTTTGGCACTTTTGACGTCACAATCTTGTGTTTTTGGAATCAGTAAATGGCAACTGAGAACGCTATGTTAGCAGCATATGCTATGTTAGCAGCATATGCTACACAACTTCTTTGAGTGCCTTTTAGTACAACCGAACCTGAACAACATATTTTTAGGAGACCGAAATGTTCCAGTTAATTTTCAAGAACTGAAAACAAACTCTGACATGCTTTTTTTAATGCCTTTTCAATCACATGATAATATTAGTCCCAGATGACTGTGAAAGGGCCAAAAACAAAAATAACTACATTGTGTATTGTTAATCACAAGGTAGCCATGCCCTTAAGCATACCATAGCGATTGAGACCATAAACTCATTAGGAAAATGTTTATTAAAGTAATAATTCAAGTGAGAAGTAGGGTCATTTTCTCATAGACTTCTATACAATTTGTTACTACTCATTTTGCAACCAGTGGAGACACCCCCTGCCGGCCAATAGAAATAATGGAGGGTTAGTTTTTGGACCGAGAAGTTGCTGCTTGTTTGTGACCCAAGAATTCTGGGAAGTGAAGATGATCCATTAGACCCAGTGGAGATAAGGTAAGGGTTGAAGCATGATGGAATAGGGCAGAGAAATTGAATTTACTCTTGCCTGAGTTTAGTGTGGCAATCCATCCATGCCCCCACTCCTTCTCCAACACTATCTCAGCGCCCAGTCATACAAGACGTTTCGGCAAAAGCTCAGTGGAGCAGTTATTGGGTTTGATTTGTGTTATCTCACCTGCGAGTTCCAGCAGTTTTGATTGGGTCAAATATATAAGTTATGACTTCTCAAAGTTATGATAGTCTTTGGGGGAATTTTTATCACGTCACAACAGTTTAAGAGTCCGTGGGATTTTGGCCGGAGCAGAGTTATGCTTTCACAAGCAAGGCAATGAGAGGCAGAGAGGGGGATGCACTGTGGAAGGAGTGAAGAAACCTGGGAAAGGGAGACAATAATGGAGAGAGTAAAAAAAAAAGAGGTGTTAGGCTGTATTAATGCCTGGAGCTTGTCTCGTTGCCCGTCCTGGTAGTGTTTTTAGCTGAGCTGTGGGCTTAAGGCTCTGGGAATGTTTGTGCAGGAAACCCTGGCTGATGTTGTTTGTATTGTTCTATTTCAGCCAGTGTGTCCAACCAGTGTCAGCAGACCAGCAATGTGTTTTGTTTTCACACACACAAACACACATGCACATTTAAAGAGAGATCAACGGTTCACTTATCACTCTGCCTGTCTCCATCCTGACCCCGACTCCTAATTCTCCTCCGTGTTTGCATCCATTGCCCTATGCTCCTTTCGTGAATTGTGGGTCAGTGCTAGAATGAATTGCCATGGAGAGATCCTGGTAAACCCTGCTGATATTCAAAGTGTTATAACAGATGGAATTGGTGCAGGGCAATGGGTGTTAGTGTGCAGACATGTAGTCTGCAGAAGGATCACTGCATGTCTGTGCTTTCCTTCATTCTAGCCTGTGTGTTGTGTCCAGCCCTCCCTGTGATACTTCAGTAAACACAAGCGTAACACATATAGCTTCTGTTGCCTGTAGTTGTGTGCGTGTTTGTGCTCCCGTCAGACTGGTTTCATAGTGTTTTGGTGGGGACCAGCGTGCTTCCATATGTGTGTTAGCCTTGTCACGTTAGAATGTATGTGACAGAGGACTGCTGTGTGTGCAGAACGCCACCCTGACTCAGGTCTTAGATTACTCACAGAAAGAGCGTTCTCTTCACAGCCCGCTGCTCTGATACATTGAGGGACGAGTCACTGTGTTTAAATAATATATTTAAACGTGCAACATGTCATTTTTACTGCCACCAAGAGTCACTCAGTCAAAACAATAAGAAAAGATAAAGCAATGCTGTCATTACAGTTGCTCAGTTTCTTCTACAGTTTCTCCCGGTTAGGATTCCTACAGTTTCAGATTCAGTGTCCATCATTTAGGAGATTTTTACCGGGAGCAGAATTATCTACAGAGGTCTCGTCCTCTCCAAAACGAATGGACCATATGACTAATACTGGTAAAAACATTCAATAGGGCCATTTCATGTTAAAAATCACATTTTTTTTCAATGCTCTTCGGCATGCCGCCGGAGGGGCTGGTGCCGGGCTGGTGTCACAGCTTTTATGGTCAGGTTGTCATAGCTGAATGAAGTGGTCAGTGCATGGTCAGCATATCAATATCTTGGTCAAGTGTTCAGTAGAGACACAAAGTCTGTTCCTGAAATACACACATACCTAAGTATCAAGTTTGCTGAGTTTATGAATGCATGCTGTGGAGAATTTACTAAGAAATACATATTAACAACAACTAAGATCAAAAAAGTGCCATCATAAAATTGTGGCTTAAAACTGGATAAAAAGCCACATGCATAAAGGGGATATGACGCCATTAACAGGCAACCATATAACAGATTGTGTTTGATTTCTCTGGGTTTAATCATTGTTGGAAACATTTAGAAAAATTCAAGTACACAACTAGACAGGTATACTCGTTTACTGACATTATGGTGCAGAAATGCTATATATTATGTACGCATTTGTGAGAAAACCATCAAAAAATGTATCTGTAATAAGTAAAACCTTTGACGAAACATTTTTAACTCCTCTAAACCTTTATTTAGAAAGTGTCCTCCCCTTGCCACCACTACCTCTCACTGCGGCTTCTATTGCCTAACTCTATTTTATTGTCTCTTTTTTGTGTGAACAGAGGTTTCCCGTAAAAAACGAAGTGGGAGAATATGCCTGTTACTGTTTATTACGCGGCCTTTACCCAATAATGTCTTTATTTATGTGTATTTATATATGTGTGTGTGTGTGCGCTCTACAAGTCTCTGTTTAATCCTCGTTGTATGTTCACTGACGCTGAGACCTCTCATGTTAGCCGTCTCAGTAAATAATCACGTTGATCATAATTGACTGGTGCTGTAAATAGAGGATTGGTCTGAGTCACATCATAAGTGTTGTCACCGGGGAGCATCATGTGACCTCCAGAAGCACACTCACACCCCCGTCACCGCAGCGATAACATCTCTCAGAGGAGGTCTAACTATATTTCCTTCCCAGCATCCCAAACTTTATTCCTCCCTTTCCTCTCTCTCTATTTCCTCTTATCTTTTTTTCTTTATTGTTTGTTTATCAGAAGTTCCAGTACATTCTTTTTTTTACTATAATTCATCTCTACATCTCACCAGGTGTGTGTACTTGGAAGAGAAATGGAGGGAGATTAGTTGTTTTTACATTTCCTGTGACTTTAATGAGTGCTCTACAAATGTTTAGGGAAGAGCAGCCGTGTGTAGGCGTGTTTGTCAGTGTCTATGATAGAGATGCGCACAGGTTGGCGGGACAGTCCACATTATGATGTAGAGCATATTTACACAAAATACACACACGCAAACACTCTAAACACACAGTCCTCTTATTTCTAAAGCTTAGCACCCCTTTACTTTAACCTCTTCCTCTCCACCGCTCCATATGTTTTGTCTTCGTTGAATATTTATAGTTATAAAGGATTATGATATGAGTATATGAAGGCCATTCACATGCCCAATTATGTCTCATAAGCAATTTTTGATCATTTGTTTCATACCAGTTTGTGCTAAATTTAACCATTTTGACCAATCAAGAATAGATTAAAAAAACAAAACTATCATAATCCCTCCAAAATGCCACACTAAGACACCAAGACGTTCAAGAACACCATAGAAAAATCCATACTGTGATTTGGTTTCAAAAACCCTTTACATTTTGGATTTCTGCCACAATTGCATTTTATAGCAATTTTACTGTTCTGCTCTGGAAACTGCTGGGAAAAAAAACATTATTAGATGCATCCACTATGATCAGATACCTGGAATGAGGCGGGTTTCCCTCGCCGAAACCCCCCTAATTTGAATGTGAGCCTATTTGACCGGCCGTTTTTTGGCTCTGTCGAAGAGCAGGGCCATTTTCTCCCCTGAAAAAAGCCTGGTAGCTAATTCGATAGAACGATAAGCGGGATGTGACATAGTACTCGACGCCACAGCAACACGCGCCATTTTTAAAAGCCAGCGAGGAGTCGTCTCTTCTCGTCCATAATCATCGCCACATGATGAACACAGTGACAAGAACACAGCAAGCTCTGCTCCTTCCATCTCGGCGTCTCCTTCCTTATTGTTTACGTTTGACGTGTCTACCGTGTTAAATCCGTCGCATATGTGACGTCACGGTCGAAACTGTCGCTAAGGGATTACGCGACAATCAAAAAACCATACGTCATCTCCGGAGTCTCGTAAATCCCTCTGGGGCCTTTTTTTGTTATGGAGCCACGCCGAGTGAGCGGCCATTTGAGAGGGCGTGGCTTGAAACTTTCCCAGCTGCCGCTTTTTACCCTAATGGAAATGCACCTATTATCAATGTACAGAGGAAAGCCATATTGCCTCTGAATGGCCCAGCTCGCTAGTCTTACTAAAATAAAATGGCTACTATGGGGACTTACATCATCAAACATTAATGAAATTGGGCTCAATGAATGAAAGACTAGTGATATCCAATTTAGCGACCTCAATAAGCAGAAATATTTAAATACAATAGGTGAGAATAACACATTTCTACTGCATTAGAAAAACTGCATGTTTTTGCCCCATACTGCATGGAATTATCATAATCAGTCATGGGCATGTCTGTAGAGGGGAGACTTGTGGGTTCCCATGGAACCCATTTTCATTCAGATATCTTGAAATCAGAGGTGAAGGGACTACTGTGAAAATGGCAATGTCAGATTTTCTCTCACCAAAGTGTAGTCTAACTTTGGAGCATTATTTAACCCCCTACCTTACCAAGATATCAATACATGGTTGGTAGGGGTGGGCAATATGGGCAAAAAAAATGTCCTGATTATTATTTAATTTTTTTCGATAATGAGAATTTGACGATATCCTTCGAAATGTGATTTATTTACCAAAGAAAAAGCTGTTAAAATTCTTCTTGCTTACCAGGACATCTATGGATGGACACAATGTTTCAGAACAACAGCACTTGTTTATTTTCTTAAAACTTAAGCATTCAAGAGAGTCCCAGTTAAACTTCAATGTAGAGACATTAAATGGGTAAACATCAGTTTGTTTTCTTTTTTAGATATTATAAATAATCGATAATGTTAAATTGCATATCATCAAAACAACATTAAAGATATTATCGCAGACAATATATATTGGCCACCTCTAATGGTTGGTACTAATGATTTCCTTTGGTCTTCTAGTTTTATATGTTACCAGTCTTCACTGTAGCTTTAAGATTCTACTTCAGCCTGTGAAAGACCGAAAGTCGGCCGAGGACGCCGGCGTTCCTCAAGGAGTCGAAGAGGTTAAAAACAGATGTGCACATTGCCGCTTTTAATTCACCAACAAATACAGTTACCTCTGTGACCTCTGTGTTAATGTGGGGTTCAGAAAAGAAGCCCTGCCTCTCTCCATATGTGGCACCGACACACGCATACATACATAACCCTCCTCCTTTTAGAGACACAGCGTACCAGCTGTGCCTCAGAGTAATGACTCACATCACAGTCAGTGACACAGCTCTCGTGTTATTCATGATGAATTCCATGTTTTATTCAGACTTCACTACAGAAACCTGCCCATGACGGAGCTCTGCATCCACAGCCGCCTGCGATGACACCCTGCCAGGTTAAAAAATGACAGCATGGCCAGAGCTGAGGTCAACAATGCAGAATTTCACAATTGCACAGCTGTGAACCGCCCCAGCATACAGCTAATAGTTTAAAAATATCTAACACCTCAACTCCAGTCCATTTCCTGTCTGACTGAAGCCTTCTCCAGCACAGAGGGATGGAGTTTTGGAGGGAAACAGACAGGCAGACGCGGTTCGATCTGCAGACTGAGATCAAGCGTCTCTGGCCTAGGCGTGGTGCAACAGTGCCCCCTAATGTTTAAAGTCTCCACAGCCCTGCACAGCATCTCTCAAAGAAACTTTATGTCCCTTCTTATGCAAACATGCTCGTATGAACCTAAAAATGTGTTTTCTTTCACATAAATCAAGCAGAAACAGAAAAGGATCTCAGAAGTTGCCAGAACACATTTACAAATTTGCAATCAGCTTATTCCCAGCAAGTCAAGCCAAACTCTTATTTTGAAATAGCCTCCCTTGTGCTGGTTAAACTTATTCAACCCCCACCACCAGCACCACCTCTGCGCCCTCCTCTCCATGTGTGAGACTGAAACTGGAATCAGATGGGCTGCTTTCACACTACATGTTTCTTCATTAAAAATAAGCCCAGAAAAACACAAGAAGAAAACTGAGCTCTTGTATCATGTCTGTATCATGTTACTGATTGGCTGCAGTAAAAAATGAAACTGCAAAAAGAATTACGAAACCAGTTGTTTTGCTCCGAATCCCATCGGACAAATTGTGGTCGCTTCATTCTGCTTCGTCTAGAAACCGTCTGTTTACCTCAGGATGTTTTCCCCCTGCCGAAGCCTCCTGCGTCAATTAGCTGTGGATGTAATGTACTGTCCTTGGCAGTATTAAGAGGATGTTTGTGCGTGCGTGCGTCTACTCATGAGTGCCTATGATTCAGCTTCTTGCAGTGTGAGAAAAGTGCGGGAGGTTTAACATGGCCCTAGGGTTTGTGGCTGCGGAGCAACTCTCATCTGGTAAATTGTGCCATAATCTGTTGCAGCCTATGTGGCAAAAATAAAAGCCTCATTAATTCCCTTATGTTTCTGAACTCTTGTAGTATAATGCCTTGATGCACTTCACATTAAAAGCTCAATTTCTGTACCCTAGCCAAGAAAAATAAGCAAATAGAACTAGTCAGAAAGGAGCTGCAGGTCTGAGTGTGATAAGCAGGCATGGTGTCGTGTGCCGGGCAGACACAGTCCAGCCACAGTGACCAGCTTGTGGCTGGCTGGCGGTGACAGGGCGGTGTGCGGGGACTGTGTGTTTGTGTCTGTGATTGGGTCCCATGTCTCTTCTAAATTATAGCCCTGAAGGTTTGAGCCAAGCCAACCTTTGACACACAGAGCAGAAGAGGGAAAAATGCAGATAAAAGAGAGAGATGCATGTGGAGACTGTGGCTTAGAAAGGATAAAAGGTGAAAGGGAGAAGGACTGGTGTAAAAGCTATTGAGAGCCTGTATTGACAGAGAGGCAGCTGCCCGTCCATCCCTCCTCCAGCGAGCTGACCTTCAGCTGTGCGCAGGACTCCATTGATTTCCATCCCCAAACAGTCCAGCGTGCAGATCCAGGCCGCTCGGCCGGGCAGAAACAAAACAGACCCAGCTCGCACTCTGTGTGGTAATTCAGGCCTCATTTCAGCAGAAAGATTTATGTCTCGGTGTTCCCACAAACAAAACAGGCATCAGGCTGATGGAGACGGACCAGGGGTCACCTTACCTTTTAAGAGCTTTTCCATCCACTGCACTGTCTATCATTCCATCTCTCACTTTACAATCTGTCCAATCAATCAATCAATCAATCAATCAATCAAATGGTCTTATCTTTCACTATTTCTTGTGTGTGTGTTTCAGCTATATTTATGTTTGTTTTTTCATGCAAGGGTTAACTGACTGATGGACAAACCACGGAGCAGTGGTCAGGCTGCAGAGTACATTCAGTACATTCCATAATTTACTGAGTATTAATGGATTTGTTGTAAAGGGAAGCCTGCTCTGTTTTTCTTTTGCATTCAGTCAGTATTTTGCTTAGTCATCACACCATCTGGGTAATGGAGAAGAGAGTAGTGTGAGATATTTAAATTGTACAACACCAATTCCCCAAAAAATAGAATTTAATGATTTGCAAATCCTTTTCGACCTGTTTTTATTCACGTTTTCCACCATGTAGAAAGATAAATATGCACTTGTTACTGGTGGTAACAGCAAGGGCTTTATTTCTCCCATTGCAGCTACTTTCAGTCAAAAATAATTGCAGACATAT
The DNA here is from genome assembly GCF_030273125.1 of Centropristis striata. Lineage (NCBI taxonomy): Eukaryota > Metazoa > Chordata > Actinopteri > Perciformes > Serranidae > Centropristis > Centropristis striata. The sequence goes on along the minus strand of NC_081525.1, from coordinate 19,077,665 downwards.
CTGATTCCTTGCTGCACATGGTACAGGTACAGCAGGAAACAGTAGTTACCTCGCAGAAGCCTGTCGCCTGCAGCTCACTCTGGCTGCTCCCTCTTAGTCTGTTCCTCCATGCAACATTTAAAGTGATTCACTGTGGATAAATGCAGAAATTAACTGTTGTCTCGTTTTTGATGAACGACTTCAGTCCAGTGCTAAACCACAGCGACAAATAAAATTATGTTTTCTCTGACTGTTTCATAATAAAAGCCACACAGTGTTTCACCATTTGAAATGCTTTTAAAGGGATTATTGGAAGAAGATTATTGGAAGTAGGGTTATATGATGTACTTATCCATAGTCAGTGTATAACCTACAGTAGATTGCCCCAGTTTGGAGAAGCAGGCAGATCAAGAAGTACAGTACTAGCATAGAAGCTAAGCAGTGTACATATTTCAGCCACCTAAAATAACAGTTTTAAGTGTATTAAGTGTACATTATATTTAGAATATTTTCACCACTTTACCATGCCATCAGACAGCCCTGTTTATGTTTATGCAGGGGGGACTGAAAACGGCATCTATGCTCTCTTCAAAGCACCAGACAAAAACAGTAATTTCACCTTGCTGGTCTACTAATGACTGTCAACTTGATCAGTTAGTTAGTTTGTGTTATTGTGTTAGTTTTGTGTTTTTAAAGGGTCAAGTCTGATTCACCAAATTCACACAATAACACAAACAAACTAAATGAACAAGGCAGCGGCAGACCAGCAACTCCTGTGTTCTGCAGGGTAAAATTACTAATTTTGTCAATGGAGTCTGGTGCTTTGAAGAGCACATCAATAATGGCTTCAATTCCCCCTGCAGAAACTTAAACAGGGCTGTCTGATGACCGTATAAAGCTGTGAAATATTCCAAATGTAGCATACACTTAAACTGATATTGATTTTTTTAAATTAAAAAATAATAATACAATTATTCCTGGAAATAATTTACCCTGGATTACATGCATTGACTGTTCCCTGTAAATCCCTCATGCATATACAGTATGTAGGCAATTTCAATCCAGCAGAGAAATGGAGGACTATGAAAAATTATATATAATAAGGTAATAACAGAATGTAATAAAATATGGCAGAAATAATCCTGACCATGATTAGTATCAAAAACAGTGTTTTATTTGATGAAAATCTTAAGCAATACTAACTTTAAAGCTGAGAACACACCCAAGGTTATAAAAGAAGCATTTGGCAGATGTTGTATTCACCTCATATTTGTGCCTCAGGAAAGTCACAACAATTATAGTAAAAAAATGTGACAAATCAGAAAGTAATTGTATCGTTTGAGCTAAATAACAAGAGACAAGATGAGGGAGGCAGATAGAAGTGATTAACTGGTAACATTCACTGTCTGATCCTGTGTGCCGACCTGCTCTTCTTTGTGTTTAGAGTCACATTTCCGCTCTCCTTGTAAAAGACCTGATCCGCTGTGCACACCTTTCACACAAGACAGAATAATGGTGGTAAAAGGATATCCAGAGATAAACTTTATTTCTACATTCCCCGCTCAACTTAAGGCAAATTTCCGTCTTTTAATAAACAGAAATTTTCCGGTGAACCCGTTGTCGGATCCATCACTGTCATAACCACAGGTTACAATGAGCACATGTCCCCGCTGAGATCCTCTATGTGTGCGCTGCCAGGCCCAGATAAGAAAGACTAATTTGCAAAATGTCTGTCAAAGCATTTGTGAGCTTGCTGTGAGTCTTCAGTGTTGTTTACATGTTCAAAATCCTGCCAGCATCTCTGAGGGTGAAGACATACTTGTTTGTTTTCCAGCTGTTCTACTACAAATCAAGGGCAAGCTTGCTGTACATCATTTAGAGTCGAAGTTTAGTTCTAACTTGAAGATTTATGTATTTTGTTTTTAGAAGTTTGCTTGTATCCCTTCCAGCTTTGTGTGTTGTTATTCGTGAATGCAAATTGGATTTGATTACATATTTTCAAATGAAGCACATGTGTGCTTTTCCAAAGGAATGCAAAATGAGTTTTTTCCCGTTTCTATGGTAATGATGAACCATCTGACATCCATGTAAGGTGACTCCTATCCAGGGTGTCTTTGGTTGTCTAGAACAACTGACCTATAGCCAACTTTGTTCATGCTCCCATTAGGACCCCCACATCCAATACTCTCCCCCCTCCCCCCTTGCCTTCGGGCCCAAAAAAAGGTTCATTGTGCAGGCAGTGAGCAAGGCAAGTGAGGCCTGGTTCTGGTTAGCGCGTTGTGCTGCATCTGAAACACTCACCTTCCTCCAGGGGTTGCATCTGGAGCTGGTTTCCTGTTCAGGCTTCGCTCGGGAAAGGCGGAGTTTGGCTTGGCTCTGTGATTGGGCGAGATTGAGCCTTTATGGACCCCAGGATGGTTGGAATTGCCAAACAGTAATCTGTCAATCACTCGCATAGCGATTCAAACCAGAGCCTAATGCAAGAGAAAGCTTATGATTGGTGCAAAGGCGCAAGCAAAAAGCCAGTGATGTTTCAGTCGTAAACCAATAATCCGGCGGCAAATTTAGCGTCAGCCAATCTGATGGGGCTATTCAGAGAACAAAGAAGTGCTATATTTTGACCCAAAGTCAGGGTTATTTTGAGAAAATATTTTGTCCTAATAAGAAACTCTCGAGTAATTTAAAGTAATGGCTTTATTTGAGTAATTGCAAGCCCTAAAATTAGCATTGTTTTGACAGAGCAATGCCATTGTTATTCTATAATTGTGTGTAATAGTGGCATTAGAGAATGGCAGCGGGGCCGGTGCATTCAGTAATGGTGTGTAATAATAACGTTAGCTTCCTGTTATTACTGCAGTAATTCTGTAGCTCAGGCCATGAGCACTGCCCCTAAATCTGCACCATGGGTCTTAAACGCCACATGGATTTAGAGCCTGTCGTTGAGAGTATTTTTGTAGGGTTTCCTGGGGAAAACTTAAGGTGGGTTTGTGAAAGTTAGATTTATGCTGTGGTGGGAAGGTATCCTTAAAAAGTTTACTTAGATGTAACAGATGAAATGTACTTGAATTAGCTCTTGTTTAGTTTTTAATTATTGATTATTAATGCATTAATCTGCAGAACTGTTTATATATTATTTAAATGGTGTAGGTGGTCCAGATGGAACAAAGTCTCACCTCTCTACACTTACCTGTGACCATTGAAGTTGAAACTTTAAAAACTTACCATCTGACAAAAAATGCACAAAAAATACAAGACTTTTTACTGCGTCACGGCACATTATAATAACATTATAATGCAATGAGATGACCAATTACTTTATTGAAGTCTGTAAAAGTGTGAGTGAGTATTTTATTTGGTTATCAGGGTTATAGGATTTAGATTATGTCCATTATGGCACCTGGTTCCAATGGGAAAGGAAAGTTTAACCAACTGCTTGTAGCCATTTAGAAAAAATGGCTGCCATGGCAACCATGGTCTGAGTTTGTGATAGCCCAGTATCCAGTTTTGTTCCCAATATAATTATCAACACATCTGAGAAATTTGGTGCTTATCACAAAATGAACAATTGTTGAAAAAACTAGAGCAAAGCTATTATAGGTCAGTCGATATTTTGGGACGATATCATAGACTGTATAAAAATAGTGGACATAGTTACCCATTGGTTTGTGGACTCCGGTTTTGAGTTCTGCATTTTAGCTTTCACCATCTTCGTTAATGGCCATCGCCATATTAGCTTTTTGCATCCAGTGAATGCGTATAACGAATCGGGAGGAGGAATAATACTATAGGTCATCAGCTAAAGTGATTGCTGGCAGGTCCAACAGGAGTCTGAACAAGACGTTTTCAAGCATCCAAAAGGTTCCAATTAACTGTGCACTGAAATCACACTATGAGAGGGTAAAAGATGAGAACACACAGTTCACTGTGGTAGCAACCTGTCAATCATAAGGTAGCTATGCCCAAAAGCCTACCATGCTTTATCCATCTATGCATCTATTTTACTGTAATGAAAACTTAAAACTAGCGATTGAGACCATAAGTTCTTCAGATGTTTACTGAGGTAATATATCAAGTGAGAAGTAGGGTCATTTTCCTACTTGCATACGAGTTAACTTATTTTTCCAACCAGTGGAGTTGCCCCCTGCTGGCCATTAGAAAGAATGTGGGTTTAAGGCATTTCCACATTTGCTTCATTTTTCAGACCTAAAGGTTGCCATTTTGCAGATGTTGTGCTATCAGTGACATATCGACATACATGTTGTCCGATATGCACTGCTATGAAAACGATGCTTGAGGTGATTTAAAATGCTAACCTTAAAAAAGAAATGATGTTTCCTCTATCACTTAATGATGCCTGAAGAGTGATGGCTAGCTGAAAAAAATCCACTATATCTGCTGCCATATCTGTAATCTGCACATTTTTCTCCCTTTAAAATCAGTATAGGTACTGAACTCAATATCCCATGTCTGGCCCTAAATAAAACGCATATAATCTGAGTGCAATACTGTGATTGTGCCATGGAAAGCATGCAGTATTCTGCTCCATTCTGTTCCCAGAGGTGTACAGTACACTACCTTTCCAGCAAGCCTGAGTGCCAGAGCTGTGAGTCGGGCATTGTTGAGTTTAGCCTCAGTGCTGGAAAGAGCTTTAGTCAGTCTTCCCACTCAGCTTCACTCAGCTCAGTCTCAGTTCTCTACCAAAGACCTCCATTTCCTGCCCTGGCGCCATGGCATGCAGCTGACAGCAGCTTTTATAGATCTCCTGAAGGGACCCAGTTACAGTGCATGCTTCCTTTCACACGTGAAAACATACACACACACTGCCCAGTACACAGTTTGCACACATGGTTAAGAAAGGTAAACTGTGGTGGGAAGATATGAAAAGAGATTAGTGGTGGCAGGACTTGAACTTGAGCTGCAAGTGAATTCACATTTATGTTCCGTGGAATAAATTTCAATATATACGTCTATATGTCCAATTTCAAATTCAATTTTACAAATATATCAAGTTATATGCTGTTGACTCTTGAAACATAGAAAAGTCCAAATCAAAAAAGTTAAACAATCAAAATTAAATGTTATGTTCTATTGGCAATAGAGAATGTGAATACCTTTTAGGCGTACAGCTGTTTTCTATGGAGTGACCAATCTATAACTACCGTAGCTTTCTAGGCCGGTGGTTTCCAGCCTGGGGTCTCTGGATAAATCTGAGGGGTCATGTGAAGATCAAATTAAAAGATAGAAAAGCTATATTGCTGCAAGTGGCCAGAGGCACTTATTTTTTGGGTTGTTCATCTGTAGTCCACTCCATTTTCCGGAACACGATATCTGAAGAAAGACTGGAAGAAATTTCTTTAAATTTGTTCTCTTAGATTTGGGATAAACTGAGTAGATTTTGACGGGTAAAGGCCAAAGGTCATGGTCAATCTGACCTCATGTCTTTCTCATTCTCATGAATGTGATATGTCACAACCTCCTTTAGGGAATTTCTTCAAATTTGATACAAACGTCCACTCTGACTGATGAACTTATTAGATGTTGTAGGTCAAAGGTCACAATTACTAGAGGTGGGGGAAAAAATCGATACAGCATAGTATCGCAATATTTTGCATGGCAATATTATCGATAATTAACGTTCTGACGGCCGTATCGGGCTCACTTTTAGGAATATACTGGAGATACTGGCATCATTTGAAACTAGAAGATCTGAATCGGATCCCTGAATCTATAGGCACCGTGTGTGTCAGGATATTGTGTGCAGTGAAGTTGAGGAAAGATAAAATTCTGCAGTTGTTGTCATCCATACATGTTTGATATCAGTTAAGTTCAGTTTGACTGAATACTTTGTTGGTCAGTCCGTGGGTTTGACTCTCGTTGTGGAGAAATTAAGTGAAGAGTGAGATAAAAAGTGAGATGAATAGACTGAGAATTTTCTCTTATTTGACAAGAAAATTCTTGATTGAATTTAATTTTGTGGACACAAAATGCAGTTAAACAGTTACATCGCAATATAACAACAATATATATTGTTTTTGAAAGGTGCTATATATAAATAAAGTTATTATATTGTATCCAAATACTCACCATATCGCAAAATGCTTAAAATCGCAATAATATCGCATCCTGACTCAAGTATCGGGATAAAATCGTATTGTGGGGCCTCTGCTGATTCACACCTCTAACAATTAACTCACAAAGTATGTTTGTTTTGCCACAACTCAATGATTCTGACAAAATGTGTTACAATGTAATACTGACAATGTAAAAAAAAAACATGTATGATAGGAAAAATGTAGTGAATTATTATCCAAAAGGTCACCTTCACTGTGACATTGTAATGTTCTGAAAAAACACTTTTCTTGCCATTATTCAACACCTCAACTCAAGATTAGAAGGAGAGATTGTGACCATATTTCACTTGGTCAAGCTTAAAAAACGATGGACTCAACTAAAGTCTGTTATTTCTCATTCATTTATATTCTATTTATATGCCCCCTTTCTACTTTTATATACAATACTTGTTGTAGCAGCATGATAAAACTGAATGATGGTTTGATCAAACCAACAACCTTTTTACTATCTGGAAGCTTTGCTTACCAATCTGCAACCTGTAAAACAGTAGTTAAGACCACATGTTGAAGAACAGTTCACACAAAAAATTGGATGCCTACAACTGAGAACATACTGTGGGTGTGCTGAGAGGCCCAGGAGGCAACACTAGTTCAGGTACTTTTTGACAAATGATGTGGGGGCCCAGAGTCCCTGCAGAGCTCCTCTTTCAGCTCCTCCTCTCTCCACTGACCCATACTGAGAGCTTCTGACGCCAAAAGTAAGTTGGCAGCAGGTTCTTCTCAAGCCAGCTTTGGTCAAAATGAAAATGTAATTTGCTGACAGTGGGCACGCTTGTTTAAAAGCACTGAGGATCACATTAAAGTCCTCCTGGACATGTTCGGACAGAAGTGTGGGCGAATAATAATTCTAAAGTGAGAGACGAAAGAGAAAGTGCTTAGCATTTCAACAAGAAACCCTTAATGTCCTTTGTCTTTTTCGCATCGCTGCCGTCCACCAGCGAGAAACAAGCCAGGGAAAAGTCCCAAACATTGTTTGGCAGTTCCAGTGAGTGAAACTTGGAGAGGTATTTGATTTCACAATGTTTAAGAAGAAAAATGTGTGGTGAGATTGTGTTTGAACGGTCCCGAAGGGCGAGTGGTTGGCTGGGGTCTGAGGCACGGAGGAGTGAACAGACGAGAAGGAGAGTGTGTTCTCCTGATACCTTGAGTCCGGGGAGGATGTGACTGATGCAGATGTCACAGCAATGACTGTAACGGTGATATTAAATTTCACTTTTTATTGATGATCAAGAAAATCAGCAGAGAAGCTTATCACACGATGTGTTGTCATTTCCCCCCAAAAAGTCTTCTCCACAGCCAGTGCTTCATGTGGGACAGTCAGTCAGTCAGTCAGTTCTGTGGCTTTGGCTCACCGTCTCTGGGTCTTATTGTACTGTGTCTTTGGCTCCGTCAAGAGTTCTTCTGGGTCAGACACAAGATCCCCCCAGTGGGCCCACCACAAGGTCCAAAGCCCCTCGTTCTCAGAGCCTGTTTGTCCTGGTGAGAGGAACACAAAGCTCCTCACAGAGGAATCCCTCGTTAAAATGAAATATATCCACAGGGGCATTTGTTGCTCTGTCTGACACAAACACGCTGACTCTGTCAACAATCATCCTTTTATACTGTCATCTGAAACTTAATTCCTCTCTGCAATATCTGTAGTATCTTTCTCAACTCCTTTTCTTCCCCAGCTTTGTTTTTCACTGTCTCCCTCCACTCTGTGACCTCGATGCCTCCGTTTTCCCCCTTTCAGTCCTATTTTTCATTCAATTTTCTGGACAGATTAGCTCCACACCCTTGTTTTATAGGTCTATGAGCTCAGTCTTGTTGTGAGAGTGGCCAGTGTTCTGAAAACGGTCCCGAGATCTACAGCATGTTGGACTAGAGTTCAAACCATCGTGTGGGACTATTCAGACCCGCTCAGAAAGGCTCACAAAAACAGGTCACTGCACCTAAACATTGGCCTGTGTGTGTGTGTGTGTGTGTGTGTCTGTGTGTGTGTGTATGTGTCTGTGTGTGTGTGTGTCTGTGTGTGTGTGTGTGTGTCTGTGTGTGTGTGTGTGTGTGTGTGTCTGTGTGAAAGAAAACAGTTCAGTGCCCATGCAAATCCAACAAAAGAATGAAACAAGATTAAGCGTTACCTCACAGAGCTGTAAAATTAGCGAATGGAACGATGACCTCACTCACACTGTGCTCTTAATTTAAACTCTTGCAGTATTTTACAGCACATACAGCTAATGTAGGCTAATGAAAAGGTGATATTAAATGATGTAATTAAGCAATGAGTGCTGTTGTACTCTATATCATCACAGCTGTGATTCAGTCGGATGAATGCCAAAGACGATTACAGTCGTGGTGATATTCAGTATAACCGCACAACCTCAAGTCTGATATTGCTGATATTCAACCTTCAAATAACCATCTGTATATAATTTACTCACCCTGTGCTCCCTTGCATTTCTCTGTTTTCTGTGGAGAAGTGCAAGAAAAACTACGTTTTCTTCAATAATTCAAGGTGACATGGGGTGAGTAAGTGATATGAATTTCATTTTGGGAGTAAAGTAGGCCTGGGCAATTCTTTGATCAAGATTAGTGATCACGATAAATTTCAGGTCGATTATGGTGATCAGATGTGAGCATATTTACTCGATCAAACATGTCGGAAATGTGCATGACAACAGCCAATCAGAGTCGACCTTTTCCTGCTCCACTACTGTTTGTAATTTGAGAACTAAACAGAAAGACCGAACATGCAGCTAAACGCGGAGCTGAGAGCAGTGAAAGAGATGTCAGCCATGACTTGGAGGAATAAACCAGGGAGGTACAGGTGAATGATGGGGAAAGAGCAAAGGAAATTACATTCACAGCACAGCAATTCACACACAGGTATGGTGCATTCAATAGCATCGGAACGGCTATGGTGCGTTCAAAAGTGTGGGACATATGAAAACTTACAGAGAAACAATTTATTACTGAATGGACCTTAGTTCAATAAACAAGTTAACGAAACATTAATGGCATGGGCTTTCTAACAACAACAAATCTGTTTAATCATTTGAAGAAGTACAACCCAAGTGATTATGCGGAAAACATGAAAATGCTGTCACTGCTGCCAGCACACTTAGCATTAGCAGTTCAGCCACTACTAGCGGAACTAATCTCTAGTGTCTTTAGTTTTCAGTACAGATGCTTTACCTGTCAGTTTAAAAACAGTATAAAATATTGTGATAATAATCAAGATGAAAAAATCTTGTTAATGAAAAAATATATAATGATCATTTTTTATGCCATATTGCCCAGCAATATGTAAAGAGTAAAGTAGAGTAAAGTATTCCTTTAAGCTCACTTCTGTCTAACTCGAACAAACACAGTGGACACTGACTCAAGTGACATCCAGTGACATAATTCATCAGACTTCGCACACTCCATCTTGGGCCTCAAAAGGCTTCATGCAACCTTTTCACATATGCAGCAGTACACAACACCTGAAAACAGACTCTGATGTGTAATCATCAGAGTTTCCCTTTAATCAGCATTCTTATCAGACCCCTGGTTGTTTTGCCTGTAGCGTCTGTAGCGGACTAACCACCTGTTTTCCATGTCTGTGTGTGTCACAGGCTCTCGGAGACTCTGATTTTCCTGCCGTGCTGAGGCAGCTGCTGCCCTTGATGAAGCCCTGTACAGGCGAGGACAGCACCACCTCAGGGTTGAGGTCCGGGGAGGACGAATGCGGGCCTGATGAGCTGATCCTCCTGCTGGTTTACCTGTACTCCCTGGCTGATGAGGCACAGCCCTCAGACCGGGACGCGGAGGAGGAGGAAGAGGAGCTGGAGAAGCTGGAGAGGGAGCTGATAGGAGCGCTCACCCTGGTCATCACCCGAGAGATCAAACTCAGCCCTTTGCTCCAGAAACTCACCGGTGAGAGAGTTAATGTGATCACAATTTTTTCATAATTGCTTCCAGGAGCATGCTCGGTTTGCCAAATTTGCTGATGGTCGAAGCGGAGAGAAATTGGAGTAGGAGTGGGAACAGCTGATTGTTTATTTCCTCTGTCTGCCTCCAGTGGTGTTAATGGGAGGATTTTTTATCAAAGTCTTCACACCCCATCCCTCTCTTTCTATCCCTGCATCACACTCTTTCATGCACACATACTCAAGCACGCTTTCTGGTCAGTTTGGCAAGCAGTTACACAAATACACCAATGTGGGAACTGTGTGCAAGTGTGAGAGAGAAATGACCCTTCAATTTAACATCTCCAGCCCGTCCGCCACGACAATGAGATTTACCTGTACTCCACACAGTTATAGGAAAACTAAAGGAAACTAATAGGTGCCAGTGTGTGTGCCTGCTGGTTTCTTTGGTTCCTGCACCACCAGACTCGTTGCTGAGCTGGTAACCGTGTGGTAGAGCAGATCAAGGCCTTAAGATGAATTAGCCCGTCTACCTCCACACCACAACCAGCTGTACCTCCCAGAGTAATAGCGTCTTTAACCTTGAGCCCGTACACACACAGCCTCCTCCCCCGCCACATAATTAAAGCTACTTTTAGTCTTGGCCCGCTCCGTACCTTAGCACACACCCTGAAATAATACACTGCTGTTAGGGTTTTCATCTCATATCGCACATAGGCTCATATAGTATATATAGGGTTGGTAAATCTATGTAAAGCACTAATAAAGATTGTTGATCCTTCTTGCTCTTTTTCACTCTTTTCCCTTCAAAATACTCCGTCTCTCTCTCTTCCTGTTCTACTTGGCTAAGTGCAGCTTGGATTCGAGGGGCCTCTTGGCAGGCACGGGCTGAGAGATGTGGCTCATGTTAAAAACCTGACTCTCTGTTATAAACACTTCATTGGAAATTACCCTGTCATAGTGTGCCAGGTGTGCTTTAGACAAAAAAAAACTGTGTGTGTGTGCAATGTGAATGTCTTGCCCATTCAGAGGAATCCAGCACCCTGCTTTTAAACGTGTGTGTACGTGCACAAGCGTCTGTGTGAGTTTTTATGGCAGACGATGAAGTGCTTGGCTGGGGTAACATGAGGCGGGAGGTCGTCTCTCTGCATCCAGAGCAAAACACTGATTGTGACATTCTCCCCAATTAAAAGACTCAAATGGAAACCAGACGTTGAATGAAACCTGGTCGCCATGAGAACAATGTTTTTACAAATTCTTCTATTTAGCTCCCCTTGGCTACAGTGCACGCAGAAACACAAGAATAATACATGCACACAAGAATGGCAGTAAACGGAGAGAAGACATAAGAGCAAGTTAGTTTAGGACAGTATGCAGGACAGGCTAATGCAAAACACCCTGACCCCGCTAACTGTCTCCTTCTGGGAACTTAATTAAAGAGCATCTTCAGGAAATTATGTTCCTCAGACTTTACACTGTAGAATTTTTTTTATTCCTTGTTTCCTGTCAGCTCTGATCGACCTGAACTTTCTGTTTGTTACATAATCCCTGAAGTGGACATGTAGCTTTATTTTTAGAGGTAGACGGCAACATTTTGTGGCAAAATCAGCAATAATTCACCAAGTCACTAAGCTTCTACCACTCAATATTGGTTGTGCAGATTGATTTCACTTTGATGTATTTTATTGTTGTTAGTTTGGGTATCTCATGAGATTTGTTGACAACACGTTAGTCCATCTCTAAGTTCGGACTTCTTTACTTTGTCTGTGACTCTGAACCCCAAGCCTATTGTTTCCCTCTGACGTCATAAAACTTTAAAAAGGGGTCACAAATATGTACCTTTTATATAACTAGTGCAGTGCCCGTAGGAAGTATGTATTCGTATAGTGGGAGATTAAGTAGATTTTTCACTTATGGCCAAATGATATTGTGTGTGAAAGTGGGATGTACAATGAGGTGTAATACTCTTGCGTAGTGTTAATATACAAAGTGTATACTGGGTAATACATGGATGTGCAACGTAAGAAGTGAATAAAGCTAAATCTTCGCTTAGCATGCTAATCGCGAATAACAGAATTTGCACATGACATGCCACACTACAACATCTGCAACTCCATAAAACATTTACTTTTCATAAGGTACGCACACCATCCAGCACATACACATTGAACATTGATATTCACTGGAAACTATTCGAATGTTATTGGAAAATCGAACGCGCACTTTAAAACTCCAAAAGATAGGTAGGCTAAATAGACTTACAGATGAGTCAGGTGTGGAAATCCAGAGCGAATTGAGTTACTGACCAGGTGTAGGCCTATCACACAATGGGGCGGAGCTCCCCTAAAAGGCGTCCGATCGGAAACAGTGCAATGCCGCAACATGTCCTACGTAAATAATGTATATATTTTGAAAAATGAATTCAAAAATCTTCAAAATCGAGGATGCACACCTTCGTGCCATGCACAAGCCACATGCGAAATCTTAGGTCAGTCTGACTAACGGTCAGCGAGATATGCCCTAGACACACATCCCCACACACACACACACACACACACACATACACACACACACACACACACACACACACACACAGACGCTTCTTGCTTGTATAGATAGATGAGTAAATCATTTTCTAAAAAAAACTGGGCACTGTTCTTAGGATAAAATCCTCAAATAGGAGTAAATAGGGTATCTGTTTAGAACTATTTTCAGCAACAACTTTGGTGCCTTAGTTCCTGCAGCAGGACAGTATATTTAGGATTAACTCAAAATATGCTACAGTGTCCATGTTTGTTATAATAAAAGAGCTCCACATGTCATGTGACTTATTTTATTTACATCACCATGTTGACAGAAAATGTTTATCCCTCCTGTTATGTTCATTTTTCCAGGAACAGCAATATACCGGTGCATGTTTAATTATACAAACGTATAAGAAACTAAAAAATCCCAATAAATATTGTTTATATTTCATCATTAACTCCATTACTAACCATTTCAATTAATATTTAGTGCAATGGTGTTCTTTACTTCTCACAGATCATGGTTCAACGAGGATAATTCAGTCATTTTTCATAAAAAATGCATGTTAAAACTTTTTATATATATACATTAGAAATACCTACATATAGGATACAGTGGTTTTACATGACATTGATTTTTTTTAAATGTTGTTTTACTTTTTTTTTTCATGAAAAAATACAATTTTTTTTTTCGATTTTTAAACTTTGAAATTGGTTAATTTGATCTGCAACATAAGAGGAGGTTTAAGCAAAATTGAATGGCAGCAGCATGGACTTCAAGCTGTCAGAGTTCACTGCTCACTGTAATTCCAAGGACATTAAACGCTATATTGCTAAACTTTGGAGATTAAACTTTACTGGCGCTTAAAATGCCCCGAGGTGGACTTCACAAGTATTGGAACAGCTGGAACGGACAGACATTAGAGACCTGCAGTGTCCAGACCAAATCCACAATTACCTGATCAACTTTCCTCATCCTGCTCTGGAGAGTCTTTCAAAGTCTAAAATAGCCTATAGGGGTGTAGATGGAGGAAATCTGGATTTGTGATGAATATTCAGCTTTGGAGTAATATATTGCTTTGTCATCACTGGAAGGATTGGTGTCACTTCAGTTACCCTTAGCACAAGCAATATGCAGTCTAATGTAATTGATGAGCTAACTTGACACTGTCAGCTTGTCTGTATCTTAAATTTAACAAGAGTTAACTACATTATCACCATCTGAATACATTTGGCAAGGCACCACCTTTATGTGAAATTAGACCTTTTATTTGTGATAAACAGCCGGTGAATCATTCCCAAAGACTGATTGACCCTCAGTTCTTTAGCAATATGGTAAAATGCTCTCCAATTTGACTTTTTGACTGATTGTTAGCAACCAAGTTCACAACTTTTATCCACAATGTTCAGTCTGTATTTACTGCAGGCAAAGAGACAAGCTGAGAGTCCTTTGCCCAGCAATGTTCTCACTTTCGGACTGGGTATCTGCAGAACACAGTGTTTCCTGTAGGATTTTTTTCAGCAGCGGGGGTAAAGGGATATTTTTCCACTGGATGGTGTGCGCATGTAAATATCAACCAGCAATTAAGAAAGTATAAAAAACGACACTGCAAAACAAGCTTTAGAACCAGTGTTTCCCACAGGAGTTTCTAAGACTATGATGGGAGACCTGAATAAAGTCGGTGGGTGGAAATTTTTGCCCTTAAAGCCTAAATTTGGTGGCCTCTCGCACATTCTAATGCCACTATTCCATCTAAATCCTTGTATATTTTTGATGAATTATTGTAAAGGAGAATAAGGGTTCTTCTGTTTTATTTAAAGCATCATATTTTGAAAGTCTTGAAAGTTCACCACAGAAGTTTGAAATTCTGTGATGAACATCCATGTGCTGCTATTTTGAAAGCTACATGTTTGTCTTTATTTTGAAGGCGGGTCTAACACGTTCTTATCATAACGCTTCGGTAACTTGTTTTCCCGGTGCATGTTTTTGCACCGGGAAAACAAGTGGAGGCTGACTGGCCGCAGTGTGTTTTGTTCTCTTCCAGTAACGTTAGCTAGCCATCTGCTCCAACAGGCAGTCTAACCTCACTCAGAAACTGGAGTAATGCTAACAGAGTGCTCGTGCTGTTACAGTTGTCATGACATCTCAAGTGTTTGATGTCCTGGCAGTGTTCGGGCCGCCGCTAAATGAATATAGCGGAAACCCTGGAACATGTCACTCTGTGCAACAATGTGGCCCATTAAAGTGTTTGATGTGTTGTTTTTGAATAACAATGCAGCTATATGAAATGACTATATCAGGCTTTGAATAATTTGTTAAGTTAAAGGCTTACTATGCAGGAATTGTGACTTACTTACTTTCTAACTCTGCCCCTCCTCCCCGGCTCAAGAAAAGTGAAAGGAAATCCCAGATTGGAACAAGATTTGTCCATTTGTCATTTTGCCTCATTATGTTTACGTGTTTTTTTATTTGTGTCCTTCATTTTTGTAGCTTTTCGCTTGCCTGACGACCAGAAATGGTCCGTACACAGCAAAATGAAGAAAAAAAAGAGAAAATCCAGGCAGAGGGCAGGGTCTCTGCAGATATATAGACACACACTTGTTGTTGGTCATTAGTGATGACTTTTCTATGAGTTTATACTTTAATTCTTTCGGAACAACCTGCAATTATCCCTTTAATTAATTGTTTGTTTTGGTCATTTCATGGGATTTCTTGACAATAAGAAAAATATAGAATATAATTTACTCTTTTAATAACATTTCTAACCATAGTACTTTGTATTTTAACCAGCGATGTCTCTGAGTTTGCATTTGTGTGCAACCTTTTCATCACTGTGGGTGTCTGTGCAAGCCAAATGAACATTCATATTCTACATATAGTCTACATTGTTGTCTTAGAGCATGGCTTTGATTAAAGGGTTGAACAGTATTTATCCAAGAGAATGGTTCCGCTTATTGCAGCCTGGGAAACGAGCTCTCTAACCAAAACGCTCCACAGCCAACACCACATGTGGAAAGAGCTGGATTGGTCAGAAAAAAACAGTGTGATTGGATAAGCAACCCACTGCTCTCCTAAAACCTGGAGTCTGATTGGGCGCTGCCAGACTAGTCTGTGGTGTGCATGGGTGGTGTGTGTGATGTGTGCAGGTTGTAAACAGCTCCAAGCAGTTACTGTTAATCCCTTGTTCAGTTGTGGCAAAAAAGACAGTGAAGCTGGCAAGAGAGCCAAAATGACTTCTTTATGGATTTGCTTTCCTGTCAGCCTTTGGTGCAGAATCAAACCTCCTCCCTCTCATTTGTAATTTCTTCTTCTCTTCTGAGGTACAGAGCTGAGAGAGAATCCAAATGTTCCTAATTCCTCACACTAGGACATCTAGCCAGCTCAGGGTGATGGATCATATTTTGTCTGTACTTATGTCAGTGCGTGGGCGCGCAGCTCTAGTAGTGAGAATGTGAAATCCCAGTCCCCAGATGGTGATGATTGTGATTTACCGGCAACAGTGACAGAAGAAGAGAAAAAGGTCACGAAATAACTTTTTTAGAGCAAGACGTGGATTTTAACTGGAATCGCACTGGTTTCTTGTCTCTCTCTTTCTCTCTGGCTGAGACACACATCGGGTTTGTTTTTCATCCTGTCAGTGGGGTGTGTGCACGGGGCAAAGGAAGAGGGGAGCAGTGGGAGAGACGGACCTCCCCAACGCCGCTGTTTGGGTTGGCACGGCAACACGGGCCAGTCAAGGGACATGAAAGGGATCACACATAACTCTGGCCACCAACTCTCCTCTCCGTCTGCCTACTTTTCAAACTTTTTCTTTTTCTTTGTTTTTTTAAATTTCCTTTTCCATTTCTCTCTCTCTCTTTTTCTACCACCCTCTGTCTCTTCCTCCTTCCCTCTCTCAGAGGCCCTAAAGCACCAGGCTGGTTTCAGGGGGAAGTGGAGCATAAGTTAGTCTAATGATTGCGCCTGATTAAATATATTTCCCCTGTTGCACTGTGTTTATGAAATGACTCCCAATTATTTTTAATTGGTGGTCTTTCTTTACTTCCTCCTCTGTTACACAAACACACATACATGTACAGGGTGATCACCCGTGGACCCCGGGGTGAACAAAGCAGCCAGTGGCGTTGTTCTCTCTAGTTCACTTCATCAGATAAGCTGATGACACGGAGCTCAAGCTTTAATTAACAGAGCCTCATCAGCTCCTCACTGCCGGGGCCAGACAGGCTCGGTTAACAAGCAGGGCCACACACAGAGTTGCACCCCACCAAGTGTGCTCCCCAGTCAGCAGTTACACACGCTGGTTGGGTCTCCATACTGTACCCCTGTGTCCTTGTATCCGTCCTACTTTCTTTCTTCAGGGTTGTTCTGATTTGGACCCAGAGGACAGTATGACAGAAGGTAACAAGCATTCAGGGGAACAAATGGCTTCTGCTCTGAGGCAGTGTGGCAACATGGTGAAATAGATGATGTGTCAAACACATGAGGAAAACTGTCCTCTAACATGGGAAGAAGGAGAATGTGGAGATGTCACTATGATGGACAGGTTTCGATAAATTAGCCCTGTAAGCGCTGTCTTTCTTTGTCACCCCTTAAAATGATAAATTTCAACCGGCCCACAACTGAAGAGTGATGAATACTTTAATTAAATCGCTTGTACTTTCGGTTGAGGTGTAAGATTAAGCTTGGTAAGGTGTGTAACCTTGTGTCATTTGATGAATTTGACCACTGAATCATTTGTGATTATTCACCCCAAACAGTTAAGGCCAATTCATACTTTCCTTGTCCACAAGGGTCCAATCTGGTCCATGTGAAATCCTTAGCTGCCTATGTCTGCGAGTGTCCAGGCAGAGCTCTATCTTTGTCCAGCCCAAGATTTGTAGCTGCATGGACTGTACGTATAAAAACAGCAAACACAGGAGCTCTTGTTGTTATTGTGAGGTCGCCATTATCTTTCTTAATGTGCATGTATCTTCCTGATATTTATGTTGGATTTTTTTCTGATGGGCAGCACAACTTCCTATCGTTAATCTATAGACTTTGTATTTTATATACTTGACAAATGCAGAAGAGGCAACGCTCTATTTGTCCGCTAACCACGCATGCATTTAAAATTGTAATGTTTCTCAAGGATCATTGTTAGCTCTTCTGGACAATCTGATACACTGACACTTGATTTTGAAAAACACATAGCAAGAGATATGTTTCCAGCTCTTGACAACACGGATGCTGCTAGGTACGGCACTGTATGCAACAACGAACAAAAGAGTCGGTGGTGTTATCACTCAGAAGCAAAGCAGCATCTGCCAAACAATTGCAGTCAGTAGTAGCCACGGTTTGTCGGGTAGGTTTCACAGAGCCAGCCCAGAGTGTAGTTTACACCTCTGTTTGTTTTATGGAGTGTGTTAGCGCTCAGCGGAGAATTCCTCTGCTTCTTATTTATGACAGGAAATGCACATCATAAAAGGCTTGTAAGCACTTATATCTCCACTGGGAATCGGGCTTGTAGAATGAAAAAGGACACTATCGGAATCCCACACACATAGACACAGCGAAGGCAGAAATACACACCAAATACACACACACACACACACACACACACAGGCTGGCTCCAGAGGGACTCTAACTGAGACAGCGGCCCCTGGCCCCTGCACACGCGTCAGTGCAGGCGGGGGTCAGCCAGTGACCCTTTGAAGGAGGGTCAGCGGAGGAGTCCAGCCAGTCCGCTCTACCCGCTCGTCTCCTCTGGCTCCTCTTGGAAGTCTTCCCATTCAATCTGCATACATAAGTTTCTGCTTTACAGTCAGTGCAGACTGAAACAACTGTCTTGGCTCAACCAACATTTATAAATAAGTGTTTGACTTTGGTCTGTTTTTTACCAGAGCCACTTGGTTTAACAGTATATCTGCGTTTTATCTGTTGGTGCGGAAGAACTTGTTTACGTTTAGGATTCCAGTCAGCAGTGAAAGATGACCTGTCCTAATGTACCCGCTTTCCTCCCCAAACTGTCCCCTCGCTCTCCCTCTCTCTCCACCCCCTCCAACCAGAAACTTCCTCCATTTTTCCAATCGAAGGAACTCCCTAACCTACTTTCACCTCCTCAATGGATGTTAAATAGGCGACTGTCAATAACATTTCATGATGTGTTCACGAGGCTTCAGCTCAGCTCAGCACTGCTTTTGGTGACTACGCCCTCAAACAACAACAGGAACAGAACGATGCTTTCTGCGTTAGCGTCCCGTGCGAGACGGACAAGTGGGGCGAATCTCCTGGAAATGAAACGTGTTCATTCAGTCCGAGGTTCTCCTGCTCGGTTCTCCTGGGTGGAGAATTCCTCCACGGCCTCGACACCAGATGGAAGCTCTCCTGGCGCTATGAGCTGGCCGGGTCATTTCCTGTCAGGAGGCCTGGTGTTAATCAAGGCCTGAGCCAGCGGGAACGCCCCCTACCTCCTCCTCCTTCTCTCTCTCTCTTTTTTTTTTTTTTACAACCCCTCTTCTCTGACACCCCCTCATCCAGCAGAGAGCCGAAGAAATACACATTTTTCTCTCCTCCCCTATTTTCCCCGTCTGTTCTTTTGTCTTCCATAGCGTACCCCTGCTTTGTTTAGTACATGTCATACTCCTCTCTCAGTGTCTTCAGGTGGTCGTAAATCATGACAAGGTAATAGTATGGCTATCAAAGTGTCCCCATGGAGGACAGCAGGTCCAGCCGGCAGATAGAAGGAGATAGTGAGGATGGAATGAGGAGAAAGGAGTCTTTCTTTAGTTGTGGTCTGGTCACTTTCTGTATTGAGATGGACTCAGTGGGAGATAGGCTTATCTCCTCGCCCCTCCTCCTCCTCAGCTGACCTCCAGACTGACCAGACGCAGGCCTGCAGACTGAGGAGGGGGCAGGCAGAGAGAATGTTTGGACTGACTTCTCCTGCTATGTCTTTCTTAATCACTTAATGGTCTACGTGCTTCATCTGCATTGTTTAATGGAGAAACATTGTAGTTTTTTTCCGTCAGGTCATTTACATGCTGGGAGGTTCTGGACTCCTACATACAATGCCTATAAAAAGTATTCACCATCCTTTTGTTGCTTTTACACATGAAATCATGGTCAATATAATTTGGCTCTTTTGACAAGAATTTGCAACAAAAAAAACAACTCTTTAATATCAAAGTGAAAACAGATTTTTACAAATTAATTAAAAATATGTAAGGTAAAATAAATGATTGCATAAATATTCACCCCATTTAAAGTAACTGACCTAATTTAACAGAGGTCACTCAGATTGTGAGGACGACCAGCTTTAGGCAGATTTAAACAAGTGCCATACTCCTTCCATTTCTTAATGATGGATTTAACTTAAATCTGTTGGATGTTTTTTTGTAGCCATCTCTTGACTTTTTTTCACTGATCTTTTCTCTGACTTGCTAGGAGTGTTCTTTTGTCCTCATGTTGCAGTTGTAGCAGGAATAGTGATGAACCAGAGACTGGACCTCCCAGACAGTTTTTTATACTAAAATCACTTGACACACATCAACTGCACTCAGGTGATCTCCATTTCACTAACTGTGACACTGCTGCATCATCTAGCTGGAACTTTGTTGAATTAGGTCGGTTACTTTAAAGGGGTTGAATATTTATGCAATAATTTACTTTACCTTATATATTTTTAATTAATTAACATTATTTTGTAAAAATCTGTTTTCACTTTGATATTAAAGATGTTTTTTTTTCAAATTCTTGTGAAAAGAGCCAAATTATATTGACCATGATTTAATATGTAAAAGCAACAAAAGCTTGAAACATCTCAGGGGGGTGAATACTTGAGTCATTGTATGTAGCTCATGTATCCTGATTTTGAGTTAATGCATTAAATCATTATTTAATTAGACAATTCAGTTAAGCTAAGAATGAAAAACACTTCAAGTAGGACACTTGGATTCATACTTTGGCATGAAAACATAATATTCCATTGTTTTTTGTTTTAACAAAAAAACTGTATTAACACATTTGTGATTTAGTTTTGATGACGAGCGAGCAGTTGCAGTTGCCAACTATCTCTGGTTTCTTTCTTCTTTTCCAACCTAAGAAAAAATGCGTTTCAAACATGGCACCCCATGTATTCCTATGAAAATTGCTCACTAAGCACATCTGCCAATAAAGCTTCTGCAGGCTTCTGTGTTTTTGGGCCCAAAGAGCAGGAACACGGCATCCAAGACTTGCCCTGGCTGAGCTGTCTGACTTTCTGTTGACTCACCACATACATTGGATCAAATAATTTAATAATGTGGCTCACTAGACTTTGCAAATATTATTGAACCAAATGGATCCAATTCTGATAATATCTTATTATTTTGGGAGGGGTTGTGACTGTCAGAAAAAAATGTATTCACTGTTTTTCAGTTATTCCTTTTCCAATTATTGTCTATTTGAAATGGTTTTGGACTTGGGTGCTTCTCGTGATGATTGTGGAAGGTGCAATATCCGGTACTTTCTGTTTTCTGTTTTGGTGAGCATCTAGAGGTGGTGGAACAAAACAATACAGCATAGTATCGCGATGTTTTGCGTGTCGATATTATTTCGATTCAAAGTCGCCAAGTATCAATATTTAGTGCCGGCGGGCCGTCAGTATTTTCGCCGTTGTTGTTTTTTTTCGGAGGTTGTACTGGGCTCACTTTTAGAAATATACTGGAAATAATGGTATCACATGAAACTAGAAGATCTAAGGAATCTATAGGTGACAGGATATCATGTTGGGAAATTACGCTGCAAAGTTAGTCTTTTTTAAAAATGTTACTTTAAAAAATTAAAAAATTAGAGCAGTGTAGCTTAAAGTTGAGGAAAGGTTGAGAAAATGTTGCAGTTGTTGTCCTCCATACATGTTTGATAACAGTTCAGTTTGACTGAATACTGTGTTGGTCAGTCTGTTGGTTTGACTCTCATTGTGAAGAAATAGAAAGACATGAATAGACTGAGAATTTTCTCGTATTTGACAAAACAATTCTTGATTGAATTTGATTGAATTGTGGACACTAAATGCAGTTAAACAGCTAAATTGCTATATATTGTATCACAATACACACTATAGCAAAATTATACCTTGATTGTTTCCCTTTTCTGTAAGTGGCTTTGGATAACCTCTCATAGCTTCATATACAGATGGGCTTGAATGTGTTTTAGTCTTTTCTAAGTTGACGCTGATAAATCACCAACTGAAGCAGGAGATGCAGTTAAATCTTACTGTCAATAGAAGCTATTTCTCCATCACATTTCCTGTCTGCCTCTCCATCATTTCATCTTATCTTCTCTTAGTTCTGTCTGCATCTTGGTCCTCTCGGGCCGCCTCTCACACACTCTGTCTCTCATTCACACACACACACACACACACATACTGCTTGACTGTTCTTTGATGCTGACAGCTGTTTGCCGTCTGCACTGTGTCTGTGAGCTCAGCATTATCACATCCGACTCAGCCCACTCTCGGTCCAGGTAAACGTCTCTCTCTGATGGGCAGAGATACAGAGGCATGAATGAACCGGCTTGTTGTAACGTTTCCGCTGCGGTCTCTCACATGGTGAGAAACATTTCGGCGGAGTAGGGCCTTCAGCCGCCGTTATCGCCGACATCCACACAGCGTGGGCGTATATACGGTGATAATGACTGTCTGCAGCGAGGATTGCTGCAGAGAGGCCAGTGTAAACTGAGCCCCCCCCTGAAAATAAACACAATAGAACACATATGCACACACACACCTCCCTTATAACTGTCGCCTCTTAGCCTAAGGCCAGAGCACCCCCTGCCCTTATTGTATACTCCCCCAGTATACCAGCTCCTTCTGTAACGTCTCTGACCCAGAACACATAAACTTAACTCTCCACATTGAAAACACTATTTTTGGCCGTTGCTTTAATTTCCCTCTCCACGCTGTAGCGATAGCAAATCCTAAGAAAATCCACTGTAGGGAATGTTATTTCCAGGATTGGATGTATGGTTTTAATTTTCTCCTTTTCCTGCTCGCTCCTCCATGCCTCCCTCCCCTTCTCCCTCCGTCACATATTAATGCTGGAAGTGCTCACAGTTCCTTGGTTACGTCTCTCCAGAGTTTCACAGTCGTACACAACCTCTCTCTTTTAATGAAACACTCACTTATTTATCACCCGAGTGTTGACAAAGCGACATTAGTGCTGTGATGTCTGATTCAGATAGGACATGGATCATACTGAATGTCAAACATACTGTGAATTAACACTGAAAAACAACATAACCGGCTGAATTATGAATGCAGTTTAACCCATTCAGAACCCAATTGTGTTTCAAGCTGAAAAAAATGATGGATTTTGACTACACAAATTGTGAAAATGACAGTAGTCTTAAGGAACCTTTATTTTTCATGAACAGTTAACTCATATCAAAGTCAAAGTGATGCTTTAAAATGCATCGCATATATATTCTGTATTATTTTATTGGGAAAAACAAATGAGAACAGTCATAATAAATCAAAACAGCATTTCCTATTCATTTCCCTTTCAGTGACATTCATTTTTTTTAAACTCCTGAGTAAAAGCTATAATCTCTCATATGTTGACATGTATGAGTAATATAACATCTCATGTTTAATTTAAACACAGTTTTAACCCAAATGATGTACTATAATAATATGGAAGATACATTTAAATGTGCCTGCACTCTCTTCTTGCCTCACTATGCCACAGATGTTGCATTACAAGCTGTGCCAATGGTATGAACTGGTATACACTTGCCTTTTTATCAAAATATTTATCGTTTTGTCAC
Source organism: Centropristis striata (assembly GCF_030273125.1). Taxonomy (NCBI): domain Eukaryota; kingdom Metazoa; phylum Chordata; class Actinopteri; order Perciformes; family Serranidae; genus Centropristis; species Centropristis striata. Next base: position 19,054,357 of record NC_081525.1, on the reverse strand, counting down.
AGTTTGGGTAATCCCATCTGTGTTCCCAGTTAGTAAAAATTTGGTAATCAAGTTTTTTTGTTGTTGTTGAAAAATGCCATTTTAATGTCAGATACAGATGCAGGAACTTACTGTTTTTGTTGTAAACAAAAACAAAAAAAGGCGTGGGACACTGTGACTGTTACGGCTTATAGACATCTTATTTATTAATTTAATTAATTTGGGTGGAGTCAGATGAGAGTGATTATAGATCCAGACATCAATTAAATGTTATGTCCATTGGAATTAGATGAGGGATCTGAATGGGTTAAGTAGTCATATAAATTTTTAAGTACAAATTTGTAAGTATTTGTCAATTGTTATTTCTTTCTGAAGTGCTATTAGACATGCTAATTTGCATTTTATAGCATAACTGTGGCAGGTCTGGGCCTTTCTTGTCTGCCTGTGTAGACTCAGGGACTCACACACACATGTGCACACAACACTAACATCTGTCTCTCAGGTGCGAGCAGCCGCCCTCTGCTAGGCCTCCTTGCATCACTGCACCAGTCAAGAGGTTGAGCACACACACATCGGCAGCTGCCTCACACTTTCACTGGATCTAAATAATTCTAAAAGCAGCAAGCTTTGTAGTCCAAATGTTTTCAGTGATAGCACTGCGCTGCGGCTCCTGACCCATCCGTGACAGCCCTCTGTTGCGATGTGTGGGAGCGGATTAGCCCGTTGTGTATTTTGAATGACAGGATTATGAAGTTTGTGTGTTTCTTCAAGGCTGGTGTGTGTTATTAGGGGTGCAGCATGATATTTGTGTTATGCTAACCCATTTTTGTAAGCAGCGCATCTTATACTGTGTGTTTGTAAGAAAAATTGACGTTTTGAGATGTTCCCTAACCCCATGGGTGGCGCCAACGTATCAAGGTCAGAAATAATAAGTGGTATGTCTGCGAGCGGTCACTGTAGCGCTGGCTCCATCCACCCTATAATCCACTTTGATGTGGACGTCAACCCCAGCAGAATGTGATGTTTGTATAGGATGCCTGCCTGGATGGGTAAGTATATGTATGATCCCGTTTGGCTGCGGGTATCATTGTGAGCGCTCGTGTGATGTTGTCCAGCTCGGGGGACTCAAACAGGAAGTGGAGCTGCGATTAGGAGGGTCTGACATTTGCAAGAGGAGCTTCCTGTGATAGGAGGCTTCCTCTGTGTCTGTGGGACTCAGCACCTTATCTTCGCCGCCCCCACCCCCACCCCACTATCAAGCAATGACTACCTTCTCTGACAGTTCACTCCCCTCTCACTTGCTGTTGACCAGCCCGGACCAGCTGTTTGCGCCATAAATATTTGCTCCCACGTTTAAGGGTCAGTTCACATTTACAAAAAAAAAACATGTTTTCTCACTTAGCCAGAGTGACATTTAGTTATGTGTCTGCCTGCACCCACAGTGGAAGTGAAACTAATTTACTTTGTGGCACCAACAACATTGATCGTTGACATTTCAAAAATTTAACAGCAACATATGTTTTCATCAATACATCATATCGTGGACGTCACCAGTTGGTTTGTGGACTACCATTTCAAAGCCTCAAATTTGGATTATTGTCCATCTTTTTCTTTTTTTGTTTTGAAGCTAGAAGTGACTTAGGATTCGGACAAGAGGCTGGAGCTAAGTTATCAGTTAGTGCTAGCTAGCTTGGATAGCAAGATGCAAAAATTACATTTTTAGGTAAACAAAATGTTACAGTTAACTTTCATGAACTGAAAACACTCTGTGAAAGGGTCAAAGTTCTAAGATGAAAACACAGACAACATCCTTAAACAAAGTCTGCTTTATCATGTGTTCTACTCTAAATGGGACCGTCATTTACTAAATGAACATCATGCTGTATTGAAGAAGGCTTAAATCTAGAGATTGAGACCATAAACTCATTAAAAAAATGTTTACTGAGACACAGTTATAATAGTAAAAAACATAATAATTTTCTCATTGACTTCAATACAATCAGACTTCTTTTTCAAACAGTGGAGTCGCCTCCTGTTGGCCGTTACAAAGAATGCAGATTTAAGGTACTTCTCCATTTGCTTCACTTTTCAGTTTGCCACTTTTCCTGCTCATGAATACATGTGAAAAGCATATCAGAACCCTGGTTACAGGGTATAAATGGCCAAGAAATCAGCATTTTTATGTTTTATTTTCGTAGTTGTCTTGGTCTCTTTGTAGTCTTTGAATGTGCTTTGTGTCTCTGTTGTGATTTTGTGTCATTTTCTAGTTGTTTTGTCTCTTTTGTGGATGCCCCTTTTTTATAGTTGTGAGTCTCCAAGTGTCTTCTTGCAGCTGTTTTGTGTCTCTTTGTAGTTGTTTTAGTCTCTTTGTTGTCTTTTTGTGTCTTTTTGTCATAATTTCTCTCACTTTGACATATTATGACTGACAGGTAGTGAAAATCTTGCTAAGTGAGTCTTCTAATCCGCTTACCTAGAAACCATCTATAATATTTAAGAAATCTGTGTTTTATGCGGCAGATTTTACATTTTTACATGTTTTGCTTACTTGTTTCAGTTCCTATGGTGCCCCTTATAACCTGCGATATCTTTGAAAAGGGAAGTGAAATGGGAAGTGAAGAACCTATTTCTGCAGAATCAACGTCATTCTGTAAAACCCACAAACAATTTTTTTGTTAACTGGAGCTCTCTACCGAAGAAATAGTAATCATAAAAACTGTTCAGTGTCTGCTGTGGCATTTTTATATTTTATTTAAGTGTGACTTAGTATGCCACTGTGTTTTTAGTTCCCATGACACCCCTCACAACCTGTAAGCTCTTTCAACTTTACTTCTGAGTAAAACTCGTCTGATCCCTCTGCAGCCCCAGTCTCCTGCTCACTGTGGGACTCCACACAGCTGCAACCATGATTTGTGCTACTGTCCCTTCAGAGCAACATCACAAAGTTGTTCCACTCTCAAAAGCAGTCGTGAGATTTTCTGTGCTCTTGTAGAAGTGGGACTCTGAGATGGAGGCTTTGTTTGTGAGCACCACCTCATCACTCTCCTGCATGATGAAGATGCGAGTCATACAATAGTGTGTGTTTGTGAGTGTGCAGTGTGAGTCACACTTATAATGGATGAGTGTACAAGAAAGAAAGAGATAAAGGGAGGAAAAATGAATCCTTTAAATGTGCTGCAGTCGATGAGCTCTGGCTTTGCCGTGGAGCTTTTAGAGAGGAAAGAAAAAAACATTCCAGATTAATCAATCAATGTGTGTATATGTGTGTGTGCTGCGCCTCAACATGTGGCTTCAATCTCTGTTTTCTGTTGGGTCCCACCCCTCTCTTACCCTTCACAGAGACTCGTGACCATTGAAGAAGTCTTCGTGGTTGAAAACAAGTCATTTCACATCGAATGTGTCCCCTCTTCTTTCACACTGAAGTGCCTCTAAATATCTCTCAAGATTCAGAAGTAACGCAGCAGTGTTTTACAGGAAAGATTATTGTCCAGGTTAAGATGTGACCGTGTGTATATGCCCTTTGTGGTGTGTTGACTGATGAGCCAGTAAACAGACCCAGCGGCTCAGATATCAGTGGAGTTTATTGCTCTGGGTTCAGATCTGGCAGGCCCCGAGTTGTTTATTTGGCTTTCAGGTATCAAATGAAACCCGCAACTCTCTCTCTCTCCCTCAATCACATGTGTATTCCCCCGCTCTGACTGTGCAGTAATAGCTTTGTAGAGTCAATAAACAGTCATGCATGAACTTGTTCGCACAAATACACAACTCATTGTCCGGCGCGTATAAAAACTAATCTCTCTTTTCTGCTTTTCCCACAGACACACACTCGCATTCTGCATCTTTTTCTCGCACTTCGACATATACAGGGTTATTTTGTGGTTGTTTTGTCACTTTGTAGTCTTTTCGTGTCTCCTTGTGGTTGTTTTGGCCCTTTTCATAGTTGTATGAGTCTCCTTGTGTTTCATGCAGCTGTTTTGCATCTTTTTGTAGTGTAGTTTTGTGTTTCTTATTAGTTGTTTCAGTCTTTATAGTCTTTTTGTGTTCTTTTGTAGTTGTTTCAGTCTTTTTGTAGTTTTTTGTGTGTCTTTGTAGTTGTTTTGGTCTTTTGTGTTTCTTTGCAAGTGTTTCGGTCTTTCTATAGTCTTTTGTGTTTCTTTGTAGTTGTTTTGGTCTTTTTGTAGTCTTTTGTGTTTATTTGTTGTTGTTTTGGTCTTTTTGTAGTCTTTTGTGTGTCTTCGTAGTTGTTATGGTCTTTTTGTAGTCTTTTTGTGTGCCTTTGTATGTGCTTTGCGTCTCTGTTGTGATTGTGTCATTTTCTAGTTGTTTTGTCTCCTCTGTGGATGTTCTGCCCCTTTTTATAGTTCTGAGTATCTTAGTGTCTTCTTGCAGCTGTTTTGCATCTCTTTGTTGTTGTTTTGGTCTATTTGCTTGCTTGCTTTGTCTTTTTGTAGTTATTTTCTCTCACTTTGACATATACGAGGCTGCTGCGTTCCCATTCTTCGTCCCAGGTCAGTTTGGTTTCAGAGGTCAAACACAAATTCTCCTGTCCACGCCTGTCTGTCCCCTCATCGCGTAATTCAGACCAGCAGCACCCAGGGACGAGCAGAGGGTAGAGGCTACATAACCACCCCGACCAACATGTCACTCGCCTATCAAAGACACACACACTCACACACACACACCTCCTCCTTCTCCTCCTGCTCCATCCCTGCAGCCACTATCAAAGGATCTGAACAGCGTCAACATTATCTATCTCTGTCTCCCATGGGAGCGGCTGAGCACATAGCGCAGTTATCATTCGGCACTCACACTCTCTCCCTCAAGACGTGCACGCACACACACACACACATGCACGTTACAGAGTGAAGATCAAAGGTTAATCATGTCTTTTCATCAGCTGCACCACCCTCTCCTCTATCTGTCCTCCTCCTGTCTAATGGTTGTGTTTATACGTGTGTGTTTGTGTGTTTGTGTGTGTGTGTGTGTGTGTGTGTGTGTGTGTGTGCATGTGTACGAGCAGTTTGTCTGCGGTTGTGGGAGCATTTCTGTCCTCACTAGTGGAAGCACTTTTTTTTTTTTGCTTGTACTCAGTAAATAAACAGCTCTGTCCTCCTCTTCCATTGTTTTTTTCTATCTTTCTTCCATCTCCTTTTTTCCTATGAAACATAATTTTCTCTGTTTACATTAGGTGATTTAATGGGAACCAAGTGTTTCTGTTGCAGTTGTAAAATCAGCTATTAATTTGATGTACGCTCCAATAAAGTCTGTGTAATAGAGCCCTTCTATAATTTGATAAGTATGTGAGATTTAAGCTGTGTGTTTAAGAGTCTGCAAGTGAACTGAAAATCCTGCTCTTGACTTTTTCTTAAGGGTTTTTTTTGTGTTGGGAAAGAAAGAGCAAAGGCTGACATTCAGAGTGGAACCCCCTCTGTGTGAACCCCAACCCTGACTGAAACAGGAAGTGCTTATTCATTCAGGAGGTGTACATTTACAGAAACCCTCTCCTGCACCCTCAAATGGAGATTTTTTAAACAGGGCAGAGGTAGAAAATGGCTCTGAAGAACTGCAGCATGCAAAACAAATGTATGATTTTCAATGCCCATGTGCTTTAAGTGTATGATGGTAAAATGGTGTGATCATACAGCCTGAGCAGTGATCCTTAAAAAGTCCTCCTGTTGTTGTGAATATGAGTTGGACTTGATTTTTGCTCGTGCATTGTCTTTCTGCACTTCTCTCATGAGAATGTGTTCAAACATCATGATTATCTCAGTTCATGAGTTAATATTTATAAATATTCCTTTGTGAGAGAGTTTCCAGATCGGCACTTCAGGCGCCGTGTTTGTAAAACAAATACAAAATAAATGATGCATTATTTGGAAAGGAGTTTCGGAATATGCAGCCAAGTATATTAATGAATTTATTCTAGCAATGTATTCATTCATCAAGAGCATGGGTGGATTATGAGACAATAGGCTTCTGGGCAGAGACATGCAAAAGTCCCACCATCTCTACTACATAGGACACACTGACTTTATAGCCTCTTATTTGTTGTTGTTTTGTGTCTCTTTGTAGTCCCTACACATCTCTCTGTGGTTTTGTATCTCTTTGATGTTGTTTTTTGTGTATTTGTTTGTCCCTTTTTGAAGCCAATTTGTGTCTCCTTGTAGTTGTTTTGTCCCTCTTTGAAGCCTGTGTGTCTCTTTGGTGTTGTTTGTACCTTTTTGAAGACAATTTGTGTCTCTTTGTAGGTGTTTTGTCCCTCTTTGTAGCCTGTTTGTGTCTCTTTGTAGATGTTTTGTCCTTTCTTGAAGCCATTTATTGTCTCTTTGTGGTTGTTTTGTGTATAAGTGTAGTTGTTTTTTAAGTGTTGTTCTAGGGATTTTATGTCTCTTTGTATTTGTTTGTCCCTTTTGAAGCCTGTTAGTGTCTCCATGTAGTTGTTTCGTCCCTTCTTGAAGCCAATTTGTGTCTCTTCGTAGTTGTTTTGTCCATCTTTGTAGCCTTTTTTGTGTATCTTTGTATCATTTTAGTATCAGTCTTTGTTGTCTTTTTAAGTTTCTTTGTTCTTGTTTTTTCCCTCATACGTTTCTTAGTGGACATTCTGAGTCTCTTCCTGATTGGCACATGTCTTTCTGAGTAGCATGTTGTAGGTGGGCCTGTTCAATACTTAATTTGACGATTAAGTACATTTTATCCCAGATTTTCTAACATCTGTCTCTTTGTTACTACAGACATCTTGTGCTCAGACTAAATTTATGACTTGACTGATTGTCTATTTAATTTGTTATATGCACAAACCACAAGGAGTTGTATACACAACTGTTTGTTGTAGTGTGGTTTCTCATCAAAATGCAGCAGCCTTGGCAGAGGAGATGATACTCTGCCATGAGTTACGGCACCCTTGCTCCATAGTTCATTAACGATAACCCCAGCAGTGAGGTTGGCCTGGAGCCGTGCCTCGCTCCTCCAGCTCTTGCATTAGCATGGCGGCGTGGGCTTGGAGTTGCCGGGCTACACTCAGGGCGGTCAGGGCTGCCATGCACATTATCACATTATCATGCTTCCTAGTGTGTGGGATTGAACCTTTGCCATCAGGCTTCTAAGTACTTTCACCCACTGATCTGACACACACTCGTAGGGCTTTTGATGACTTTGGAACTTAACACGATTGAAGTGTAGTGTTTGCAGTGTTTAATATTGCAGATTTACTATGCAGCAAAGGACAATAGCATGTTGTAGAACAAAATGCATTGGGTCATACTTGTCAAATGGCCACTATGGGTCAATACTAGGGATGGGAATAATTAATCGATGATAGATTAATGGTTGTTCAGAATTTGTTCGATCACATGGAATTTTTAATCAATCTGTGTATTTTCCTATTTTAATTTTCTCTATGACTGTATCAGTACTCACTGAACCGAAACACCGCCAAGTGTTCAGTTTTGCAGCCGTACGTGAATAATGCCAGTGAGCTAAGAATTGAGTTGGATAAAGCTACAGTTTGCGAACTGAAAGTTGCAATAACAATTGTATAACTCACAGAAATAGTAGAGTAGAGTATTAATTTGAGCAAAGACTAGCTTACTGTATCAAACCTTGCTAGCATGAATTACTAAGTTTAATTTTATCCAAAACTTATTGAAACACAAAACACACTTAAATATTCAAGATTACTTTGAAAACTAACCTCATTTCCTCTTCGGGGGTTAAAACATAAAACATTGAACTTCTTGACGTTATCTTTACAGTATCACCTCACTTGATTTAGTTTTACGATAGACAGGATCAAGTCTCTTTTCGTAATTTCAAAATTATCCGTTATCAAAACAGGCTTTTGCATAGTACTGTATATTTATATATATATATATATCTTTGCATGCAGCTATTCATCGATTAATTGATCGTAATGTTATAGATGATCGGGTTGGCAGGTTTCCTTCAAACGCCCATCCCTATAGTCGATACATTTAACAACACTGCCCCTTTAAGTGTTTAGAATGCGATGAGTTAAACGGGGAATCGTTGTTTCTTTTAAACTGTGAAACAAATATTTCTTTAGAAATGGCACCAAGCAGGCATTAATATTCCCTTTATAGAGTATATTTATGTAACTAACTCAATTTTGACAACCAAGTCAGACACAGTCTATATATAGAACATAATAATTCTGTTTTCCTCCATTTTCTCCTCCCGGAGGATGCTACCGATCCCACTCTCCTGTGAATGGCTGCTTGTGTTCTCTATGAAAAATGATGTGTCATATACATACAGCTCCTCCGGCTCAGCCATATGTTGGATTAGTAGATTTTGCAGCATTGTTTTAATTGTGTCCCTTGACAGTACAAGTGTGGCTTAAAAAAAGAAAGGACACTTACCTAAACTTGTGGAGTTTATTTTTCCATGAAGATGCTTAAAGGAGTAGTTCAACATTTGGGAAATACACGATTATTACAATTACACAATTATGTGCTCCCTGTTGTCAGGCTTCATGCTAAGCTAACACATTTACCATACATAAATGAGAGTTGGATTAATCTAATTATCTAACTCCAAGCAAGAAGCGTATTTCCCAAAATGTTGGAGCATTTAAATGTGCCTTATGGAGTTTTCTTGTAAACAAAGCTGACAAACAAAGTGATACATGAAATGTTTTTACAGAAAGTGCATTGCGTGTATCTTTCAAGGCCTGGCAAACATCTTGAATGCATTTACTTCCTCATAAATATTTAAAATTTTGCATTGTTAACATCTATGTTTGCTTGCAGTCTTACTCTTCACTGCATGTGTCGGCACATTGCTGCACTTCTTTGCAGCTGCTGCTGGGTGGAAGAGCATAAGAACACAAACTATACAAGAACTCACACAAGGACTTTTTTTTATAACTGAGTACTGATGCTGATAATTTGCCTTATTTCAACGTACAACATGTAATATACTGCCACTATGGAGTCTGTCAATCAAATCAATAACAAAAGTAGGAGCAATGCCATCATAGCAGTCAGCTTTTCGCTGTTATAATTCCTTCAGCGTTCGTCGTTTAGCAGTTTTTTACCAGGAGCCGAATTATCAGCAGGGGCCTCCTCTTCTCAAAAACAAACAGCGAGGTGATTTGAACAGGTACAAACACTGAATAAAGCAGTTCCACCCAAAAATGTTTGTTTCTCCAATACTGTTCGCTAGAGGTGGGGGGAAAATGGATACAGCTTAATATCGCAATATTATATGGATTCAGGGCCGACCAGTATCGATATTCGGCGTTCTGTAGCGTTCAGTATTTTAGCCGTGTTTTTCATAGTTCATATGAATCTAGAAGATCTAAGGAATCTGTAGTACCATGTGTGTCACGATATCGTGTCGGAAAGTTGTTGAAATAACGCTGCAAAGTTAGGCTTTTTTTATGATTCATTCAAAAAAAAAATTTGAGAGCAGTGAAGCTTAAAGTTAAGGAATGTTTGAGAAAATGCTCCAATAGTTGTCGTCCATACATATTTGATATCAGTTCAGTTCAGTTTGACTGAATACTTTGTTGGTCAGTCTGTGGGTTTGACTCTCATTGTGGAGAAATAAAAAGACTGAAGTGAGATGAATAGACTTAAAATTTTATTTTATTTGACAAAACAATTCTGAATTAAATTTTGTGGACACAAAATGAAGTTAAACAGTTAAATCGCAAAATATTATATCGCAATACTCACCGTATTGCAAAATGCTTAAAATCCCAATAATATCATATCCTGACTCAAGTATCGGGATCAAATCCTATTTTGGGGCCTCTGGGGATTCATACCTCTACTGTTCGCCACTGTGGCAGAGGGGCTGCTAGTCACGCTGCCACTATAGTTTGCTCAGCTTGTTTCTCTGATAACTAAAGATCCAGACGTCTAATGACTAAAATCCTTCTTGTTAAGATATATAGTTAAGATTTAAAAAGTGTATTTGATAAATGTGGCGTTAAACTGGGTAAAAAATCAGTTTATGACAGTTTCTGACAGACAACCACAACGATGAAGCATGCCCAAAGCAGATATGATGCTATTGACAGGAGACAGACATATAACACTTTCATTAAACTTGTAAGGCACTGAGGTTTCCCTCATTTACGGTGACGACGAGTACATTTACAAACCGTAATGAAATACAAATTCAAACTACATAAAACAGACAAGATAAATAAATAAGTAAAAATGCTATTTAAAATTCCCAAAGCTTAAAAACAGTTGCAGACAGTTGCAGGAAAATCCCCAATCAAGCCACGAAAAAAAAGTGTCCTCAATTAAAATTACAGATTTTCAAAAAAAAATCGGATAATATAACTACATAACTCAAAAACATATTTAACAGTTGTCTTTAGACATTTAAATACAGAAATGTTCCATATTAAATTTTTAATCAACCACTTTTGATGACTATTGTCATACTTTGTTTAAAACCTTTTGGTTTTAATATAATTAATCTAATTTAGATTCACATTTTGTGTAACTTTTAGCGTGGCATCTGGCTCTGATCCTACATATTACCTTGTCTTTATGCCCCAGGGTTGGGTCCAGCTGTTACGCCTCAGTGTCTCTCTCAAATGTCAACCTGTGTCCAAAATGACAGTCTATTAGTGCTGTATATGCTATTGCAGAGCAGGTCAACCCTTTATTTTGAACCATCATTGCCAGTTTACAGGTCACAATTTCTATGTAAAACACAGCACCTCCCAGATGTGGCTAGAAAAACGCTGTACTTTGACCATCCTACATGTCACACACACCCAAGTATTGAACCGGTGTGAACTGTCCCTCGAACTTTGGTTTTAAAAGAAAACATGCAAAACTCTGGTATAATAAAAGAGAAGGATCAGGAGGTTAAAGGCATCTTTGGACACATTTTTTGGGTAGTGTCACTGAATTATACACTTCGGCTGAAATGTTTTCTGGCCAGTGAAACACTGAAATGATATGATTGCTGTCAATGGTTTCCCTCAGCTTTGGTGTTGTTTTTCTGTATTCCAGCAGTTATTTATACTTACATGTATAATGTATGTCTGCAAAACATGAAATATATTCATACTTAGCTCCACAAAATGTTCAACTTCTGTTTTTGTGGTTGTTTCAATTTGTAATTGGGTTCAAAAGACAGCAAAGGAGTACCGCTAAACAGTGAGGAGAAGGATTGGAAGTTAAAAATGGACAGGAAAACACATGCAGATCAGAGGAGAAGGGAAAGTGACTGTTTTTTTAGCAGGTTTCGAGTTGGTGCCTCACATCTGGGCCACAACCTCGCTGTATTATCTGAGATGGAGAGGTTTGAAAAAAAAATGCTGATCTTCCTCAAGAGAACGAAAGAAAACAGCTCAGTCGTGGCAGCAGCGTGCTCAGAAGTGGGGGCTGATGTTAGGGATCAGTGAGCAGTGTGACAGTGCACCCTAGTGGCCGTGTTGAGAACTGCATCAGCGGAGTGTGTGAAACTGAGACTGCAGATAAGCTCAGATCTCCTCTCTGTGATCTATAGGAGAACACGCTTGCCACCATGTCTGTGGTGAAGCGCCATCATCACTGTCCTCCACTGAACTCTGATTACTTCTCCTAGCAAAAAAGCCCCTGAAGTTTACATTTTTTATTGAAAAAGGAGGCATGTGACAAAGGCCAGATGTTGTTGCCAAGTGAAATGTGTTAGCGCTTACACAATATTTGCTTAAGAGTTGTTTTTGAGCCTTGGATTTCTTGGTGAAATACACACTAATACAACACAAACTCCCGCCACAGCCAGGAGACAATAAAGCTGTCCATCCAGCTATGGCAATAGACACATTTATATGCACATACACACAGTGGTGCGCCCCAACAGCCCAACGGCATTAAGCGACATTCCTCAAACTGCCTTTGAAGTTCACATTTGACATTAAAACATGAATTTTAGCTTAAAAATAAAATAAATTATATGCAGCAGAAAAACAGCACAGCATGATCCTAACATGTGTGTGTCTCCTCCCTTATGCGTGTGTGCGTGTTTATGTGTCCACATGTGTTTATGCGTTCTTGTGCACCGGTGCAGCTTGTAACTCTAGCCCAGCATGTTGCTCCGAGGAACGCCACAGATGTTCAGATGTTTCTCCTCGGAAAACAAACACAACAGAGGCCGTTTTCTCCAGGACACAGGGACTGTCAAAATAAAAGCTGCCCCCCCTTTTCTGACCTTTCCTCCAACAGTGACTCTCTTTATTCAGACTCAGATCACAACTGGAACTGCTCTTAAAAATATTATGCATGAGTTTTTCTTTAACCTGCATTTGGATATATTAAGTTTACATGTGAGTTTCTTCCGCAGTCTGTTTTTACGTGTGTTTGTACATGCGTCTGGGCCATCCATTACTCTGGTGGGGAGCCGGGGAGGGGCTTTGAGGGCGATGATTCCTCAGACTGTGAGAGATTTAAAATGCTAAAGAAAGGGAGGGAGGGTTGGTGAAAACATGGTGGGAGAGCGGGACACCCCTGCCACACTGTCCTCCTCCTCCTGCTTCACCTTCTGATTAATGTCTTGCTCCCCATGGTGTTTGGCAGAGCCTTGAAGGGCCCCAGGTGAAGGCCTTAGGGAGACGGGAGGGGAGGAACAGAAAAGAAACACATGAAGAAAGAGCTGTTCCGCATGTAATAGGTGAAACATTTGTCTTTATAATGATGATAACGCGTTGTTTTTAAACCCGACACATGTGTCAGTTTTGCACATAAAAGCACATGAAATGAAAGGTGCGTGCTGGCACAGAGAACACGTTTGTAGCCGTGCTGATTGTGGGAGATGAATGTGTCAGAGACGGAGCAGAGGGGAAGCAAACAAGCTGTTTGAGCTGTGAAATTGAAGAGGATCAAAGTGTCAGTGAGTCATAAATAAATCCTGGTCCCTCCCTGTGGAGGGATGCAGCGGACGTTGTATTAGACTGAGCTCTGTGAGCATCAGGGAAGCTCTGTGTGTGTGCAGCTGCGTATGGATTTTTTAACACTCTCGTTGCTTTAACAGAAGGCAATGCCACTATGGTTACTCATGAAAACTAGGGAGGTGGTTTGTTGAACCCTGATTGGCCGCTACTTTTTCCCAGAACTCTCTCTCTCTATGTCTGTCTGTGTTGGAGAGCAGCAGTGCTATGAGCTTGTTTCCTCTGGGCCACATGTGCTCTTTGGTGCTGAGGCGGAGCAGAGCGCAGCAGTAATGAGAAGTCCAGGTGCAGGTTTTACCCTCAGGGAGGAAGTCCTTGTTTACTCATATTTAACCTTGTTTCTGACCTCGCTTTGCTTTAGGCTTCTTGACCTCCCTAGACATTGTGCCATTGAAGTCATTTTGGTAGAGAAACTGTTGAGACATTCAGCTGGTTACCATCATGTTGATATTGATATAATGCACATGCTGATACTGATTATTAACAGCTTGTTTGTAATAAATGACCACATGGTCAGACCTCAAGATGATGTTTGAAAGAAACCCAAGAATCACAGAAACACAGGTGGTTCAGCATGTTTTCTTTTAAATGATTACATAATGTGAGTTCCAGAGGACAAAAACTAGGGATGTACTATATTAATTATTTTCAGCTGATACTGATAAGGTAACTGATCATTTCACATGTCTGTATTTTAAAAAGAAATGAATAATCGGTAGTTTACACATAACTCAGGTTAAGAAAGGTCAAGATGTCTTCTCTTGTGTTGCGGGTCAAAGTGACTCTTTTCAAAATTTCAAAATCTTAAAAATATATAGTTAAAAGTATTTGTTTCATAAACAGAATTTTTTTTTATTTACAATTTTAAAATTTTAAAAATCAACGTCATGTAAAACCATTGCATTTAATATGTAGGTCTTTCCAATCTACATTAAAAAAAAGTTTAAACATGCATTTTTTAAATGAAAAACGAGTGAATTATGGTCATTGAACCTCGATCTGTGAGAGGTAAAGAACACCATTGCTCTAAATTTTGATTTGAAATAGTTAGTAATGGAGTTATTAATGAAATATAAACTATGTTTATTGGGATTTTTTATTTTCTGGACTTTTAAGTAATTAAATATGCCTTGGTTAGTGCTGTTCCTGAAAAAACGAACATAACAGGAGGGTTAATATTCCAAAGTAATAATAGTAACTAAAATCTTATAAATGTGCAGCAGATGATTTATACCACTCACATAAATAGATTCTGCTCCTTTGCTCTTAAACTACCATTCGATCCCATCATGCAGTGGCAGAATTAAAATATTATTTTCTTCATGTCACTGTCAACAGTGACAGATAATTAAAATGATGTTGCCAGTGTAGCTTGTGCTGTTGACTGCGATGTGTCAAATTTCAAACTTTTTGTGTCGAGCTCCGACTTGTGCTGTTAAAACTGACTTTATTAGCTTTGCCTGACAAGTTTCAGTAGCAGAATAACAGAGTATCTCAGACCTGTGAAAGTTTTTTGTTTTTTTTAATGATACATGGTCGCCCCATTAAGTTGTTTTCAGACACAATCCCCTGTTAACTGTGGTTTCATTTTAATTATGATATGTTTTGAAGAGGTTCATTAATAATGTTTTAAGAAGATATACAGAATGTGCGACCGTGTAGTATCCTTCACTGCACAGGTGGAAATAATGAAATATACAATTTAAAGATAATAGTTGTGTAATTTCACTGTTGGAAATTGTCCGCGACTCTAACACCCGTGTCGTTGATTTGCTGTGGTTGTCAGCCTACAATGCTTCACATTGATTTAAACTCGTGGGTACGTCACTGTACCAGCTCATGGGGAACTTACTTGAAAGGTCATTACTGCATTAATGCCACACTAGAGTAATGTGGCTTGTGATTTTGTCTGAAGCAATTAATTTTTTTCCCTTGCAATTACGGGTTCTTCTTGCTCAAGGACAGAGCAACGTGTGTACAGAAAGAGCTCTTAATTTAAGATTATTGGCTCCTGAGCTGTCGTTGCCTGACACACATACATGAAACTGTTCATTCAGTTGAGGTGAACATTGTACAGTGACAGATCCAACAGAGCCTTTGCTATGTGCTGGTCTGTCTGTGACCAACAGAGGGCTCTCTGCCACTGGTAAAACATTTACTAGTCTCACAAGAATAGCCTGTACCCTCATAATAGTTTGCTTTTTACACTGTGTAAAGTTTATATTGTGAAGTAAATGCAGCCCTGCAGCTATACTGCACACTCTTAATTCAACTGCATTCAGCTGTATAATTAAAATGATGTTGCCAGTGTAGCTTGTGCTGTTGACTGTGATGTGTCAAATTTCAAACTTTTTGTGTCAACCATGTTTCTTGCTCTGACTTTAAAACTGTTAAATTTGACTTTAGTAGCTTTGCCTGACAAGTTTCAGTAACAGAATAACAGAGCATCTCTGACCTGTGACAGTTATTTTTTGAATGATACATGGTCGGCCATAAAGTTGTTTTCAGACACAGTCCTCTGTTAACTGTGGTTTAATTTTCATTGTGGTATGTTTGGAAGAGATTGATTAATAAAGGTTTGAGAAGATATACACTGGCTGCAAAATAAGCTGCCATTATCCTAAGTGTGCTGCAGATGGTTCACTATCTGCACTATCACTGCTGTCCTGCAGGGGGCACAATAACCCTACTTTGGCTCATCTTTGTTAAGAGCACTGACTGGCCCACCACCACCACCACCTTTCTCTGAGTTCCAGCTGGTCTGCTCAGCAAGATAATCTCACTGTGAGCACTTTCTGTGTGGACTGGCCTGATGTCTGCAGCCACTGACGCCCCGCCTCAGGAATCATCTTGAATTGAGGAGTGATGAAAACTGTCCTGTAGCGGTTAGGACACACACAGACGCACACATTCACACTTTGTGTTGGAGTGTGCACACAAGCTGCGCATATTTTACCAAATTAAAATAAAACACTCTCTCTGTCCTGGCTTGGCACATGCACACACTCAGTCATCACAGTGCTAATGACATTCTTTCACACACATGCAGGTACGATTGGGTAACAACACTGTGCAGGTTCAGCTGGGTTCAGTGCCTGACCTACTGGAGAGGTGTTCTTCCTGATTTATTGCATGTGTGAGTAAAGGAGTTTTTAGTATTTCATAAGGTTATCAGTGCATTAAAATGTTTTCTGAAGTAGAGCCTAAATGATTTATTAGTTGCCTGATATTAGCTGCCAATAAAAGGATCGATTGACTGATAAAAAATAGACCTTTTCTATGTGGATATTGCACTGATTTTGCACAGATGTAACTATGGAAAGGTACTCAGACTGCTTTCTTAAACAATTACCTTTTAGGGCAAGACTGATATATCAGTTGAGATATTATCTAAAGATATAGGCGTATATGTGTTGTCTGATATGCACCAGGAACCATGCATGAGGTGATTTATAAATGTTTTGCGTTAGCTTTTTATTTCATTTCTATTTCTTCTGTATTCAAAGGATCTGACCAATATGGAATTTTTGAGACTGATACTAATTTTAGACTAACAACTTTTTAAAGAATATTTACCATTATTATACATTTTACATACAATGTGTTACATTGTTTACAAATTCACTATCTTTGGAGAAGTAGTACTACACCTTTGCTGAAGTTTTTCAGCCATCTGCTGGGCAAGCTAAAACATTTCTGAACCATCTCAATAAATGTTTTCAGCTCTTAAGGTTTTGTTAAATAAGTTTTCATATCGTGATATCGGACAACTTATGCACTGATGCAGAAAGAGACCAATATTTCTATGGTATTATCTGCAGAGAATATCGGCCAACCAATATATCGATCTGGCTCTAATATTGTTAAATATTTTTTAAAGTCCGGGTAAAGTCAAATCAGAGATTTGTATGAAAAAACATTTTACAAGTTACAAAATAATAGCTGAAAACATGTGAAAAGACTGTAAACTATATATGACTGAATTTTGGAGTTAGACCATTAAACTGTTTTTTTCCTGATTCAAAATGGCTGGGTGTTTACTTACACATTTTCTGTGGTGTGGAAAACTCAGGTCACATATATATTTTTGTTTTACCTGGACTTTAACAGAGTTATTTGTTTAAGAAAGCAGTCTTCTAGGTCCCTTTGTATAATCATATCAGTGCAACAGAGGTGCACAATCCACAGAGAAAAGGTCTATTTGTATTCCATTTCAGTAATTGGTAGATTTCAGTCTTAAAAATCTCATATCAGTTGAGCTCTATACTGAAGATTTTTTTTTTCAGTAATAGCAGTTACTTATGGCATACTCACAATACTATGGCCTTGTTGTTATAAAGTTGGAGGTCAAAATTCTGACGCTTTTACATTTATACAAAAAAAAAGTCTCCAAGAAAGTATAAAAGTAGATGGAGGTCCACCGTATTCATCGAAAGTCTCTTGAATGTGAATTTTACCTACTGCAGACAAGGTTATATTCTGTGGCGTCACTTAATTCTTTCATACTTATGTAAGAGTTGCTGTATAAAGAGGTGTTTTTCTCTGCTTCATTACATAACATTTTCATTGGCCAGCAATTTGCATGATAAAATGCCTCTGGCTCCATAAATGTAATCAAATCTCCCTGAGTGTTCACAGCTAATTAAAACTCCCTTATTTCACATGGCTGCAGAAGCCAATGCAAACCATGCAAGATGCTCTCTCTCTCGCTCACACACACACACACACACACACACACACACATATCCACAGCAGGTACCACATATATTGACACATTTGAATGCACACAGACACAAAGACGGGACCTTGACATTGTATGAGTTATGCTGTGCTTATTGAGCAAGCAGCCATTTCAGCCTATGTGAAAGTATTGGGTTGCCATGTCAACCAATAGAAGCATAAATCCTGCAGACCGGCTATATAAGCACCTTGTGACACACTCAGACTCTTTAAGTACACAAGAGCACATACACTTTAGAGCTCTGCTGAGAGGACTTTACCCGTGTGTTTTTAGCTCCTTAACTGCTGAACATGTGTTCTGCACACTGTGATGAGCATTACTGAATGCATGCTGTACAGTTTCAGGTTTGCTGAACATTTTCTTAGCATTTGATTACTTACACCACAGTTCAGATGCAAGGCATTTAAAGTCACAAATTCACAGAGTAGCAGTAAGTTAAGGGTAACTGCAAGTTATAGTGAATGGACTTAAACATGAAAAAAAGTAATGTCTGGTCCTTTTAGGCTGATCTAGTTAATATTTTACAGATGAAATGCATAATTCAAAAATTGTTGCTTGTAGTGTCAAACTCTTAGTTTCTATTTATATGGTTGCCTGGAATGGCCGAACTTATGGCTGGATCTAGAGAGGGTCTGTCATTTTTTTTTTACTTTACTTGAAGGCCACCATATTTCTCTGATCTGCCTAAAAAGGGAGGGGTGTTTGGAAGGGCTATTCAGTTTATTGCAATCTGCAACCGTACCACTAGATGGCTCTAAATCCTACACACTAGACCTTAACAGAGTAAGTGTTGACCAAAACAGAGCTAAAAGGACAGTCAAATAATGACAGCTTGTGACGCTCTCCGACAAGCTAACCAGCAGAAAAGCTAGTGAATCTGTAGCCTAATAAATTGTTTATTAGCCTAATGTATAGTCTACAAGTATTTTCAGAACACTGAAAAACATGACTAGAGGCTGAGAGGCGGACTAATGAGAGGGTTCCTGTCGGTGTCCAGCGTGATGACGTTCAATGTCCCCAACAACCACTGTAGTCTCATTGAGCCACTTTTTAGCAACTGCCTTTTTAAGGACATGTAAAAACTTCAAAATTCACACGTGGGGGTATTAACTAACACATTTTATGTTGAACAAGAAAACGCAAGTATCTTTTTAGCTTGTGTTAACCACAGACCTTATTTCAGGCATCTAACCACCAACCCATTCAAGATCCTCATTGAGTTTGAGAGGAAAAGTGCTAACTTACTTACTGGTTTAAGAACTCATTCCCATGGCAACCTATTGTGGCATTTAGCTCAAAGTGGAGTTGTGCCTTAGTACAGCTTCACAGAGCCACTAACCTGCCTAAAGACTTTTATGGTTGTTTTTTATTGATAGGACTATCAAACACACAGACCCATGCTTTTACTCTTATAATTAGCCAAAGAATCTCCATGGTATTAACATGCAGATCGCATTTTTAATACACGTAGCAAGAGTCAGTGAGTGCAACATTTATATGCATGACTTGATATGTATTCAGTGCATCCACTGAAGAACATTTCGCAGTAGACGTGTGGATAAACACCTGGTGGTCCTCTGGGACACAGTTATGTAACTACTGGGAAATTTATGAGACAGGAGAGCTAACACACTGTATATCCAGTCAGCCAGACAGACACTGTAGAACTGATGTGGAAAAGGGGTTTGTTTAACATCCCACTATATCACACACACACTCCTCTCCTCTGCTCCCCCTCATTCTCCCATGTGGAGGAGGGGACTCATGTTGCATTGCGTGCAGAGTTGTAATTTTGTCTTCGTCTGGACTTGGTGGCATTCTCTGCGCCTTGCCAGATCTCACTGATTTACCTCGAGACCACTCTTGAAACACTGTAACCACTGGAATTATAATACACACACTAATACGTGCTAACAAACACACTGCACTGTAATTACAGAGGATCAAAGTGAAACTCTGAGAGTCTGATAGTCCAGCTAATAGCAGACGACAGCAAGGTGGAACAAATCATGAGGAACAATATCAAAGAGTGAGCCCCGGGTTAGCATTGGGATCTGAAAGTTTTCATTTCTGCTCTGCGGTCATGAATCAGCCGTTGTCTGGGAGAATCCAGGTATTTGAAAGGAAGAGGAGAAGAATGTGACTGCTCAGTGAGTGATAACTTTAATATGAAAAGACATGTTGTGCCTTTTACAAAGTATTTGAAAGCATAGTTGCCAGAAGTGCCAATGTTTGCCCACACTTTGATTTGGTTCCTGGTCACGTAAATGGGTCAGTGTGTGTGTGTGTGTGTGTGTGTGTGTGTGTGTGTGTGTGTGTGTGTGTGTGTGTGTGTGTCTGTGTCTGTGTCTGTGTCTGTGTGTGTGTGTGTGTGTGTGTGTGTGTGTGTCTGTCTGTGTCTGTGTCTGTGTCTGTGTGTGTGTGTGTGTGTGTGTGTGTGTGTGTGTGTGTGTGTGTGTGTGCGTGTGTGTGTGTGTGTGTGTGTACACTAGTACTTCCTACATAGTGAGGACCATAATACATTTTTACCAGCTTAGTGAGGACATTTTGGGAAGTGAGTTTTAGTTTTAAGGTTGGGGTTACAATTAGATTTAGGCTATGGTTCCTGTAAGCGTTGGGGTTAAGCATTTTAGTTGGGATGGTTAGAGTTAGGGTAAGGGGCTAGGGAATGCATGATGTCAATGAAGCGTCCCCACAAAGATAGAAGTATCAGGGTGTGTGTGTGTGTGTGTGTGTGTGTGTGTGTGTGTGTGTGTGTGTGTGTGTGTGTGTGTGTGTGTGTGTGTGTGTGTGTGTGTGTGTGTGTGTCTGTGTGTGTGTGTGTGTGTCTGTGTCTATGTGTGTGTCTGTGTCTGTGTCTGTGTCTGTGTGTGTGTGTGTGTGAGCCAACCACCTGCTCAAAAAGACCTTAAACCAGATGGGGAAATTAGCAGCTCCCACTCTCTAATTGAGCAGATTATTACCCTGTGATTTAAGCCACTGTCCCCACCCTCATCTCTTTTTTTACACACACTTCTACACTCAAACACACACGTAGAGCTCTCTGATCCACGTAGAGCCACACACACACATGCACTCTCATTTCTCCTAGTCATTTATTATACCCACACACGCGGGCAGAAACTCCCTTTGGTGGTGACGAGGTGTTTCCCCCCCTCAGTGTGTGAGTCCTACACTCCTGCTGTTTGATCTCCTCACGCCTGTTAGCAGCAACATCTGAGGGACTTGTTGCTAAGACACAGTGCGGCCCACATGCCCGTTCACTAACACAGCCAACCACCCAGCTGACATGAAAGCACCCAGGAGGAGACAGTGTTTTTCATGCAGAGCCCTCTGTTCCACACAGTTATGCTGCCTGTGGTTTGCTCTGACCATGAAAAGTTTTCTTCATAAGTGGCTAAGACCACACCCTCCTCAACATGTGATTAATCACTCTCACTGTGAACACACAGGCTCCTGTAGCAGGGAAGGCCCAGGATACCTGCATACTGTACACATTACATTTTCTCTTGTCTTCATCACTTTCACCAGTTTGTTTTTTGTTGGTTTGCGTGGTTTGTCTGTTTTTCCATTATTTCTTGTCTATAACAGCAATTAACAACCAAGGTTGTCCCCATATATATGTAATTAATACAGCTGATATGACAGTTTTTAACCATGTTTACTGAAGTGATGTATAGTAACTGTATCCCACGTCGGACACCGTTCTGCACTTATATCCCTGATCGGACACATCTGCAATGCCACACTTTCCGGTGTTCCGGTCATTTCGAATAAGATCGCTGCCACCAGTGTAGGTATAATTGATGTATACATATTTAACAATCTATGTATGAAATTTAGTTTATGTACATGGATATTTACATGTCTAATTACAACACAAAAGTAATCAATGAGAGAAAACTGTAAGAACGCTCAGACGACACTGAGGCGACGATCTTAAAATTACATCTGTGTTTTTACTGCATTGTATTTTATTGTGAAGGACAGAAGTACGGTCCTGGTGTGTTGATAACGATGGTTGATAACGGTGATATTTATTTGCCTTACCCAGAAAAATCCAATTTCCCCCGAAGAACTCAGCAGCCCTTCATTGTTTTACAGCGAGGACATCCAAGTGTTCGATGTGGGATACAGTTAGCACACTGCTAAGTCACCGGCGTAAACCCAAGGCAAACGTATACAGTTAAAACGCTATACAGTCTGAAAGATACGGAGTTAGACTCTGGTTTCACACCACTTAATTAATTGGAAATCACTTATATTAGTAGCTAGTGTGAAATGTTGATAGAATGTTAGAATGTTGCTGTCAGATGTGGGATACAGTTACATTATGTTGTAAAACAGTGCATTATTGAGCCTTGCCATCAAGTTGGGTTAAATTAGAAATAATCTTAACGTAGAAGGTAAAAGATATACACTAAACGTGTTTATTCAGAATACCAATATTGAAAGAGTCCTGATTATTGTTTGTTTGTCATCAGGATAATGGGAAACCTGCTGGCCGGATTATCATGAAACTTGTTGGAAGGTTGTACTGTGGGCCGAGGGAGAACTCTTTTTTTTTTTTTATCTCAGAGTGGATCCAAATAACAGGGCAGATACACAATTTAATTTTCAGTTTTCATAACTTTGCAAGATAGGGCATTTGTGCTGTTTTGTGTGCTGTTGAAAGGGGAAAATCCCTTTCCAGATCATATCTCAACGCTTACCTGTTCGATGTCCTTTGCAACTTGGTGTCACACAAAAACTGGAGGCAGCTCTCAATGTGCTGTTAAAATGTGATAAGGCATTTGTGCTGCCTTCATGTGTGGTCAGAATAATGAGGAAAATGAGTTTCCTGAGCATATTTCATGGCTCAACTGATCCATTTCCTTTGCTCTCCATTGTCACGCAAATACTGAAAACTCTCAACATGTTTAAACTAGTCATTCTCAACCAGGGACTTCCAGGAGGTCCCCAAAACATAGTTTATTTTCACTCTTTAATTCACTGTAGACGTGAGCCCAAAGTGAGTAAGAGTCATAAGGGTGACTGTTCTGATTATAGATTTCACTCCCTCCACAGTTATCCCCTCAACTGTAGCTGACAACTGTAGAATTCTGGTCTTTGTTATATATAACCACTAATATCTTTTCAGACTGAGGTCCCTGAAGGCAAATGTTATGCAACTGGAGTCAGTGACCTAATGTGAATCAATTTAGTGATCCTTGACATGAAAAAGGTTAAGAACCACCAGTTTAACCGCTCTGAGTAATAAAATACAAAGACAATGCAAATGAGTGCATCATTGGCCTTGGCAGAGGTCTGCACTCTCCGAGGGCCATTCCAGTTCTAACGTGTGTGTGTGTGTGTGTGTGTGTGTGTGTGTGTGTGTGTGTGTGTGTGTGTGTGTGTGTGTGTGTGTGTGTGTGTGTGTGTGTGTGTGTGTGTGTGTGTGTGTGTGTGTGTGTGTGTGTGTGTGTCAGTATGAGGAGCATTGTTCTACACTTCCTAAAGAGTCTTTGAAGCAGTCCAGATTAACAGGTCTTGTGTTTTCTCTCAATCAGGCCACTCTGGAAAGGATTAAGGCTTAACACCGGAATTCAGACGACTGTGGACCGACTTGATCAGTCAGACTTTTCCCCGCTAGTTGCTTGAGGTTGCCATGGTTCCAGGTCCCTTACAGTAGTCATTATGGGCAAATTTTTCATTCAAACTCAGCACATATCAGCAATGAAAGTGCAAACAAATGTGCTGTGTTTTATTGCATGATTTATTTAGTATGCTTCCAAGGCAAGTGGTGCATAGATGTGCTGCTCCGATGGTTGCTTTTTTCTCAAAAAAAAAGAAAAAAGAAAAAGAAAATTGTTCTGCTATCTTTGGTGTGTTCATGAACTTCTGGAAACTATGTGGACCGTACAAAGATGTGATCTATTTTATTGCAAGCCTAGAGTTTTTTCTTTTTTATTCAATTTTGCATTTACAGAGAAGGTGTCACCCTTATATATATTTATATTTTATTTTTTTATTGAATTGAAAAAAAGAAACAAACGGCAAAAAAGGTAACAAAAACAATTTAAAAAAATAGAAAAACAGACCTAAGATATTGTTTTTCCAGTGAAGAGCCGAGGGAAGCCGTTAAGGTGAGCTCTGAAATCTGAACCCAAAGTTTCTTCAGTCAGTTGTTCTGACTTTAGTGGGCCTTTTTATTTTAACTTTCCCTGTCAGGAATTCATTTTTCCAATTATTCTAACACCACATGACTGCAGTACAAATTCCAGATCCTGCAATATAAAGAAAAGTGAAAAGTAATTTGTGTATCTGTGTGTTTCAAATCCACTCCAAAATGTGAAAAGTTCTCTCTCAGTCCATGTGACACTCTTCTACCAAGTTTCCAGTAGCTCAAAGAAAAATGTAATTCCGGTAAATTTCCAGAAACTTTCCATTGTCATTGAAGTTAAATATTACTTACCCCTTCCGGACCCTACCAAATCAAAAATAAAGTAAAATGACTTGTTTTTATGTGTCCTTTAAAAGACGGTTGCTAACAAGTGGCTAAATGAGACTACAGTGGTTGTCGGGACATTAAACATCATCACAGGGAGGGGAACTCTCACTAGTCTGCCTCACAGCCTCTAGTCGTGTTTTTCGGTGCCTTTGAAAACTGTAAATTATGTTATAAACAATTTATTATGCTATGGATTCACTAGCTTGTCAAAACTGCTGGTTATCTTTTCAGAAACCATCTGAACTATAACAGCAGTGTCGTTGAAGTCATGCGACCGTGGTGTTCGCTGAAGAAAATGCTAATGTTAGCTTTTCACTTCTGTCAGCTGCATTAATGCTTGAAACATAAAAGTGGTGTTAATTTGTGAAGACTATCATGCTGAACTAAAAGCGTAACCATCAGAAACGTGCGTTTGCCACAGAGCTCTGCAAATAGGCGAATTCTCAATAGACCCTGTGGCGATGCTGAATTCCAGGTTGGTCCAGGGTTCTAGAAAAGAAATCATCTGTGCACGTGATCGAGGAATGCACATTCCATGTAGGGGGCGAGGCCTCAGTAGCCCTGCAGTGTGCTATGTGCATGTGATTGAGGAAAAGCATAGATATTCAAGTGTACTTGCATGAAATCTGGTTGTTTTAGTCAAGATCATGCTAATGATGATGTGTTTTCCCCAGGGCTACAGGGAGGTGTAGTGGTTATCACTCACAGCAAGAGGGCCGCCGGTTCAACTCCGGCCTGCGGCTCTTCTGTGTGGAGTTTGCATGTTCTCCCCGTGTCAGCGTGGGTTCTCTCCGGGTACTCCGGCTTCCTCCCTCTGTCCATAAACATGCACTAAGGTTTAATTGGTGACCTGCGATAGTCTGGCGACTTCCCCGCCTCTCGCCCAATGTCAGCTGGGGTCGGCTCCAGCCCCCCGTGACCCAAGTGCGGATAAGCGGTTAAGGATAATGAATTAATGAATTAATGTTTTCCCCATCTATATTTAAGTTCCCTGTTAAGTGCCAACCTTCAATTTTGTAAAGTCACGGTTTATTCCTGTTTATTCCCATAAATTCCCGCAAATTCCTGTAAATTCCCATGGAAAGCTTCAAACTTTGAAAATTCCTGGGAATTTTGCAACCCTAAATTGAGGTAATAATTGGGCTGATTTATTCAGGTAGGTGCAGGAATGAAAGGCTTATGTCATCCTGCTGCTGTGACGTAAAAGTAAATGCATTGTAGCATCCTTTAACCTTATAAGTGCATGTTTCCTCAGCAGAGCTGTGTTTTATGTCGGTCTCATGTCACACCACGCAGACGTGACTTCCTCCTGACCTGGAGGTAACATAGTTGCCATGGTGACACTTAGCATCATGTCAAGGCAAAGGGGCACGGAAAGCACGTAGCTCTGAAAACACACTTCTGCCTTTTCTTTCACCCTGAGATACAGTAGCAACGATTTTCCTTGCCAGCATTCCACATTCTTATATAAAATCACATACTCTCATTTTTGTCTCCAACCAGAATAGAATTTTTGAACTGGTTTCAAAATAAGCCAGGATATTTATAAGTAGCCTCATTGTCTACATTCCTCTGATAAGTACAGAGCGATTAGTTTTGATTGTGGTG
The DNA here is from genome assembly GCF_030273125.1 of Centropristis striata. Classification (NCBI taxonomy): domain Eukaryota; kingdom Metazoa; phylum Chordata; class Actinopteri; order Perciformes; family Serranidae; genus Centropristis; species Centropristis striata. The sequence goes on along the minus strand of NC_081525.1, from coordinate 19,028,623 downwards.
TCAGGCATGGATGGTGAGTTGTTGCAGTGTTTTGAGCGTTGTTGAGGAAACAGTGTGTCTTTTTCTAATTTAATGTTCCCTGTGTTCTTTAGCAGAGGCCATGTTGCCTGTAAGCAGAACAGTGTGGCGGAGGTAATTGTCTCAGATTGCTTCTTACTACAAATATTACAAAAAGACCAGAATAATTATTGAATCGTTCCTTCTAACAAGTATTTCCTGTGCAGCCAGAGCCAAATAGGAAATGTCTCATAAAGAGTTTCAGATTATTAAAACGCTTCAGTCAACATTATTGTATGAGGTTTTATTTTTATTTTTTATTACCATGAACATGAGGACTGTACTGTAATCTTTGTCAGTTCCATATGCATCATTTTGCTGCCTTAAATACTCAAATAAATTGTAAAGAAACAGAAATTATTGTCAGATTTTCACATTTCAAACATGTCTTAAACGACTCATGAGTAACAAACACTTCAGTCAGGGAAAAATTCAAGCTTGAAATATTGATATTTAATCAAAATCCCTTTATTCTGCATATCTCATTCAAAATTCTGGACCATTTATGGCATTATAACTGCGTTTTAGTGCAAAAAAGATATGTTTGGGGAGTACCTACTTCTAGCCTTGATTGTGCTGTTTCCATAGAGGTGCAGCACTATATATTGCTGTGAAAAACAAGGCCCCAGTGAAAAGTGACAGGAAAGAAAGACAGCCAGGAACTGCATGGGGTTCAGCGTGTTAATCTAAGGGTGAAAATAGTTCTCACCAAATGCACTGAATCCTGTTGGAGTAACACATGCTTAAAACTACAGTACCCTGCTAATTTTGCAAATATTTTCCCTTTTTTTTGTTTTGTATGCTTTTCCTAATTTTCCTAAAAGAGTCTTAAAGTAGCTGGTCATTTTTTGGCATACATCCGAAACAAACAAATGTCTACTCACTGCAATTGAAACGGCAGTAGATATGTGAGAAAGAAAAGAGAACAAATAGGAATAAGTTAGATCAAATAAATACAATCCAGTATTTCCTATAGGATTTTTTTCAGCAGCGGGGGTTATATGTTAACCGTCCCCTGGATGGTGTGTGCGTGTAAATATCATTCAGCGATTTAGAAAGTACGAAAATCGACATTCTACTGCAAAAAAAGCTTTAGAACCAGTGTTACCCACAGGATTTTCTGAGAATATGATGGGGGACCTGAACAAAGTATGGGGGTCCAGGGCATGCTCCCCCAGAGAAAAGATTTGCCCTAAAAGCCTAAATTTGGAGACCTCTTGCACATTCTGAAGCCACTATTCCATCTTAATAATTTCCTATTTAATTAATTATTGTAAAGGAGAATAAGGGTTCTTCTGTTTTATTCAAGGCGTCATATTTTGACAGTCTTCATGTAAATTATACAGTGGACTCTGTTAATATGTGCTCTTATTTTGAAAGCTACATGTGTTTGCTTTTATTTTGAAGGCGGGACTAACACGTTCTTACCGTAACGCTTAGCTGACTGACAACATTGTACTTCTTTCTCTTTCAGTAATGTAAGCAGCCATTAGCTCTAACCAGCATCTTACCTCACTCAGAAACTGGAGTAATGCTAACCTAACCTATCCTAATCCTAATATTTATATTTTTCAGTAAGAGTCGTACAGTCACTGGTCATGTTTTGGCATACATTAGAAATAAACAAATGTCCACTCACTACAACTGAAACAGCAATAGATATGTAAGAAAGAAAAAGAGGACAAATTAGAATAAATTAAATAAGAAGATCAAATAAATACAATCAAAACTAATTAAACAATAATAATATGTGGATAAATTGTTTCAGAGTTAAGTGTATGAGGTCAGCACAAGCAGCACATACTCATATCACACAGGAACTCTGAAAGTAAAGTCTGTCTGAAAGGGCATCCAAATCTTGTAAACGTTCTTATCAGATCCACGTACAGCATAGCAGATTTTAAAAAGCCTCAGGTAAGACATTATGTTCTCAAGCCATGAATTAGACTGTGTGGGTGGGGAAGCTTCCTAACATCTAGCTAGCAGAGTGGGGAAAGCCAAAGTATTACGTTTAGCTGAATGCGTTCTCAGTGGCACCTCCAAACAGAACTGCTCAAGGGCTTGGGTTCATTTGTACAGTTCAGGCTGAGATAGTGTTTCAAACACATCTTTCAAAATGTTTCCTAAGCTGGGGCACAGCCAGTATTTATGTATCAATGATCCATGTGCACCCTTATCGCAGCTGAGTTGACTTTAGATCATTTCTCTTTAGAAATGTGGGCTCTGTGAACTATAGTGACAAGAACACACATCAGGTGCATCGAGAAGCAGGATAGAGTGTCTAATTCATAGATATCTCAATAAGTGGCTGTTTAACAGTTTAAAACCTCCTAGACAGTGAGAGGATTTATATATGATTCAAGAACTAGTGGGCTCGTGGCTGAGGGCCACAGATGAAAAGTATTGAGAGATTATGTAACAAGGAGTTTGTTAACAATAACAAAAAAAATACAATGACACCAGTGTTATTCATAAAGGCAAAAACACTGATTACAAGTAATTTTTCCTTTTCAGATGTACGTCATCTTCACTGAACATTGCTACAGGACAACTTTTAAATTCCTATTTTTTCACATGACAATGTTTATAGAGGCTAACAGTGAGATTCCGAGAGTTAGGATAAATAGGAGCCAGAAAAAGTTCCTCCATTCTTTCCTTTCTTACTTTAGCTCGGTTTTGCTTGAAAAGAATCGCCACGTAACTCATTAGCCCCTTTCATAATGCCGTTTCATGCCGGGACATTTATGGCTCTGTAATGTCTCTCCTCCACTTTGAACGCACCAGAAGCAGGATGCCGGGATCAAATGATCCCACCAATTTTAAGCCAGGTAGTCACAGAGGTGGAAAATTGGTGGGACTGTTGAGAGCGGGACCACTATGTAACGGCCATCCCGGCAAGGCGAAATATTTGACGTCACAAGTGACGTCTAACACACATCTCCCACTTGGTCCGAAAGTCATTGAATCACTGTTCAGCTGCACAACAACTGCGGCCGCCGTCGCTAACTGTGCACAGCGTCCGCCAGTTATTGTAAACAAACCAGCATGCTAACCATACACGTACTGTCCGCTGCTGATCGTAAACAAACCAGCATTGCTCCGTGTCCGGTGCTTGTTGTAAACAAACGGAGGTCGCAAACTGAACACACACTGCTGCAGCACATACACTCTGTACTGCTACAGAGCTAAGTGCAGTTTATTAGCACTGTGCTACTGTGCAGCACTGCTTCTGCTCTGTTGCACGTCACTATCGTCTCCTCCTACCTTGTTCCGGCGAAAAGCCGGCACAGATCTTTTCGGCAATATAGCTGGGACATTTGTGGGACCACACTATGAAAGGGGCTAAAGACTAAAGCGGTAACTTCCTTGCATCTCTGCATTCACTAAAAATTAAGTAAGTGAAGTTGAATTATATCAATGCAAACATTGAAAAATTTATTCCAAAATAAGTAAATACATTTTTACCTACCCCTACTGATAATGTAGGTTGCTACTGTCCCAAGTTTTAAATGACAACTTTAATTCTGCAGCTTCATCCTCCATTGCATCACTTGCAGTACTTAGTTTTGGTTTTGATTAATCCCCATCACCTCCATTCATTAGTGATACATTCTTCTGAGCCTCTGGTTGGTAGCTTCAACCTTCTGAGCGTCACAGACCTCTTAGTACTTATTGCTCACCTCCGGCTCTGTTAGATCTAATTAAGCAAACCCTCAATCAGCCATTTCCTGCCTGAACTCTTATTGGTCTTCCTATCACGACCAAACTACATTCTCTCTCCCTAATCTCTCTCTTTTAGCAGCACAGTGCTGAGTCAGTCTTCAAAATTACTTTGTCAACAAGCTGTTGAATGTACAAGTTCTTTAAATGGCATTTAGGATGTTCAAATGACACGTACTTACTCATCACTTCCCATGAGTCCATAAAGATGCACACAGGTGCTTATTAAATCTGCATTTATCATGCACATTATTTGTACGAATTGGAATTCAGCTGCGTGAGAGACATCAGACAGTGTGTGCTGTTGTAAATGTGCCGTGGTGCTGTTATGGTGGGTGGCGTGGTGATGTCGCGTGATATGATTTCAAACACAGGTGTTCAGACTCACAGCCAAGCCTGGATGTTCCCCAGATCAGCACCTGGTTCTGCTCCCGCTCAGGATCTGCAGAGCCACAATCGACATCTAAACCACAGATTGTTTAAGGGGGCGGCGGGGGGACTAGATCCAACAGTCTGGCATAGCCCCAGACCTAGCCCCGGGCCTGCACTGTATGCTTTGGCAACAAGTCAACCAGCTCCCTCGCAGCAGACACGCAAGCACTCGAACAGATTTACACACCTACTTTGCACTTATTCAGCCACTCTTATTACAGTGCACTTCTGCCACGAACACATCCGCCCAAGCAGTATGTTTCAACACTTGCTCCCCCTGACAAATATCTAAATTTACAGCATATTTGCATGTTATATTTCCATTTTCTTGTCTCTTCGACAGTATAAATGCTCAGAGACAAACATCGTTGTTTGTTTTGTAGGATGCCTTTCTCCTCTGCGGGCGTCTGGAAAGATAAGACCCACATCTGACTGAGTCTTCACGCTCTGCTCCGTCAAATAGCCCGGCTGTTTTCCTTCAGAGTTTACCTCACAGCTAGAGCAGCACAGGGGAGCAAACCACCGGGCCAGACGCTTTACATTCCCCAAGACAGAAACTCAAAACAAAGATCAGCCGTGCTAAATTTGATATCGCCTATATTGGAAGGAAAAGGAACTAACGCAGAACAAATAAGAGATTACAGCCTGACAGAGTCGAGCTGCTTGGCCTGTGTAATCTCACTGTGCTGACATTGATGTATGCCTTAACATATATATATAATGTGCCAAATAAAAATGCATGCAGGTCAAATTCCAGGCTTGTGTCTAGGAGTGACCCAGCTTCCCTTAAAATCTACTGAATATACATTCTCTAACAGTATCTGTGTTTATTAATGCAGATTTTTACCACATGTCCTGTAAATGTTAGATCTTATCATTAATACTCTCATGGATGTATGTGTCTGTCTGTGCTTTCAGTCGGGCTGTGTGATATGTGAGCTCATATGCTGTTATATAATCTTGAGGTAAGAGCTTTAACTGAGTTTCCGGGGTTTGATGGTAACCCTGTGGCGGCAGAACTGAAGCATAGTCTTTTGAGTTGAGCTTAATTAGTCCAATCAAAGTAAGAGTGCCTGGCAATTCAAGCCACCTTTTACTGAGAGCAAGCCCTACAGCATTCTGTGTTAATGGGCGATGGAGGTATCCCAGTGTGATAATATTTTCTATGTTGCTCCATTCTGCATCAAGATTTTTAGCATTTTTATTTCTAGATTTTTACACTATTGCTGTTTTTAGCCATGTTAGAAGCAGTAGAAAGTAGGAAGAATCCTTCCACTGGCTTTTCCTTTAGTGCCAATTTAAGCAACCTTTAACAACATTTATATAAAATGTCTCAACATGACGTGGTACAAACATTATAGTCCTCCTCAGGTTTGACTATATTAACTTTTAGTAATAACTTTTCATACATTGCCTTCAGGTCAAAGTTTCTGCAAAACTTCAGCATCAGCTGTAGTTTTTGTTTAGTGCTAAAAAGCAATATTTAGCATGCTAATACACTAAATTAATATGGTGAACGTGGTAAAAAAATTATACCTGACTAACATTAGCATTGTCATTGTGCACAAAGCATTACAGTAGCCCCTTTCATAATGCGGCCCCGCAATTGTCCCACTATATTGCCGGAAAGATCTGTGGCGGCTTTTCGCCTTAGGGCGTTCATAGTGATCCTGAGAAAGCATGATTTTCGTGCCCTTCATAGTGCAGTCCGGCGTTGTGGAACAAGGTGGCGCAGTGATAATAAGTGACACAGTTAGCTTTGTAGCAGTACACTGTGTATGTGCTGTAGCAGTTTGTGTTCAGTTAGCGACCTCTGTTTGTGTACAACAAGCACTGGACACTCTGTGCAAGTTAGCGATGCCGGTTTGTTTACGTCATGCACAACGTCCTGTTTCATAGTTATCCCACTTCCAACAGTCCCACCAATTTTCCGCCTCTGTTACTACCTCTGGAGGCGGAAAATTGGTGGGATCATTTGATCCCGGCATCCCACTTCGGGCGCGTTCATAGTGGAGGCGAGACGTTACAGAGCCGTAAATATCCCGGCATGAAACAGCACTATGAAAGGGGCTAATGCCTAAACACAGCATCAAAGAAGTACCATCATGGCTGTAGACTTTTAGTCTGGTCCCATCCATTTTATTTCATACGCTATACTGTAAGTTGTGTGATGTTGTGTTTGACCTATACGATGTCTTATTGTTATGCTTCAGCGCCGGTGACGGCTGTGGTGAGAGACGTTTCAGGTCCGTCTGTCTGTTCATGATATCCATATCTCAGGAACACTTTAGGGGAATTTCTTTAAATTGGCACTAATGTCAATATTGTGCATGGTCTGTTTCAAATAACTAAATAAATATAAACAGGTTGGTGTATAGTTGTATTCTATACAGTACTTGTTATATCACAGAGTGGAATGACAGAGCCCTGAGAGGAAGAAGACATGAAGTGGCTCCTGTAGCTTAATCTTCTTATCGCAGCAGCCAGTTCAAAGCATCTGACTTGGAGGAAGTTGGAGCTTAAAGTTCCAGGCTGTGAAAGTCTGTCATAGGCCGAGAATATTATTATTATTCTTTTTAAAATGCATATATGATACATTGCTGTGCAAGAAACCATGTTACATAAATTTGCTGATTTGCTGAGTCATCAGTGTCCTTCGTTATGAGCCTTTCAGAGTTGGCTTGTAGGAGTTTTCAGCCTCACTTTTATATCTTCTATAACACAGCTGAGCTACATTCCTGAGCAGCGCCAGGGGAAAGCGCAGGTGCCAGTCGACCTACTTTGCCAACAGTAAACTGTAAACTGCCTGCTTGGCCTCTGTCTTTTTTATTTCTCTGTCGCACCATCCTCTCACTTCCTCCCTGTTTACTGTCGCATTCTTAGTCTCTTTTTCCTACAAGCCCCTTCTCTCTTTCTGTTTCTCTCCTTTTATCTTATGCTCTGTCATTTGGGGTTTATTTCGCAGCAGGTCTTTGCTTCCCTACGCACTTCTTTAGAAAGGAGGGAACATTAGCTTTTGATTAGGCAGCAGTGTTTTCTGCTGGAATAAAGGAGGTCTTGTCTTCTCGCTGCCATGCGTTAACCTTCGTAATTGGTTTCAGCACACACCCAGCTGAGAAAATTACCTGCAAAAAGCAAGATGTTCCATCTTACATGCTATTTTTTGCAGGTGTAAATGTTTTCTTGCATGTTTAGCTTTTCTTGTCAGGTCAGTTTTATAGGAAGGTGGGGTGTTTCTAATTTTATGTGAATCTGGTGTGCAACCTGTTGCACAACAGTGTTGCATTTTCAGTTTTTTAACATTTACAGTTTATTATCGATTTTTCTCTCATGTCACACTATTGACATGGTTCCATTTATTGGTATTAATAATAGTGCTTATGTGTTGTCAGGTTGTGCGACCCCAGAGGAGCTGACCATAGAGCGTGCTCATTCTGCTGTGGAGGAGATGTTCGAGACCCTCCGAGGTTTGAGCCACTCCAGAGACCACCTGAAGCAGCTGCGCTCCGTCTACACCGCCAGCGATGGAGTTCACCAGGTCAACATTAAAACACACACACACACACACACACACACACACACTTTGAGTTGCAGGATGGTGTAGCAACATGTCTATTAGGGATAGGAATAATTAGTCGCTTATCAATTAATGGTCGTTAAGAATTTGGTTGATTACATGGAAATTTTAATCGATCTGTGTATTTTTTTTATTTTAATTGTATCTATGACAGCTTATCAGGACTCTGACTCACTGAACTGAAACATGGCTGAGCGCTCAGTTCTGCGGCTGTACATGAATAAGCCAATGAGCTGAAAATTAAGTTGGATAAAGCTACAGTTTGCAAACTGGAAGTTGCAATAACAATTATAAAACACAGAGAAATACAAGAATATTAATTTAAGCAAAACTAGTTTACTGTATCAAACCTTGCTGGCATGAATTACTAGGTTTAACGTTATTTTATTTTTATTTAACACAAAACACACTTAAATATGCAAGATTACTGTGGAAACTAACCTCATGCCTCTTCGTGGGGGCTAAAACATAAAACATTGAACTCTTTGACGTTATCTTTACAGCTTAATCTCACTTGATTCAGTTTTACGATCGACAGGAAGTCTCTTTTCGTTCTTTATTCTCTCTCTTCTCTATTCTCTGATCTTTACGGTCAAGACAGCAACACACATATCAATCCACCGTTGCAGCTCAAAAAACATATCTGTATTCCCCTGCACTCCTATGAAAGGCAGAATATTACAATTGTTGCGTACACACAGTTGGTTTATTTGCACTCATGCAGTTCCAATAACACAGGCACAGATTCAGCAGAGCAACTCTGACCTTTGTTGCTTTTGTCCATCTCCGGCTTGCGTCACACAGGACACAGCACTGGGAGGGAGTTCACTTTGAGAGCCTCTTAATAAACGTCTGGTCCTTTGGAGCTTATGTAACTCAGAAGGGCATCTGTGTGTGTTGGAAGTCTTTGTCTGCATGCAAGGCTCTTCCCTTTTCTTTCAGCACAATCAACAGATGCTTCACCGCCACTGTCCTTCTCTCTGATTGGCTAGTTTGTTCAGAGAATTATAGGTCATGTGCATAAAGGTTAGTCGATGAAGGTTCAAGACGCTTTTTTTTTTCTTTTGAGGTTTTACTTCGGCAGATATAAGGCTTACAATGCTTACAGCATCAGTACTTCTGTGTCCTCCTTCTTTTATTCTTTCTTGAACCTCCTTTACATTATATTGGTTGAGGTTGCTTTATTGATTTATTTTTTCCAAGTCTTACACAAGCCTTTTATCCAGTCATAAAGCCCTGAACTGCAAAGTTATTCTCATTTGAGAAAGTTGGAGCTTGAACACAGAGATTCTCAAAGTTGGGTCAAGGAACCCCCAGGAGCATGTGACACTCTGCCATGGGGTCTGTGAAATGTTTTCAGATTATTTCATTTCAATTATCAGGACATAAAATTATATTGTTTGATTTTTACAAATAGTTTAACAAATAATATTTTCATTTTTAAGGTAATTTATAGCATTGTAATCAAGCAAATCTATCTATAATCAAGTTTAATATCTCTTGTGTTGTCTTATAATTAAGATTATATTAATGTAATTTAAACCATTAGGAATCTCTATCTTCTCTGTCTTGTCAAGGGCCTGGATTGAAAATAGAGAAAATAGAAAATAGAGTTTTCTGCGCGATATTGGCATAAAAGACTATTTCTTCCCTTTCAAATATTTTTGCCACTTACATTTTGTATTCAATAACGTTGATTTAACCCTCCTGTTATGTTAGTTTCTCAGGAACAGCAATAATGTTCGTAGGTCAATTTGACCTGCAGCATGTTTAATTTTCCAAAAGTGACAGAAACCAAAAAATCATGATAAACAATGTTTATATTTTAATAATAACTCCTTTACTAACCATTTCAATCAATATTTAGTGCAATGTTGTTCTTTACCTCTCACAGATCATGGCTCATACATTGGAAAGACCTACATATAAAATACAATAGCTTTACATGACATTGATTTATTGAAAAATGTATTTTAGATTTTTTCTTTTATGGAGTGAGTTGATAAACTACCACAAGTCACTTCTTCTGTTCAGGGTCAGGTTGACCATTGAACAGTATCTATGTAATATAAACATTTAAATATGTGAAATTAACCATTTTCATTTTATATGTTGATTACACTGATCAAACCAAGCAGAAGTTTCATCCCGAAAAAATACTTTAAACTATTTTTTTTAGATTTTTAAACTTTGAAATGGGTCAATTTGCAACATAACAGGAGAGTTAAAGTTGAATTACAAAATGTGTTCATATGAGGGGCTACAGAGTGTAGCGGTTAGCACTCTTGCTTCACAGCAAGAGGGTCACCAGTTCGACTCCGGCCTGCGGCTATTCTCTGTGTCGTTTGCATGTTCTCCCTGTGTCAGCGTGGGTTCTCACCGGGTACTCTGGTGATTCTAAATTGTCTGTAGGAGTGAATGACAGTATGAATGTTTCTGTCTGCCCTGTGATAGTCTGGCGGCCTGTTCAGGGTGTAGCCCTGCCCAATGTCAGCTGGGATCAGCTCCAGCAGCGTGCAACCCGAGTTTAGATAAGCGATTAAAGATAACGGATGGATGGATTTTAGGATAGATACCAGGGTTTAATCTTTTCTAACTTTTGGCAGGAAAGAGAATAATTCTATTTCCCCAAATGTCAAACTGTTCCTTTAACTGTTTGCAGCTACAGCATGGGATCATAAATGCAATACATAAAGTACATAAAAATTACTTTCCTGTGCTAAATCTGAGTAGAATTTCAACCTAATCGCCAAAAAGGTATAATGCAGAAAGTCAATACTCCATCTCTTTGCAGCTGAACTAAAATGTCATGTCATCTTTGTGAAAACGTGTCAATGTGTGTCTGATTGCGAGGCTTTGTTTGTGCATGCATGTGAGCAGCATTGTGTTTTGCTGGGACAGAACTGTCTGTCCCTGCTGTGTTATGAAAATGATTTCCTATAAAAGGAGAACAGCATGATATCTTCCAGCTACTGGCTCTTCTTGAGAAACATCAGAGATCCATCCGCCTCTCTCAGCGTGCATCTCCTCCACCAATTAAGCCAATAGCTGTCGGTCAAGATGTCTTCGTCTCATTAAAGATTTCCTTGAATGGCAGAGCCATCTTCGCCTCTGGGTTCAGGCTTAAGTGAGAGGTTTTGACACAGGTCAGAACCTCTCACTCTTGTCTTTTTTCGTTATGTAACTTGCTGATTTTTATTTCTCACAAAGCGTGAAATATTATTTGTATAGCACCTTTCAACAACAAGGCAATTCAGAGTGTTTTCCACAAAAACATCAAAAGCATTGGAAAAAGACATATATAAAATGACATTCAAAAGCTGAAAACAAGGAGATAAAATATTTAAGAAAACATATAAAAGTCTTCATTCTTGATTTTAAAGCATTGGAAAGATACGTATATAAAATGACATTTAAAAGCAAGCAGATAAAATATTTTCCAAAAATATCAAATATCAAAGGAATAGAAGTCACAGTGCAGTATTACTGAAAGGCAGTGGCAAACAGAAAAATATTCAGTCTTGATTTAAAAGAGTTGAGTTTTCTGGTTTGTTCCAGATATGTGTGTACGCTGCCTTTCCATGTTTAGTTCTGACTCTGGGAACACAGAGCAGACCACTCCCAGATGATCTGATGACTCTGCCTGCGTAGCTGTGGGTGGATGGGATTGTTTAACATCCCCCCCATGTTTGCATAAATACCACTGAGCACTGTGTGCTATTAGCTTCAGCAATTAAGCTTTCATTGTTCATTTAATGGCACAATGAGTCTGATTTTCCCTAGCGGTTTGGAAACACAGCATTCAAAGTTTGCCCTCCTCCCCAGTTCAACGACACCAGAAGTGGTCGGTGCTCGCCAGCAGGTGAAAGCCAACCCCAAGTTTACTCTCATTTTGGAACTAGCTTTGTCTGTTTGGTATATTTTATGTTTATGTTTCATGTCCACCAATTTTGTAGCTTCCTCTTGGTTGCATGCTTACAATCTGGTACGTGAGTCCTGTTCCATAAAGCAAGTTTACCAAATAAACCAGGCTTATTTTGGTTAGTCTGGCTCATATTCAGTTGATATTGTTCCATAAAGAAAAAAAAATTCAATATAGTTCAAGCTCAGTGACTATGGCAACTTCTAATGTGAACTATGTTGAATTTACTTTAACCGAATGAACTGAAAATTACTCAGACTAACCAAAATAAGCCTGGTTTATTTGGTAAACTCACTTTATGGAACGGGCCCCTATGGGTGGTAAGTGATCATTGAGAAGGATTATATTTGTATGGTGCTACACATCGTTTTTTAAAAGAATCCTACTCAGTGTGTCTTTTAAAGGAGCATTGTGTAGTATTAGGTGGTATCCAGCAGGGACGTTACAAACTGCAACCGACTGAAAACACCTTGGGCCACACGCGATGCAGTGGTTAGCACAGCAAGAGGGTCGCCGGTTCGACTCCAGCCTTCAGCTCTTCTGTGTGGAGTTTGCATGTTCTCCCCGTGTTAGCATCGATTCTCTCCTGGTCCTCAGACTCCCTCCCGCAACGAACGAATGCTCCTTTTTCATGCATGTCTGAGAACCTATGGTGGTCAGGTAAAAACACAAAAGGCCAATCAATGCTTGGTTTGTCCGTTTTGGGCTACTGTAGAAACATGCTAGTGCAATGGCTGATTCTGTGGAAGTGGAGCCACTCCCTATGTAAATATGAAGCGTTCATTCTAAGCTAACAAACACACACTAATTCTTGGCTTCAGGTGTTTATAAACTAATGAAATGTTTCTGCCAATAGATCGCCCTAAATCCTACACACTACTCCTTAAATGCATTTATCAAAAGCAAAATGGTTTTAGGAATGTAGCTCAGAACATCATAATTTCTCCAATGGCCCCAATCACACTTTGTTTATTCCAATCAAAATTAATCAGCAGACTGCAGCACTTGCATGCCAATACTGTCACATGTATGCTGTGGAGCCGAAAATTTCACATTTCCTGAGCACATGTCAGGCTGTGAGGGGCTGAACACTGTAGATTTTCCTAGAAAAAATACATCAGTGAAGGCTTATTGATTTACCGTGTAACAGCTGGAGACTAATGCTATCTACTCACTTCAGCGAAGGGGAGGGGCTTGATAACTGGTCTGAGAAGCACTTAATGATGGCTTATTAATTGCGGTGTGCCATTACACTGAAATTATAGTCTTTTGAGTCGTACGGTTAAGAATGAGACAAGTGAAGACACACTGACAATCAGAAGCCAGAGCAACAAGAAAATGAGTCATCCACATCTACACTTACACGTGGACAAGCACTCGGAAGAGCATGCACACTTTTGACTACCTTGGCATGTGAGCAGAAGCTTTAAGCTTTTGACTGGCTATGTTGTAGCCCAATGGCCTCAACCCAAGCGACCCAGGCCCGTAAAGTGAAGCGAATGTGAAAATGCCCTAAACCTGCATTCTTTCTAGTGGCCATAAGGGGGCGACTCCACTGGCTGCAAAAAAAAATAAGTCAGATTGTTTAGAAGTCTATGAGAAAATTACCCTACTTCTCACTTGATTTATTACCTCAGCAAGCAGTATTCTAATGAGTTTATGGTCTCAATCATTAATTTCAAGTTTTCTTCAATACAGCATGATGTCCATTTTTTTAATTATGGTCCCTTTTAAACACAGCTCTAGTCGAAAATGGGAAATAGAGTAAAATAGACGATAAAGCAGGGTATGCTATAGGTATGAGTACATGAAAATTGTTCATGGCATTTTGGTCACCTAAAAATATCTTGTTCAGCATGGAGTTGCGCAAAAAGACAATCTGTTCATTTTTTCACCTTGCTAACCAACATAACACTAGCTGTTAATTTAGCAACACCCCCTTGTCCAAACATGGTCATTTATGGCTCTAACCATGATGGCGATGGCCAAAACGCCAAACTCAAGGCTTCAAAATCGAAGCCCACAAACCAATATCACGGTGACCCCAACCACTTCTTTAGATCAGGTTTTTTAGGACTGATCACCGATCACCTAAAGCCTCACCAATCCTATTACCGATCCCATTACCGATCAGAACTGATCGATCACGTGGGACGATATTAATATTTATATTTTACTCTTGTTTTCCCCCCATCAATTCCTCCACTCATGCACAGGCCTATAGTCTTTCATTTATGTTAACCTTGTAATCATTTATTTAATAGATACTACTAGATTATCTAGATTGACCTTTATTTATTGCATAGCAGTAACTTTAATATTCCTTCATAGCAGCAGTGGCACTGTGGAAAACAATATGCCAAAATGGCCTCTATAGGGCAGTCAAGAACAGGCAAGAGCTTAATGTTGAAAGTTCTGTCATTTATTGATACTATCCATTTTAAATGGCTGTATTGTTGCATATATCGTATAAAATAAAATTCAAATAAAAATTGAGCCTATTTAACTGGCTAAACAAACTCAAAGTGCCAGTCTGAACATTGGTGGCATTATTGCACATTGTTACACAGTACAGTGTAACATATTATTATTGCTCACTCTCACAGTAACATTTCTCTAAATGTCTAAACGCTTGCATAAATTGCCGCTAGCGTGTGTGACAGCAGACTCACTCAAGTTCCATATGGCAGACATGCTGTGGGTGTGTGTAGGGGCATGCAGGCTGCGTGACCACAACACAACACTTCTTCTTCGTTTTAAAGCGGCAGCGTTTCAGTGCACTACTGCCACCTTTGGATCCGGAATGTATATCACACCATAACAAACACTTGTAAAGCACATGTATAATGCGATCGGATCAGTGATTTTAACCTTTGATCTGATTTTTCGATCAATCGTTTTTTTATCATATCGGGTCAATCCGATCAGTTGCCAATCGATCGGCGTCATACACATGGTGACTACATCCACATTAGAAAACAAATCTTAAACACCCTGCAGAGAACCTGCAAATTGCCATTTTACTTTGGTCTTTGTATGCAATAAAACTAATGAAATATAACATGTTAATCAGTGAGCTTTAGAAAAGCACATGCTGTGCTCTTTCTTAAAAAAGTGCACCGCACGTGCACAAAAGAAGAAGAGTAAAAAAGAAAAGAAAAACCAGAGAACAGTGCACGTGCTGATTTGAAGTGAGCGCTGTGTTTTTAAGGGATTTAAATAAGATGCATAGTACAAATTCATCATAATTCTGACCACATTATTTCCAAAGACATTCCAGTCTATCCTCTTTTCTGTTCTCTGTGTGTGTTTGATGTTGTCACCGTGTTGTTTTGTAACATTCATTTCTTCATCTACATCTATGCCAAAAACACCTGAAACTGATACTCACATGTGAGGGTGTGTGTGTGTGTGTGTGTGTGTGTGTGTGTGTGTGTGCGCTCACATGTTTGTGTGTTCAGAATATTTAAGCACTGGCATTATCATATGACTAATTCTGATATTGTTTTCATCATGTGGGCGTCTGTGGTGGTGATTTAATACGATTGCTTTTAGCTTTTTGCATAGCACATTAAAATGGAGTGTGCGTGATTGTGGGCTGCAGCTGTTGTTTATGCGATGCTGTTTGCTGTGTATGTGCGTGCGTGAGCATGTTTTTTAACCGGAGGTGAATCATTAATGTGTTTACTCCCGGCTTAGTTTGGGCAGGCTGACCCATGCATTAAAGTCACATCGGTAAAAGTAAATGTTTTTGTGTTTATATAATTCATGATTTATACAACATGGAGAGCAGGATTTCCCCAGGCCTAATTTGGATGCTCCTGCAGGAGTGGGAAGCTGTGAGTGATACATACTCCATATTGAGGTGAAAGGATGTCTGTGGGCAGAAACACCTGGATGCATTGGCACCACATTGTGTGTGTAGGTGTGTGTATAACGCTTGAATCAACAGTTTTGTAGATGGAGTCTCCGCTGCGTGTCCAGATGTTCCAACAACATCCAGAGTAAGATTTGTGTTTCACATTTTGGCATATAGCCTTGATGTATCACTAACTCTATCATCATGTAAAATGAGGAAGTGTTCCAGTACTACACAGTATTCTATTTTAAGACTCCACTGCAGCTCTGCCAAGTCTTATCTGGGTCTTTATTGTACTCTGAAACAGCAAATTAACCCCCATGGAAAAAAAATGTCCTGAATTCTTGATCCGCTAGCTTTAAGGCCTATAAATGGTACGTTCTGTCCTTGGTTGCTGGGCAGAAATAGCTGAGTCATTGTTACTTTTTTCATGGATCACCTTTTAAGAGTTTTTGAAGCAATTTCTGAGGCTTTAGTTGAGTTTCTGCAGGTCAGCTACCTCAAGGATAGCAACAATTTATTGAATCTTCTGCTTTTCACTGTCAGAACGACTGGAAAAGCATTGAAATATTTTCTTTGTCAAAGTAGGCAGCTCATATTTATGGGAAAATGAGCCAGATGCTGTTATGGTGACTGTTTTGGAGAGGCAAGTGATGTCACATGTTGTTGTCAATATGTTTATGTTCATTAGTATTCATTCAGTTCATTAGTATCATTGATGCTTTTTATCAGCACATACACTCTCATCTCAATCGAAAATAAGCTATGGCCGACCATTATTTGGAAGGGTCTTTCTCAAATGTCAACACACTCTTACCCTCCTCCTGTGTACCTTCAGCCATGCTAGCAGTTCTGTGACGGTGTACTTAAGCAAAACAGTACTTTGAGCTAAATGCTAACATGTTCACCTGGCTTATTTTGGAGCCAGAAGTGACCATATGGGAGCAGGGGAGGTTACACAGGTTACCAGCCTGGTGGGGTACCACTAGCATTGCAACTCTAAGTTACCAGATAATCCTACCACTGCTTAGCTAGTTTATTTAGCAAGGTGCATCTGTAATTCTCGTTAACTATGCTGTAATTGGGATGCTAATTCTTGCTAGAAAAAACAAAAGTAAAGTAATACGAAAATGTACTTACCAGAAAACTGAAAAGTACAATCAGACACTGAAAACTGGACACTGCACAGTAGCTACGTCCACAATACAGTCCATTTCTTCACCATCTTGGTTTAACATGTTAGCACACCAACATTTGCTACTTAGCACAAAACAACTGCAAGGAAAACTTTACTGTCATTCAGGACTGTAAACCACCAGCGAATGGCAGATGTTGCACCAAGCCTTCCCTGGTGTTGACTCAGTGAAATGGGCTAATAGATCGGCAAACGCACTTCGCAGATGCCAATACAAGTAAAAAAACGTGAATGTCGACGTCTACTATATACACTTAAGAGCTGCACAGCATTATTCCTTGCTCAATGTGCAAATAAAAACAAATACAACTTGTATTTAAAGCAGACGAAACAACATTTTTGTTTCAGGGTGGAGCAAAAGCAGCGCATCAACTGACCAACATGAAGCCATGTCATTAACATGGCTAAAACAATGAATACAAGTTAACTAATGTTATTTACACTAAAATTATTAAGAGTACTTTTGAATTTATAAGTATCATGTACTATCACAGTTGTAACATAATGGTAATTTTGTATAGTTTTGTTAGTACCATTGAGACAAAGATATCAGTGTTTCTGTCAGACTAGCAGTTGCTGATTCTTGATTTGACCTAGCACTCAAAATAAACCAAAGTACTGTTTTTAGTCACATCCAACAGTGCAGTATTTTTTTCACCCTGATTGCCGCAGTGTTTAAGCTCCTCTTCCTGAAGTGACTCATAGTTAGCAGCCTATTTGGTCGACCAGAGCTGTTTATAACTCCACTGTCTCTCACACCCACAGCCATTCACACAAACAAGCAGAGGCTAATAGAATGGCAATTAATGCACCGATATTTACAGATTGTTTACTGTAAAAAATATCACACTTGACACATTCATATTTAGAGATAAAACAGTGGGGGTGTTTTGGGATGTCGTGTTCAAATGTGTTGTTTGGTGCTTTGCAGGCGACCTATCGTCCTTTCCTGCGGCAGATCCTGGAGGAAGTCTTCCACCCTGACAGACTTGAATGTCCTGATATCGAGCACATGTCTGGAGGCCTAACGGACCTGCTCAAGACCGGCTTCAGCATGTTCATGAAGGTCAGACATTGCTCACCATCACACTCGCATAACTAGCCCTCCAAATTATACAATCTCATATGTCATTTGTTCCTACACTCAGATACATCCACAAGAGCGTTTTCAAAAATTGCCCTCACCTATGGCAGGAGATCAAGGCTTCCTCATGCATAAATCTAACAGTTTTAAACATGTTGCTGATGATTTCAAATGGCCATAATTTAATTACTTTTTGGCGAGAAACTACTTTCCTAAGGTTAAGACAAAAAGTACATGGTTAGGTGTAATAAAAAATAAAGTTGCTGACATTAAAATTTGACCGCCAAAGTTACTTCAAACAACATTGTTTACTTTCGTTTTCATGCGGGACACGAACTTCGGTCACATGGGTGAAAGTCGTATGTTTGATTGACCCAGCCGTCCCCCATTCTCTGCATCATGAAGGGACCTTTCATGCTTCATACTCTGTATCCCCCTTCCCCCTGCTTTTACACGTAATGGCACTTCCTCCTAACTGTCATATTTGCTACAGCCACTAGAGGACACCACTAACTACAAATGTAAATTTGGGTCTCAATAAGCTGCATGTAAAGACGACACATGTCACACGTTGTATTTTGAAGGAGGATAGTCTCCACATACACACACACACACACACACACACACACATTTGTATGAAATGGGGTCAGGTCTGTCACATTTTCTTCACCCTTCCTTTGATGACTTCCCACTGTAAGCACTAAAGCATCGTCTTCCAATGCTTGAACCTGACCTGAATTGACAATTTGTTGAGTAAGCGATCTCATCATGAGATGAGAGATGACATGAGAGTGTTTACCCTAGTAATCCAGCACTAAAGTTACTATCATTTACCCAACACTTAATTCTCCTGAACCACAGTTCTTCGCTTTAGACACAGAGATGTTGATTTAGAAATGATTTTGTAAACTATAACAGATCAAAAGCCTTTATAGTCATCACTGTACATATTTATAATAATAATAAAACTAATGATTGTGCAGTCAGAAGCTGAAAGAAAAAACAAAAAGGAAAAGAATAAGAATGATTACACTTCACAGAACCAACAGGCACGTGTCTCCACATGGAGTCACCAGCTGCTTCTTTTCATTTCACTTTTACAAAGCACAGTTTGCCACCTCCACCATTGCTGATCTGTATAATTGGCCACGTGTTGTTGCTGTTGGTCACTTGTTTGTAGAGACTTGTCTTGTCCCAAGGAATCCAGAGAAAGAACAGTTTTATTTTTGCGTTTCATAAAGTAAGTTGCTTTATGAATGGCCTTATGGTGGCGTTGTTGGTTGGTGACTTATTTGGATAAGTCGAGCAGATACCCAGGGGACAGTATGAAGCTAGTGGAGACCTCCATAGCTGGAAAATTAAGAAGTAAATTCAGAAGTGTCAGAACTGCAGTTACTCAAACGGCCACTTGAGGCTCCACCAGTACGAGCACACGTAACTACTAAAGTTTGAGCCGCATGTGGGGTCAGAGGGATCAGTACTCACAAGATCAAACAAAAAATATTAGTTTAAGTTGCACTTATCATCCAAACCATTCAAGGTTAAAACAGCAGTTCCATTAGATTTAGATGCCTTCAGCAAAGATTAAATTTATCACTCAATTTCACTATAGGCCTATGAGTCAATTCAGTTCCACTTTTTAATTAATTGTTATTTCTTTAAACTTGTGATTTTTACTGTAGTTTTAATTATTACTTGAGATCCTTTCAACACTAACCCCTATACAAATGTAAATTTTAATCAAACCGATCTGTTTAACAATGATTTAATACATTTGAACATGACACCAGGTCACTGCTTCAAAGAGTCACATTAATCTTCAATGACACTATCTCAGAGTGGTCGGGTACTTGAGGAGCAAAAGCTTCACAGGAACAGAAACACTGAAAGCGAATCTGTCAGCAGCCAGACAGCCGTCTAGAACAGGGTCTTAATAACAAGAAACACCTTAGTTCCTTATTGATCCATTTAACCCAAATTTCACCTCTAAAGGAAGCAGTTGGGTTTGCATAGAATGGGAAATTGTTGGCAACTTATTCCGCAAGTTATTCATTCATTCTTTCTATTGCAGTTTTGTTTTTCCAAGTTTTCAAAGCATCAGGGGGAAACACAAAGCCCTGAGTTTTGGGGTTATATTAATATTTTGGCCAAATGTTTTTCGCCAGCAAATATGCAGCTTTGGGCTTGTGGGTAATGTATATCCACCGCAGAGCAGATCACTATCCATGCTCTGATTATCCCACATCTGGGCCTGCTTAAACTGATGATTACCCGGGGGGAGGAATTACACTGGTTGTGTAACCGTGGCCTGGTTTTACACAAATTAAGAAACTTGGCCCACAAAGCAGACAGACTAAATCTATAAACCTGAACTTGGAGCATTCTATAGGAGCACACCCTTTATGCCATAAAACAACCCAATAAAAGTTCTATTTTTGACCATAGAGCCTTCTGTGTGCTCCACAGTCTGTAGCATTAAACACAATGGACCCCGCAGTCTGGATTCTGACCAAGTGACTTACTTGTTACTGAACCTGTTATTTTAAACTGTCCATAGCGTGTTTGTGTGACTTTGCGTCTAGGATTCCATGTTTAGTCTTTGTTTCAACAGTCCAAGTTGTAGAGGAGATTTTTCAGCTGTAGTTCTTCCATCTGCATCTAACTAACACAAGCAACCAAATGTGAGGAAGCCCTAAAGTCACCAGATATCTCACATTTATGGAGCACAATTTGACATTTGCTTGTAATAAACGTGTTCCATTAGGTACTTTTCCCTCTAGTGAGCTGCTATGGGTGTGGCTTGGGAGAGAGGATCCGCCCAACTTCACCGGTTAGCAGCTCAGATATCGGTTAGAAAGTACCTGGTTCAGGAAGGTACTTTTCTGTGCCGCTACTATCTAGTCGACACTGACTGAATACGGTTGAGGCGGCGACTCCGCACATGTCTAATTCATTTGCAGACTGGACGCTGAGGGGTTAATCCCTGACTGCGTCTGGGAGAGACTGCTGCGGGTGGACTGGGCCACTTGTGAGTGCTTTGGGACGGCACAACTCGTTAAGAAGAGATTAAACAAGTCTCCAAAAGTCTCCAATAACAAGTCGCTAGATTTGTCGCTAGAGGGGTCTGAATCGTCGCTAAATATAGCAACAAAGTCTTTAAGTTGGCAACACTGCTTGCCACGTCGGTTTGTTGTCACATTTGAACTCCATTGGTTAGCCGCTACAAAAGTACTTGTATGCAAACAGAGGCTGAGGGGAACTAACTAGTGGGCGTTGCCAAAACACTCCAAAAATTACTCAGTGGAAACACGCCTAATAGGTATTGTCCCATGAGGCCTATCTCTCTCTCCGGTGTAAAAGCACGTTTTTCACATGGGCAACAAGAACTGATATTGTCGCACATTGGTTTGTAATCTCATACTTTAAGAGCAGTGATGAAATGCTTTACTATGATTGGGATGTAGGGACCAGAGACTACTAAAAAAGTGGACATAGCTACGGTTTTGAACCCTGAAGTTTGGTATATTGGCTGTCACCATCTTGCGGTTTTATTTTGGAGCCAGAGGTAACCATTATTATATCAAATCAAAATTGGTTCATGTCAGACTATTTTTATCTAAACAATCAATATCATCATATTGTGATGAAACTTGTGAGTTACACTCTT
This sequence comes from Centropristis striata, assembly GCF_030273125.1. NCBI lineage: Eukaryota > Metazoa > Chordata > Actinopteri > Perciformes > Serranidae > Centropristis > Centropristis striata. The sequence continues at coordinate 19,007,110 of NC_081525.1, read as the reverse complement.
AACTGGTAGCAACTTAAACACAAGGTAGCCACATTCTAAACCTGCTTTATCTTCAGTTTTACTTTAAACCAGACCATCATTTACAAAGTGAACATCATTCTGCACTGACAGAGACTTGAAAGTAAGGATTGGTCATAAACCATAAGAAAACATAAATTCCATTAAACCAGAAACCCATCAGGGAAATTAGTTAGTAAATTAATGAGAAGTAGAGTCATATTCTAGACTCCTATACAATTAAACTTCTTTTTGCAACCAGTGGAGTCTCCCCCTGCTGGTCATTAGAAAGCATGCAACTTAAGGGCACTTCCACATGAACTCCACTTTTCAGGCCCCTTGATCAGAATCCACTGACAGTATGTGAGCAGCATAACCAACATGCCACCAAATTCTGTCTTTCTTCACCAAAATCTGTCTGAAGCATCAAATAAGTTAGCTGTGATATTTCTTTGAGTAGTGCTTCCGAACTGGTGAGTCCCAATTCAAAAGTGGACACATTCAACCAAAAGAGAAGAAAAACAACTTAGAATGAAATGCTGTGAATTTGTGGAGCAGTACTTTTATTTTGAAGTAGTTTCCAACCTCCTATTGAGTAGATAGTTGAGAGGTGGTACAATTAAATAAAATCACTGATCTGGAAGTGTTTCAAAGTGACTTTTTTATTTCGTTTTTTTCGTTTGTTGGTCCTGATTTCAGTCCACTAAATAGATTGATGGAGATCATCTGAATGAGTTTTAAGATGATCTGTTGGTGGAGTGTGACCTGGGAGAAAATCTGGACCCTGATGCTATACCAGAGGATTTGTTTTTGTAAGACAAAATAAAAAAAAATGTTTTATTATTTACATCTACTCTGGTCAGCTGCATCTCCCTCAGAATGCCTGTGGATTTATTTTAACATACAGTAGGATAATGTTTACCTCTCCTCCCTTTTAGTGGCACATTTCACATCTCATCTTTACACACTTCCCTAAGCCCCTCCCTCCTGTGTATCCCATGGCAGTACACATGGTTCACACTCTGAGCGAAGTGTGTCTGCGGATCCTGAAAACATGCAGCTGGTGATGTACTCGCACATGTATGTGGTGTGTCTCTTCTGTCTTCAAGCACCAGCGAATTTCTGTTGAAATACAAAATATTCTGAGCATAATACACTCTAAAACATTTATTCTCACATTTTTTTGCTAAACACATGTTGAATCATCCTTGACATGCTTCACCTCAGCCTGCTGGTGTTTCACGTGTCCAGCCACTCTCTCCTCGGGTCCGCCCCCCGCAGCTCTGATTGCTCAGTTAGCATTCACAGGCTGTAGATGTGTCCTGAGTGCTGTTCAGCCACCAATGGCACAAAGCCATTATTCCCCCCGGCAGCCAATCACGCTGAGCAACAACAGCCGACTTTACCCTGCAGTTAAAATCCATCTTAAAGTGTTAATATTGTTCATTGATGCACGATCGAGTGTCTGAGACTGTGAGAGCTCGTGGCACAGGTGATGTTTGACATTTGTTTATGTCTGCATGTGTTGTATGACAGTGTGTGTCTGCAGCTGCTTACATGTCCACGTGTGGGCTATCACAACACAAAGCTGAAAACACACTAATCCACTGAGCTTTTGTCTTTTATAGAGTCCTCTCTCGTCCGTATCAAAACAATATCCCATGTGTCCAGCTGAGCAGTGACTCAGAATCAGAAAAAAAACATGGAGAAAAACTTTCCCTGCAGAAAGTGAATTGTTTATCACACACTGTTCTATAGTAAGAAAAATAATCTACACCTCTGATTGCTAAAAAAAATATACTCTGACCAATCACAATGTCCCTCCTTCACTCCAGGTGAGTCGTCCACATCCCAGCGACAACCCTCTGCTCTTCCTCTTCCTGGTCGGTGGAGTCACGCCTGCAGAGCTTCGTCTCATTAAAGAAATGGTCACCATACACAAACCAGGGACACAGGTGAGTCGGCAGATAACAGGTGACTAAAAGCTTCAGTCCAATTCAGTTCTTTTTTATGTGATGCTCAGCTCTATTAGTTTCCTGTGGCATTAAACAAGAACAAATCAAATCTTATACACCTATTTTGATGACTATGGTCTAAAGTGCATGGCCAGACTGGTCTCCCCTCAAAAACGTCAATATAGGGCGTGTGTACAGGCAGCAATGTACGGCTCACACCTTTGTTTTTGACTGTCCTCCGCCGCCACCTTGCAGATTTAGAAGTAATGATCGACTGCGATGTGTTGTTTAAATGCCAGATATCGCACTCTGGACAGGAGATAGAGGAGGTGGATGGGTCGAACAAACGTCCAACTTTCACCCAGGAGAATTGGCTTTGTGTCCCATGTGGGAAAAAAAGGAAATTACTTTTTACGTAACTTACGTTTTTTAAAATAACTACCGCTAAACACGAAGCTGAGGGCGGCGAAAAAGATGTCAGCCATGACTTGGAGCAATAAACCAGGGAGGTTTAGGTGAATGTTGGATGCAAAGGAAATTATAATCTATCTGCCTTTTAGCGAGATAAATCTAACATTCATAGCATGGCAATTCACACACAGATATGGATATGGTGCATTCAATAGCGTCTGAACGGCTATGGTGCGTTCAAAAGCATGGGACATATGAAAACTTACAGAGAAACAATTATTACTGAATGGAACTTAGTTCAATAAACAAGTTAACAAAACATTAACAGCTAGGGCTCTCTAACAACCACAAATCTGTTAAATCATCTGAAGAAGGAAGTACCACCCAAGTGATTATGCAGAAAGCATTTTCAGTACAGATGCTTTAAAACTGGCAATTTAAAAACAAGACAAAAAATTCATGATAGTAATCGAAATCGGCCGATATGAAAAAATATATCGTGATCATATTTTTTGCCATATCGTCCTGCCCTACCAGCAAGTTATTTGCCCTAAACCTAGATCAGTGGTTTTGCAGCCTAAATTCACTGCAGCCTTTTTTTAAAACCGTAAACCGCACGTGTATGTATAATGATGATATTTTACCATGATCCACGAAACACTCATATGAGTTGTTCTGGATGGTATTGACAAACGGTTTATTCAGTCGTTTATGTTGGAGATCTTGTTGGAATGGCACATGTGCATTTAGGGTTTGTCTGCATTCAGTCTCTAAATTCCTTTTTTTTGCGTAACATGAGTTAAACCAATTACAGCGTCAACTCCCATTCTCTTTAAAAGCCAGGTTACCTACACCTGGCACACTGCTATTTAAACAGCGGATTCAGCAAACTGGTTAAGCAAGCAGGTTTCCTGTTTCCTGTCCTTTTAACAACTGCCTTTGAGCTAATGCACCAATAACCTATTTAACTGAGGAGGAGTGCTGCTGAGCATCCCAGTGTGTAATAGGAAAATTATGTGAATCAGTGAGTATGCATAAGCCATCCACCTGCTACCCACCTGAATTCATTATTTTCTCTGAATTAAAAACCCACACACATGGACATTCCCCCTCTCAATCAATGAGTCCATGTAGGCTGTGTGGTATTTTAAAAAAATGTATTGTATTGATGTATGACAAGAGAGACTGCTTTATGCCAAGAAATGACAGAAATATGTATCCTTAAACTTGACAGGGGAAACAGAACTAAGCTTAAAATAAAATAATCAATGAGGTTACGCTGCTGTTTCTCATTGTGCATTAATTCATAAATTAACCTCATTAAAGAGATTTTTTTCACCCACCCATAACTTATCCACTATAAATCAGAATGTTATTTTTAATGACCCCAGTACCCACAAATAAAACTGCCATCTAAGTCACACCAGTGTGTAGCAAGTAGTGTGTACACACATTGTGAACCCTGTCCGCCTTTTAAATAGCAGCAAAATACTACACCATTGACTTCACACCAGTTGGTCAGTCGCTTTCTGCTGCTTCAGGATAGCAATATGCCAACAAAATATGCTTTTCTACAGAAATCTTCCTGCATTTTTTATATGGGGGTCAATGGGACTGTTGGTGCGTGTTGGTGGCGCATCTGTGCGTCCTACGCCCAAACTATAACTCTGACAGCTTTACCAGAGGATTGTGAGTGAGAAGACAAATTTTCCTACGTTTCTATGTATAAATTAGTTCTGTAGAGTGGAATTTGCGGCCTGGAGCGCAGTTTTCAAATTATGTTGACAATTTTTTTTCGCTCCCTCTGCACTCTGAGTGATGAACATTCCATGCAATACACACCCATTATAATCTCAGAATTTCTCCAAAAATGATCATGGTCATTGAACAGGGATTGATAAAAAACTATATGACCTATCAAAACGTGCATTAATACACAAGACTTGTGTCTACTGTTTAAAGTTTAAATGGAGTCTCTAAGTGAAATTATGCCAGAGAAGTAGACGTTGCGAAAATTCGTATTCCGTAGAGAAAAGTAATAGCACACTGATCCTGATCAAACCGCACGTTTTGATATATAATTTGTTAGTCTAGTAGCTGGAAGAAATTGTGTCCGGAAGAGGAAGAAGAAAAAATCCACAATATAACAATAGGTCCCTGGTCCCTACAGCTATTGCTGCCATGCTATTGAAACCATGATCTTTGAGAGGTAAAGAATTGCACTAAATATTGAATTAAATGGTTATTAGTGGAGCTATTAATGAAATATAAACAATGGTTATTGGGATTTTTTAGTCTCCGACACTTTTGGATAAATAAAAATGCCCCGGGTTATTGCTTTTTCCTGAAAAAAACTAACATAACCGGAGGGTTATATCACCTTTCTTCCCCATTCTGATGCTCAGTTTGAACTTCAAAAGCTCGTCTTCACCATGTCTACATGTTTTAATGCATTGAGTTGCTGCTATGTGATTGGCTGATTAGATATTTGCGTTAACAAATGGACAGAACCTGTCCCAGCAGTTGGACAGGTTTACCTTAATAAAATGGCCAGTGAGTTTATATTCTTAAGTACTTTTTACATATTTTTAATTGCAATAGAGTTTTGTAACATTGTTATATTGCTGCTAAGTTAGGGATCTGAATATGTTTTCAACCACAGGCAAAGTAAGTAAGTAAAGGTAGCAACAAACCAATAGAGATAATGGAGTTTTTGTGGAAGGTTGTGTTTAAGGCTGCTTTGTACGTAAACCATCTGCAAACTTTGGAAAATGTGCTAAAGGTACTGATTACAATGAAAGAAATTCTGATGAATGAAAAAGCAAATATACAATGGAACAAGTAAGTAAGTATGATGAGCATTTCAAAGTATCATGTTCCATGATACTTCACCTTGAAATTGGATATATCATTGAGCCATCAATTATAAACATCACATTGTTTGCGAATGATTCATCAATATCCACTTCACAAAGCTTTATTATTCTATCACAGACAGTCTGTAGGAGGCTGCACGTTGCTGCTGATGACTCATTAAAATTGTCTTCAAAAGAATTCATGTTCCTTTAGAAGTACAAAATTGCAAAAAATACAAATTCAATCAGAAAAATAACTGACATTGAATTGAATTGGGTCATCTCTTTAGCCATTAAACATCAAGTAAATGGAGAGGAAAATTAGGAGAGCTGCTGTGACCCTCAGAGAGGCAGGATTCAGTCTGGCCCTGGCAGTGAATGTGACTGAGGGAACCGACGTGAACATTGACCTACATACACAGGTGGCTCAGGTGCAGAGGGTGACAGTGTCATCTGATGTTTACACCTATTAACGCTGTAATTGCATCCATGAGATGTAATGGTGTGGCTGTATGCCTCTGTGTCTGGGAGGTTTTAGTGCCAATTACGTATGCAGTCCACACTGACATGCAAAACATGCAGATGAGAGCCTTTTCCATGTGAAATGAGGGTGAGGAAGGAGAAGAGGGAGGCCGGCCCGTGTAATGTGGGTTTGTCTTAATAAAAGGCTTTGAGAAGGAGGCCAGGGGCAATGAAAGGCTTGGCAAGGATCAAAGCCTTCCATCTGTAATCAGGAATAAAGACAAGCTTATACAAAAATAATCGGCTGGCCCACACATGCACCGACCTCTGCGCTCATACAGTTTGACCAGGACGTACACATGCACAACATACTACATGCAAGTAAAAGTGTATACGCATGATGGTGGATGTCTGTGGAGCAGACGCTGATGAACACTGAAAACAAACTGTAAAGTTTCGGTCTTGCACTTGGACCAAATTCCTCGGAAACACACTCGCTCTGCCACTACAAACAGGCCCAATGCCAATTTTAGGAGCTGACCCCGAGTTAAAGCAACACTGCTGCAGAGAAACAGAGCCTCTCTGTTATACAACACAAGAGGACTGGGCTTCTTATTCTAACCCGGAAAAGCAATCAAACAGGCCAAAATTCAGCTAAAGTAACTCCAGTTTTCTGCATGAAAATATCCATCATGATACAATGTATGTGTGACTTTTCATTAAGGCTAAAGCGCAGCAGCTGAGATGAGAAATTCACAAAAATGTTTCAGGGGATATATTTTCCTTTTCTGTCATATGTATTTTTTTCACATTGTTGGAAGTTAATGTTAAACGTGGCCAAACTTTCCATTTATGATGTAAATGTATGTAACAGCCTGTTCTCCCTTCAAAAACGTCAATATAGGTCATGTTTACAGGCAGCGAAAAATGAGCTATGTCTCCGTACTTCACCGTCCACTGTAATGCGACCGCCACCATCTTGCAGATGTAGTAGTGATTGACAGCCAATTGAAGTTTAAAGGGGCAAATTGCCATGTTCGGTTGGAGGATGGGGTGGTGAGTGCGTCGAATAATCGGCAGACTTTCACCCAGGAAAGTGGGGCTCATGTTCCGAGTGGAAACAAAAGTGAACCATTTTTAACTTTAGTTACGTTGTACGTTTGTTACGTAACTTGCGGTATTTACGTGACCCTTGTAACTACTTCACTTCTGGCATTTATCTACAGTTATTTACTGTTTAAACTGTCTTTTATAACGGCTTACCAGAAGTTTTTTGCCCTAAACCTAAGGTCAGTGGTTTTGCAATATAAATCCACAGAAACTGCAGCCTTTTTTACAACCGCTGACCGTACATGTGTTCTATTTTTAGAACGCACCTTTGTACCATAATCCACAATACATTCATGTGTGCAGTGAAATGCGAGCCGGGATACATACCTACGTACCGTAATTTGTGGTACTGACACAAAACCTCTTCTGCCGTTTATGTTGGAGAACGCTGTTGTCTAATATAAACATGACTTTCACGTTACACCAATATGCTGAGTTATATTGTAAAAATGTGAAACAATATACACCTGGCTCAGTGGCCTTCCTTGCTTTAGTAACACTACTCTAGAGTGAAATTCAGACGTGTGACAGTTAAAACAGTGAAATTCAGGCTAGTCACAGTAGCTCTCATTATCAGTTATTTCTCAGGAGAATGCAAAATTTTGTCAGAAAAAGTTGAGAAGTTTTCCACCCATTTTCACCTTGCATAATAAGTCCCCTTTAAATGTTAAAAAATCCTGGATCCACACTTGTCACTTATTCTTTCTGACAATGTAGGACTTACCCCCTGTAGACATGACACCTGATTCTTTACATAGAAAATGTAAATGTGAGGGCAATCTGACATGTTGGTCTCGTGTCTGAATAAGCACCCGTCACTTTTCCATTATACCACGACCCAGGGCTTCCTTTAAACAGCATTAAAGGGACAATTCACCCCAAAATAAATTTATAATATATAAGTCAATCTGGATTGTTTTGATGTGACTTGTTAAGAGTCGAAGTTCGATAAAACTGAACAGCAATATCTCTTTTCAGAAACCATGACCCCGTTGATCAAGATAACCCACAGACTTTCAAATAAAACCCTGATTCCAAAGAAGTTGTGACGCTGTGTAAAACATAAATAAAAACAGAATGTATCAAATTCAGAGTTTGAACATTAACCTCTTAAAACCCACCTGCCAGGTAGGTTTAGTTGGTTCAGGGAATGAGACGAAGCTTATTACAGATGAACTGCAAGGACAGAAAAACATGTATATGATTTGATCTTTAGTTTCTGCAATAATGTGTAGCCAAAACATAACCGATCTGTTCAAAAAGTATTTTGGTCTAACTCTACCCTTACCCCCTGAGCAAAATTATCTCATTTTGTTTTTCCAGAATGAGATGTGCAATAACTCCCATTATGTCCCTGTAAATATCCCAAACCTGCTGATCCCCCCTTTTTTTTCTTGTGCATGTTTTCTATTTTTTTTTTCACTATGTTTAAATGATTGTATTCTGTTGCACTAAAACAAGAGCTGCTCTTTTTAATTTTGCTGTACTTCTGTGCAATGACAAATAAAACTATTCTTCTACTCTATTCTTTATTTCAGTTTTATGCAGCATCACAACTTTTTTGGAATCAGGTCTGTGGGCTATCTTGAGGAACCAGGTCATGATTTCTGGAAAGAGGGTTTTTCAAATGTATTTCTTGGCACTTTGAGCACCTCAAGCTGAATGCCTTCTAGTTCCATTATATTCATAAGACGGCAGACATCTCTAGATTTTGGTTGAAAGTATCAATGCCTCCTAAAAACACTGAAAACAATCAGGGCCCATTGCGTAACAACCTTGCCGGAAGAAATTAAATCATATTAAGAAAATAATCTGGTTGCTAGGCACCTTGTTGATTGCCAATTTGCACATTAGCCACCCTGACGTTCATGTCTGCTTCATTTACAAGTGTCGACTTCCTCACGGTGACCTATTTTAACCTCGATGAGTGTGCTCTGCTTTGCTCCAGATGCTGGTTTTGTCCACCAGATTACTGAGGCCCACGGATATCCCAGAGCTGCTCTTCGCCACCCAAAGACTATCGCCTGACATCGGAGTCTAAAAGGTCCCTCACGTGGAAACACACACGTGGGGAGACACATGCGCCGCCAACATCCCGACACCTCGTCAGGTGTGAGTAAAGCTTACGCAATCGGAATCACTGTTAATAGCTGCGAGCGGAAATCAGGGAGGTGATTTCCAATCGAAGCAACATTCCTAATCAGTGTGTTTTGTTGGATTTAAAATTAACTGTAAAGTAATTATGTAAAAGCTGCAGTTGGGTTTGTTTTTCCTGGAGGCGGAATAGAAAATGTGTTTTTTTCTGTGTGTTTATCCCTCTTTTTCTGCTAAAATGACACCAAATGTTAATATGATACAATAAAAAGAATAACTTTTCACACACAGTGGCGTGACGCTGCCTTTTATTTGCATACATCAGGCTCAGTTGTTAGCTGTTCTGACCAGCTTGTGTTAAAAGCAGGCGTTATGTGTGAACTTAATAAATCCTCTCTGTTGTGGCAAAGAGAATACACACTCTCTGTTAGCGTTTTCACACCGCGCAGGATCATATGGTGACAAATAGGAGCAGAATAATTAACAAGTCGTTTCACACTGTCTGCTAGGGCCGATAATTTGCTCACACCTAGAGCTCGCCTACACCCTCCTGACCCCCCTATTTCTCTTTATTCTCTCCAGCATGAATCACCTCGGCTACAGCCCAGTAATTTCACCCACCTACATACCTGAATTGATAGTGATGAACACGGGTCTCACACACAGAGACAGACCAGTGAATCCTGTGCCTGAACAGGACATTCAGGATTCATTCATTAGGATGTGGATTATAAATAAACACATCTCGAAACGTAAACACACAGTTTTATTGGAAAAGTGTTTAATATAATTTTGTCCTTGTCCTGTGGGAGCTTGTAATTCTCAGAAGAGTTCCTAATAAAAACTAACATGAACTTTCCCAGTGCGGGCGGCTCAGGCTAATTCAACAAAGTTTTTCTGAGGTCAGGCACTGCAGCAGCAGACGGATTTCAAGACCTGAGAGGCGGCTGTACAGTCATGCTTTTATTGTCTCCAGTGGTATTCAGTAATTCTGTTATCAAAGCATTTATATAAGAATTGGTTTATTCGTTGGTCAGATTACCTTCGTGTGTGAGTCATCCCCTTCACAGCAGCTACAGAGATGTTTGTCATTGTTTTTTGGAGCCAAGGACATCACATCACAGAGATTTTTAAATCTGCATATGATGTTGTCTCTGCTGTCAAATACACGTACGTAACTGACAGCTTTCTGAGAGTAAAGTCAATTACTTTCATGATACTAAATCCAAACATTTCGAAACTCTCAAAGTCTTTATTATGATATTAAAATTTTGTATTATCAATTCGAAAAGGGTTTACAGAATTTATTAAGTACAGTATGATTACTATGGGTGTAAATTAATCTACGTAGATTGAGACTTTTATTTTGCAAGATTTTTATAGTAACTTTGTATCATGATTACTGAATGCTAAGGAAAGAACAGCGGACACAAGCAGGTGACCGCAATACCTCTTTTTTGTTTTTTCGTCTATAATTGTGTTTAAGAACTGACAAACTTCAAATAATTTGAAAAGTTTCACATTTGCATATATCAGCAAGTGCAGCAATATCTGTAACTGTTCAAGAAGATAATCAGATTATCCCAGAAGAATGTTTACATTAGAATATATCTACATATTTACACTGTAAACGTTTAGGTCTTGTGGCAACTCAAAACAGTTCAGTTACTTAGTTGATTACAAAGACTGTAAGGCAGGCTGATTTTCAGTTGATTAAGTTCCATAACTCAAATTCAACTAGTTTCCTAGTATACGTTGCTTTTGCTTTATTGAGCCAAATAAACTTAAAAATCAGTCAAACTAACCAAAATAAGCCTGGCATTGATGGTAAAGACAATGGTCTATGGGATTGTTCCATTCAAATATTAATAGATTTTTGGTTCAATGAGTGCCTGTGTAGATGAAACGTCACATTATGTTCAAAGTTTTAGCATTTTTAATGAGTTTTAATCATTTTCCAAAACTTAAATGTAACTGTAATAATAAAGCATCTTACATCTGAAATGAAAGAAGAGAGACATTTTCAAATTCATCATATTCTTTATTGTGAACAAAAAGTGAATTTGTAACAAATAAATAATAAGCCCTTTGGATCATTTCTTTTTTCTTTTTTTTTTTTTAAATAAAGTGCATCAGTGATAATACCACCATTGCTACATGCTTTGCTACGTCCCCCCGCCCCCCTCCTCTCATCATGCTGTCTGCACTGTGATGATCTGAATGCTGCAAAAATACACTGCAGGTATTGACTAAGAGACTGACACACAGCTGCACAGAGCCTTAGTGACTGCTCTAATAATACCAGCACATAGTGGCTAACAATGGGCAGCACAGCTAGAAATAGGCAGTCCTTGAGCGCTGCTGTTGCCAGGAGAGCTTGATTTACAGTTTCTGATTTTCTATGCACAGAGTCTGGGGTTCAGTCAGCCTCACGCAGCTGCTTCTTAGTCCTCAGGTGTCGTTTCTCCTCCTGAACCTCCTCGCTGCTTCTCCTCACACACGGTGTCTGAGCAGGCAGACACCTGCCACTTATAGAGGTCATTACCTCTGAAGATTCAGCCTCTCGATACCTGGAACCTGTTCATTTCACATCTGCGTTCTTTAGCCAGACTGATTCAGGACTTCAGTGGAGAAGAATTCATCTTCTCTTTCCACTTCCATCTTCAATGCTTTCTTTCTTTATGTGGCCGCTCTGGACCACTTTCAGCTTCTCGTCCTCCTCACACCGAGGTGACAGTCCTCACTTTGGCTGACAGCGCTTGCTTGAAACGCCTCTTCAGGTCTTGCATATTGGGCGATTTTGGCCTGGGGATGAGAGGGGAGCGTCTTTTCTCCGTGGCGGCGCTGGCAGAGTTGTTTGAGGAGGAGTTGGAGGCAGGAGGCGGCTGCTTGGCTAGCTGGCAGCACAGCCTGTGGAAAGCCTTGTGCACCTGGCTGTAGTCCTCGCTGGCAGACACTTCATAGAAAGAGCAGCCCAGTGTTCCCGCCAGCAAAGGGCCCTGCTGGGAGTCGACCCGCCTCAGGTGCAGCAGGTCCGCCTTATTGGCCAGCAGGATTACCGGAGGCATGTTGGCGCCTCCGGTACGGACAACCTGCTGGTGCAACTGATCGATCAAATCGAAGCTACGGCGGTCTGTCACGGAGTACACCAGTACCACGGCATCAGCCCACTGGATGGAGCAGGTCACATGATCTGGTAGGTTGATGCCGTTATCAGTCAGCTGAGAGGAAAGAAAAAAGGAGACTGATTAAAACACAATCCAGCACGCTTAAGAGAAACCTTTTAAGTATTTTCTGTTAAATGAAAAAAAAAAAAGTTTTGAACGTTCCCTGACTTTGTGCAACTGATCTTTAGACATGACTGGAATGCTGACTGGGGCAGACAAGAGCTATAGGGTTACTCCTCCAGGACAGTGAGGTGTGGGTGACTGAGGAGTCTGGACCAGGATCAGGGTATCATTTACCCTGGCCTCAGACATCCATTAGCCTAAATGGGAGATTAGACAGCCAGACTGACGGGGCTGTACTTCAGGAGAAAATATACACACACACATCTTTGGTTTTGGACTGGTGCCCAGCCAAAGAGAGGCTTAGATGATCTTAACAGCCAGACAGTGAATTAGATTATATTATCTTTGTATTGGATTATCCTCAGCAGATTTTCAGATGTTGAACTTTGTCTGCTCAGTTACATTACAGTCATCCCAGGGGAAATAAGCTGTCTGCTTTCTGTCTGAGTAGAGTTAAAAAAAAAATGAAAGAAAGAAAAGAAGGAGAGTATCTTACCTCCACACCAGGAGTGTCTTGAACCTGGATGGTCACTTGCTCGCCATCCACCTGAACTTCTCTGGAGTAGAGATTACCTGCACACACAAAAGAAACAAAACGAATTTAACACCAAGATTTTCACCATGTTTGGAAACTACTCTGTGCTCATTCATGCTCATAGACTGCACTGCTCAGCTACTTACCAGCATTTCTCTCATAGTCTCCGATGAAGCGCCTCGTTAGGAATCTCACCACGAGCGCTGAAATAAAGGAAAGCGATCATTTAGACACATATATGACAGAATGTAAGACAATATAAATCACTGTACCACCACGCCGTGAATGAACTACAGTAATTTGACTCAGTTTTCTTACCTGTTTTTCCGACTCCACTGCCTCCTATCACAGCTATTTTAATGGCCCGGTTTGGGACCGAGCATTCAGGTGCTGGGTACTCCGCAATGGTCGTCATGTTCTGGATAAGACGCATTTTTTTGTCAATTCCGTCCAAAAAAAAGCAAAATAGAGACAACTAGCTTCTTGTCCAAGGTCGTCCAAAGCTTCAAGAGGTTGAACAGGAGAAGTTAAACCGGTTTGTCTGTCGAGGTGGTTCGATAAATGTGAAATAATTCAACACTAGTGTAGTGAAGACGAGAGTAGAAGCACTGACTGAGTGAATGCTGCTGAAGAGCGGCGCTCGCTGGTTTTATAGCGCTGGAGAGGAGGTCGCATCTGATTGGCCGCTGGTTATCACCCCTCCCTCGTGCGCAGCCGCCTACACGTGTATATGCAAGCTCAACACAAGGGAGAGGCGCTCAGCAACAGGTGGGACCTCTGGCTGGGTGTCCTGACAAAACACGCTTTTCTTAACGAGTGATGGGAAGGAGGAAAAAAGGTCATAGGTGTTTTTGTCTTGTTTATTTTCTTTGCAGCGACTTTAGGGTTATATAATGTAATATAAAACAACATAAATATCGTATCAGCTATCTTATCAAATCGTTCATCATCAATAAGGCTATTTGTCACACATGCAATCATACACAGGACAACGTGCAGTGATTTTTATTTTATTTTATTTTTTTGTCTCAGCTCCAGACACACTTAGACATCGTAGAATATAGGATAAAAGCACTGGAATTAAATAAGTAAAAATAAATACATACAAAGTATACTAATGTAATGGAAATAAATTGAATGGAATAAAATAAAATAGCTAAATTAAAATACTATCAAATCAACATTATTTGTCTTATAAAATCACAACGTGCAATGAAAGCTTTTTTTATGCCAGCTCCAGAAACAACTATCAAATAGAAATCAGAGAATAGGATAAAAACACAGGAATAAAATAAGTTAAGTGAAAATAAAAAATATTTATTATGGATTTTGTTAGTTAAATAAACAATACAAACAGCATAGTAAGGCATGTATAATATTATAAAAACAAGAAACAAAAAAGGGGATTTGCAATCAAACATAGTAGGAATAGCATCTAATGGTTTGCATTCACACAAAACCTATAGTGTGCTTCAGTAAAAAGATTACATTATCTATACCTCAATAAAAAAATAAAATCACCAGTCCTATTTGTCATCCATCCAACCGTCTACATCTATATTGTTATTCTGAAGAAAATTTTAGAAGATGTTCCAAATTTTCCAAAACTTGTCAAGCTTATTTTCTGTAAAGCAAAATAAAAAGGTCATTCCCCTCAACCATTGTGATTTTTATGCCTGCGCTAGAAACAACTATCAAATAGAGAAAATAGAATAGAAAAAATAAGACTGAATAAAATATAAGTACAAGTCAAGAAAAGAAAATGGAACTGAATAAAATTAACAGTAAATATATATTTTTTAAATAATATAAAGTACTGTACAACAAGACACTATAAAAGCAGTATTACAGTAGGCATACATTTAGGAGAAATGAAACGGTAAAGAATGCAACATTGTATTTGTATTTTGCAGTTAAACACAAAAATTACAGTTTCCTCGTTAGTAAACTGCAAATTTGCCTACATTGTTTGCACTGTTTGAGCATTAAGACACATCTTAAAAATGCATCCAGCTGCCCTTATTATTCTGCATGTTTTCTGAGTCTGAACCATGACACCAACGTTTGTGTGGAATTACAGGATGTGGATGGATCCTGCTGCCTCCCAGTGTTGTGTTGCAGCCAGTTACCTGTTCAGACATGCCCCTACACTTGTGAATTGTCCACACAGGGGGGTTAATGGCTTTTCATGTTGTACAAATATAACCCCCCCACCACACACACACACACATTCAAACACACACTCATGCATACCTTACAAGAGCTCATGCAATCAGTCATGCTGTGGAGTTGAAGGCCACCATCACTCCACATCCAGAAATGACACAATATTTCGGCCATTTATCCACAAAAAAAGCAACACAAGAGTAAAATTGGCATCTATTTTTAGTGGAGCACTGCAACATAATAAAACATTTGTTCATATTTCACATGACAGATCAGCTCAGCAGCTGCTCTCTGCTCTGATTTAACCTGTATCTTTTCTTTGTCCCACTTTTTTTCTCTGTCACAGACCTCCCTCTCTCCCTCGCCCATCTTTCATTTGTGCTCACATGCTCGGAGGTATTTTGGCATCCAGTCTGCCTGTGATTATGGTCTGGTATGTATTTTTGATAAGAGTGCTGATGACAGGCGGCCGCGCTGAAATATGAAATTAGTGCCCAGGTTTCGTGAGCAGACATGGTTGCTAGGTGTATGTACACACACAGAACCGTCCCTCTAACCACATCACAGTGAACTCCACCTCAGAAGGGAAGGGTGAGTTTTCGTGCTAATGGAGAGTAAATACTAAGCATAGTTGCATTTGATGACATGCACACTGCAAATGAAGCTCCTGCCTTTTAGAATGATGTGAGTGAGGTGTCACCACTTTGTAATCTAAGCCCACGCTGCAGCATATTTGCAGCACAGAAAGATAAAAGGCATCACGGTTGCTCCCTCCTCTAGCAACCAGGCGAGAAGGCTAATGATGACGGATAATAATAGGAGGATACTGTGGAGGTGTTTCTAGTGACGGACCAGGATTCACTCAGAAACGGTGAGTGACTCATACCAGAAGTCAAAGCAACAGAGTCGACTTTACATAGATTATGACGGTGTGCAGCATCACCTGTTTTATATGAAAAACAATGTCTATGTGGTGCAACACTCTTCCGTCTGTGTGCCTTGAGCCTGCTGTTGCCTTCACTTTCCCTGAGGGAGGGCTGGAGGTCAATTAAAATACCTTTGAGCCAAGGCGGACAATTATAGCTACAACAGAGCAGAACAAGGCCTGAGTGAAGGATCAGAGTGTCACTCACACAGAGGTGACAATAGATTGTTAGAGAGGGTAAAATGGGGGGTAATCCTTTGGAAGGGGTGTGGATGATTATCAGCGAGAATTCGGGGTATTCACTGCAAACAGAGGAATGTCGAGTTAATTGGGGGTTGGCGGAGGGGCAGGTGAAATCAGGAGGAGGAGGTGTTCTCAGAAGGATGTCCTTGTTGACACAGAAATGAGGGCTGATTTCCCGAAGAGGCCTCACCTTTTTTTTTTACAGTAGAGGAGAGAAAAGGCATACAACCGTGACTTGCCCCTGGGGCCTATTATTTGGGATATCAGAGAAACTGGGGCAGTTTGGGGCTGCCCTCGGGGCAAACCTCAAGAGCAACGGTAAATTGTTTATCAGGATCATGATAGATGCTTATCCTGCTCATTGCCTTTAATCATTGTCATCAAACACAATTATCAGGAGCCAATTATTTTCTTTTTTTTAAACATTGTGTTTATTGAATTTCATCATATTAACATATAACTTAGCGAGTCATACATTGAACATTTATTTTTTCCCCTTGCCCCCCTCCCATTCCCTCCCCCATTTCCCCTGACTGGTACATATATTTATAAAGATATAAATATACATTGATGCCCATGTATACATACCTACATCCAGATACAGACACCTATACATACATATACAGCCAATTATTTTCTTAAAATCCTACATAATACTCCAAATGTGAACAGGCAGCATGGGATTAAAAATGCTCCAAAAAGTTCCATATTTTATTTCATTATTTAAATGCAATGGCCAGTTGTTCACTTATTCACTTGTTTACTGCAGATGCACGACAACAAGGCTAACTCTATTCACACATCTTTTCATAGATCCCTTCACTTATTTGTTTATGCATTTGCATCTGCAGCGACCAATGGAAATGGAAATTGTATTGGCCTGCCGGCACAAGCAACTCTCAGGCTCCACAAAGGAAGAGAAGTTGTTTTTCTTATTGAAATGAGAGATGTTGAGCCATTTGCATACCTCTGAATGTCAGCAGTAGCAGGGGGATGGCAGTGGTGGTTTTAGGGGGTTGTGTGTGCTATGCTACCGGCTCTGAATGACAATAGTTCTACCACACACACACACACACACGTCCTCCTCCTACTAGAGGAATGCCAGCTTAATGTTTGTACGCTGAAGTAACACTGAAGTAAAAAGTCTTAGGAAATAGGATGGAAAAATATGTAAATCTTGATTTTTCATCTCTCATTCATGCTCGCCTTCTCCTGTTTACATTCCACAGCTGATCTCTGGCGTTACATCGGATAATATGTTTCCACACTCTTTTCTGAGAAATCAGGTGCACTTGTGAGTCCCCAAACTGTCTATGTGTGCACATCGAAGATACAGACAGACAAGCAGCGCTAGGTGTTGCAGTAATAACAGACAATAGGGGTGTTTTCGTCTGGTGTGCATGTGACCATAGATATGTATTTAAGGTAAGACTTTAAACTCAGGGATTATCCTGTTTACAATGATTGAGAAGTTGTTTTTTCCTTCTCACGTGTTAAACCTGTGAGGGAAAAATGGTAAATTTGCACTTAATCGTGCATATGTGAGTTGTATTTAACCATGTTAAGTTGAAGATTAAAAGGACGCTTACGCAAGAGGGGAAGGAGTTCATCGTATTGTTTTAATGTAGAAATGTGGTTCAAGTGGAGTTGCATGTGTGCAGCTTAATGAAGGGAAAATGATCAAATTGTGAATATTCTTGAGGTGTGGGCTTGAGTCACATAATTTGGACTCCAGTCAGACTCCAGTCACAAATGTGATGATGACTTTGGACTCGACTTGACAAAATGAACCCTCCTGTTATGTTGTGGGTCAAATTGACCCATTCCAAAGCTTAAAAATCTCAAAGTATTTTTTTTATATATAAAAATGTAACGTCATGTAATACTATTTTATTTTATATGTAGGTCTTTCCAATGTATATTAAAAAAAGTTTTAACATGCATTTTTTATGAAAAACAAGTGAATTATCCTCATTGAACCATGATCTATGGTAAGAGGTAAAGAACACAATTGCACTAAATATTGATTTAGATGGTTAGTAATGGAGTTATTAATGAAATATAAACAATGTTTATTGGGAATTTTTAGTTTCTGATACTTTTGGATAATTAACATGCCCCAGGTAAAATTGACCCATGAACATTGTTGCTGTTCCTGAGAAAGGAACATAACAGGAGGGTTAAAAGACCTGCTCGGCTTTGACTTCAACAACAATTACCCGTGACTTCACTTGGACCTTGATACCTTCCCCTTAATCATGCTATATGCAATGAGACGCAATGTCTCCACTACTTGATTAAGTTCATTTTTGTACATTTAATATATTAGTATATGTTGTTAAAATTGTATTTCATTTGTACATGAGTGCATTGTGAGCCAATTAGGACACAAAACTCAAAGTTTATGACTTTGACTTGTACCTCTTGACCCAGGACTTGAGTGCAAAGACTTGAGACTTAAGTTGTGAGTGACTTGTACAACAATGATTTGGTCCCAAAGCCAATGCTATTAGTTCAGGTTTCATCCATTTACTAAGGCGTGCAGGCAAGAACAACCCCAACACACACGCCCAAGAAAAAGAACGTCACCTCTCACCCCGGAAGACCTAAAGTCATTTCACAACAAAATAAAGTAGTTCCAATTAAATAAATTATAGTTAAGCTAAATTATTAAAGTTCAATACATTTTACAAATCAATAATAGTATTTAAGTAAATCGAAAATAAGAAAATAGGCCTACTTAATAAAAATTATCGTGAAACAAAATAATGTCATATTACAGTATGTTGTGCAACAAATCCTATGTAGAGGTGTTCCTGAAAAAAAAAGAAAGAAAAGAAAACATGGCTAGGAGAAGCAGAAGTAATGAATCCAGACAGCTGCCTTCTCCATAACAGTTGTTCTATTGACATCCTCTGCACGTCTTGCATGTGTATACACTGAATATGGTGTCATCAGAACACATTTGTGGGAAGAACAGTAGTGAGCCTGAGATTGACCCCTGCTGTACACCCATTACACACCAAAATAAGTTAATACAGGAGGGGGCGTCCCGGTGGCTCACACCGTTAGAGCGCTGACCATGTATGCGGTGTGCTGCGGCGGAGCCGGGTTCGAATCCGGCCTGAGCTCCCTTTGCCGCATGTCTTCCCCTCTATCACCCCCTTTCAATCACTCACTATCGATAAAGCAACAAAATGCCAAAAAAATAATCTTTAAAAAAACAGGAGTACAGTATTGGGCCAGAGAATAGAAGTTTTCCATTTGTATTAGAAGTTGAAATATTGTTTAATTCTTAAAGTGGAAGGATGGATGTCCAGATATCTCTGACAACAAACCATTATCAGCTTCATTTTTTATTAATGATTAATGTTCAGCCACCCATGGCAAGAACACAAACACATTTGTGTCCTACTTCATTTCTATGTAAAACACCTTGGGAGCCAGGTTGTAATTAGATGAAATCATCAAAAGTATGACACAGACAGTCGGGGACACTGCTCTGGACAGATCGTGTTGGGACACGGGGTTCAGTGGTTTTGATTTATGGTTTTGAGCCTCTGTCGGTAATTCAGACCGCCCCTCCTCCCCCCGGGCCCTGTTTGTCTGTCTAGCCTGCTTTACTGCCCAGACTGAACGGAGCTGGAGCTCGTGCTGGAGGCAGAGTGAGGTTCACAGTTGGGCCTCTGTGGTGGTTTAATCCAGACAGACAGCGTCCTTGGGGGCTGATTCGGGGCCAGGGTTGGGGCTCTGATCTGTGGATGTGGTGACTGAGTGGCCAAAACGAAGCCCTTGCCATGCCTCAGTTACATAAAAAGTATGAGAAACTTTGAGCAGAGTGATATGTAATAATGAGGTGTTTCTTTGTGTGTGCAGCAAAGGGGGAAATAATGAAATGTGTGATTCAGATATGATCAGCTCTGATGTGCCTCCTTCACAGTCCTCAGCGGGACACAGTGACCCGTTCAGCTGTCAGCTCACAGGTAACAAGAGCCCAGTGATGAATAGGGATAAAGATGCAGCTGTGCACATGCAGCCCGATTCAGGTGTAGGATATGTAAAAGTTAACACAAAAAAGAGAACAGAATGTGCACATGGAAAATAAGCTATTTATAAGGATCTTTTTCACTCAGACATCCATCATCATCATTATCATTGTCATTATCTTATACTGATCATCTAATTACCTTGTGTTTTTTTTCACAGTTTACATGTGTCTGTCATCTTTTGTCACCCCCGAAGCAGCTTTCCCGTCAGTCCAGCGTCTTCAAGACTAAATAAAGTTTTGTGTGCAAACTGACAGACAAGCTCAGTCCTGTCACTACCTCTCACAGGATGGACGGACCTGAATGCAGGTGGATTAGGCACCTGTGAACACAATTCTGATGGTATAAAGCATAAACCAATGGAAAACACTTTCTCTCAACACGCTAGACAGACAGTTGAAAGAAGCATATTTAAATACAACAACACAGAGGTGGTTTAAGGTCCTGTGATTTGATGTTAGGTTAGGTTAAATAAGGTGACATTGTGGAGGTAGTGGCATAAACCAACAAAATAACCTTTTATCTGTTTGCTTTTTTTTTTTCATTTGTCCTGGTTGGAAAGTGTTTTTTATGAGATAGAGCTAGAGGTGCTGCTTCAGAGGGCTTAGAGTTCATTAATCCTTTGATGAATTACTACTCTCCTCGGGTGAGCGCCCTGACTCAGCCTCAAAGCAGTTCTTTTGCAGAACCAGGGAGGTAATTGCACATGTGCACTCACTGATGAGAGCAAGTGTCTTCACCTTGTTCCTGAAATTCACACTTAATCACCGATGCTATTCTGTCAAGTCTGACACTCTTTGACCCATAATTGACCTGCAACATTTCCATGACTTACAACATTTTTGCTTTATTTCCGGCGCAACATTTCTGCTCTGCATGGTGATGATGTTTACAGGATGGTTAGTCATGAGTTATTCTATTTCCCGTTAAAAGCACTGCATGTCATTTCAACTCTCATCTCTCATTTAAAACAGTAATAAAATATGTTGATGACGTCATAAATGTATTGGTTGATGCCCAGAAGACCTTGGTTTTGCATGTGTTGATTTACTTGATGAGGAAAAACTTCCACAGAACTCCGATGTAAAAACAATAACAAAAATCTTTATTCCACAAGTCTGTTCTTACAAGATTGTTCAATGTTGATTTTCCCTATCAATAACGATTACTGTAAGGAAAACCATGTAGCTCGGTGAGCTTCCATCAGCCTCAACTAATGGAACTTACCTCAAAGCTTGTGGCCGAAAAAACAACAACTTGTCAAACAATCACTATTGCTGATGAAAATTTATCTGACTTGACTGATGGAGAAATTCAGCAGGAACTGGGTGCTGAAGTAGACATTGTGGGGCTTCATCTGCTGCTCAATCTCATTAGTTTTAGTATGAAAATAGTAAGACAAATAGTAGACTGTTATGATAAACAGAGCAGTATGATCTGTGCATAAATACAGTATGTATGACTGTAACTGCTTGGACAGGTTAAGCCCACAGTTTGAAAGATGTGTTTTCTTTAAAAATTGTTTTAAAAAAAGATGAATAAATAAACCATTTATCAAAGCCAGATGAAGCCATCATTGGATTTTCAAATTTCAGATGGTCCATGAATGCATACTGTGTGATGAGCACATCTGCCAAAAACATGGCCAAATCTTATGTTAAAATAGTGATAATTCATCAAAATCACTTTATTCCTCATGTCTCCTTTCAAATTTGGCCAAAAATAAACAGTTTGCACCAACTAGATCCTGTAAAAAAAAAAAAAAAAAAAGATTCTGTGCTCCTTAGAGCAGCTGAGAAGCCATGAATGACTCGGCTGAGACCAAGCACCATGGGACAAGTAATTTTTTTTGCCAGGCGAGGCGACTCACCAGGCCCCTACACATACGAACTTCTACATACATACATACATACACTTGGACATATATACAGATAGGCAATCAACCCCCCTACTACCCCCCATCCCACACCTTCGCCACTTTGTACCCCCAGTCACTCCCCCACTTCCCTTCCCTGTTGCAAGTCGCGAGTTATATATTGTAAAGTGTATTGAGTATGTGCTTATGTTGCTCCTCCCCTCTCCTCATGTAATGCTGCATCTCTTTCTCGGATGTGAGAGGACGCTGGCGCTGTTTGTTCGCCGCTGCTCCATCTGAAGTTTATTGTATGTATGTTTATGTACGGACGGGTTGATGGCTAATTATTCCATCCCTGTCTTCCTGTCCTGAGCACCCCTATTGCCTGTTAAGCGTCTTTAAGTGTCTAGAAAAGAGCTATATAAATTAAATGTATTATTTTTTATTATTTTTTTTTTTCCCATGTTTTCCCTATCAGTGCAACTAAGGGGAGTAAAATTTATAAGAGGCAATTGACAGACAACAAAATGAAATGCACTGTTACATTGAATGACATTGCTAATTTCTCTTATTGTTTTTAACATTTTATTGCAGAAATCTTGCATATTATACCTTTAAAACAACTGTTCCAAGCTGTTTAGACCCTGCACATGCAGACAGACCCTGGAGAGATCCTCCAATACAGAAAATATGTTCATGAGGAAATGCACCACACTCATTCGTATGCACATATACACCCACGCAGACACCCATGTTTTGACATATTATGCTGCACAGTCACAGACATTGCATGAGGATTAAAACATTGTACTTGTTTGTCTGATTCAGAGGCAGACTGAGACGAATATCTGAGAATCTCAAGGTCACTTCTCTCTACAGGATCTGTCCTTTGTGAGAAAAGATGTGTTGGGTGTTTTATTCAGCTCATGCGTAAGCGGAAGTGCAAAGTGTCATGTTGGAGGTGGAAAATTAAAATCTTGACAAGCTGAAGGTGTTGATTCATGTTTGTGTGGACATTGTTCATATTTTTCAGTAAAGTCCCTCACGTTTAAGTGGTGTGTTAAAGCACCATTGATTATGTGTGTTACATGTTGTTTTCCTTGACGTAATCATGCCATTTCCTCTTTGCTGAGTTGACTGCAGGGGATCATGAGGGTTCATGCCTCTGCTTCTCTCCAGCCCCACCACAGGCGATACTTGGATGCTGGTTAAGTACACGCTCTGTCCCTCCCAGCCTGGCTCTCAAAAAACACATTATGTCTGCTGCAGGGAGGAGTTGTGGTGGAACTGGGCCATTAGTTTGCCACAGAATGAGAAGAAGAAAACACAGAAGAGCCCAACTGCCCCAGGCAATAATGGGAGATACGTGTCAGTGTCCTTGAAGGGTACACACTGTACTCAACGTGAAAATTGGCAACAAGTACAACGAGAAAAAAGAAAAAGATGTGCGTCAGACATCCTGAAGGAAGGAGGACCACAGCATCATGTGCTACTCGACCCGTCTTCATTAGACCACTGAATACATACAGAGAGAGCTTCCTCTTCCTAATGCTTCACACATCACAGGCAGGTGACCGAACATGTCCGAGGTCTTGAAATGACTCCACTAATAGGAAAAGTCCTGTAAACTTACTTATGTAAAAGTACAAGTTTTGTAAAGTATTGGCATCAAAATGTACTTAAAGTATCAAAAGTAAAAGTATTTGATATGCAGAATGAACCTCCTCAGATTTCTTAAAAATAAATTCTCAATATATTATTGGATTATTTATATTGATGCATTTACATAAGAAGCGTTTTAATTTAGTAAGATAGGACTAATTTTATCTACCCAATATACTGTTATGAGGTTTAATTAAAAAAAAATGTCAAATCACTTTTCTGTTTTTTATGTTAAATCTCAACCTGAAAAGTAACTAAAGCTGTCAGCTAAATGTAGTGGAGTAAAAAATACAAAATGTAGTGAAGTAGAAGAATAAAGATACATAAAATGGAAATACTCAAGTAAAGTACAAGAACCTAAAATTTGTATTTAAGCATAGTACTTGAGTAAATGTACTTAGTTACATTGCACCACTGCATACATATAAAAGCTTGAGAATTCATACATGCATTTTATATGCAAAGGATAGTAGGTGCATGAATGTTTTCAATGCAGCTAGTTTCATCCTGTGTGGCAGATTCCACTGGTTAGACTCACAAAAGAAACTCAAGGTGAGCATGGTGATTATTTTCTAAGCAATGTTTTCACTTCCATCAGATAAAAACAAAATGCAACTGCGTCAGAGAAGAGCTCAACATCTTGTAGAAAAGAAGATTGCTGTGATCTATACCTCACAGTTTAGTGGACATCAACAGTGAGCTTGGAGGACATTTCTGGGATTCGAGGCTACTGTTAGGATGGAGGTTCACTAAATCCAGCAAATAAACATAAAGACATGCTGGAACCCAAGAAAGTCTTGTTTGTTCCGGTTGGTGGGTGATGTTTGGTTTTAGTTCAACATGGCGGCCAAGCCCCAAACCCTCTCATTTTACAGCTAAACAGTACACCAAAATATATAAATGTGTTTGAAAACATTTGAGGTGATAAGTAAATGTAAAGACAGAATCTTCATTGACATTGGATCAGCACTGCCTAGACTGTCAGTTCTATCTGAATTTCTCAAAGTTGGTGCGTTGCAACGGACATGCCTGATTTGCATAAAGTTGAGGTCGAGTCATAATTATGCAACTTCAGATATGGCGATCTGGATCACATCCATCGTGAAACACACAGCTGGATCTGTGGCTCTCCACAGAAAATGAATGGGATCTGTCATCTTCACATATGTCAATAGATCCAGTGTATCTCCACCATTAGGCCTTTTGGAGCCAGAAGTGACCATATTTGGACGGGGGGGGAGTTATCAGCAATGTTAGCGCTAGCTTTTTTTAGCTTGGTTAGCCAAGTGTATACGTAATTCAACGTGTTTCCCATGTTTTCCTCCGTTAGTGCAACTATAGGGAGTAAAGGTTATAAGAAGCCATTGACAGACGACCAAATGAAATGCACTGTTACACTGAATGAAAGAACTGCTTTTTTGTTTTTCAATATTTTAATGCAGAAATATTGCATAGTATACCTTTAAAACTACTGTTCCAAGCACTTTATATCCTGCACATGCAGACAGACCCTGGAGAGATCCTCCAACATGTTCAGTATGAGAAAATATGTTCATGCATGTGCATAGACCCAGTGTATCTCCACCATTAGGCCTTGTTTTTTGGAGCCAGAAGTGATCATATTTGGATGGGGGATAGCGCTAGCTATTTTAGCTTCAAATTGAACAGCCAAATCCTTGAGTGTCATTTAATGCAACCAAACACTGATCCAGACATTTAGGGCGACTAAAATGTGACAGCTTTGATAAACTGAAAACACACTGTGAAAGGGTCAAAGTTCGAAGACGAAGACATACATTGCACCATGTCAGCAACCTGTCAATCACAAGGTAGCCATGCCCTAAAGCATACCCTGCTTTATCATCTGATTTACTCTAAACCATATGAACATTTGTTATGAAAAAGACAGTAGTACTCATTAGGAAAATGTTAGCTGAGGTAATACATTACACACATACATCTCATAGACCTCCAAAACATCTGACTTT
The DNA here is from genome assembly GCF_030273125.1 of Centropristis striata. Classification (NCBI taxonomy): domain Eukaryota; kingdom Metazoa; phylum Chordata; class Actinopteri; order Perciformes; family Serranidae; genus Centropristis; species Centropristis striata. The sequence goes on along the minus strand of NC_081525.1, from coordinate 18,981,516 downwards.
TTTTGCAGCCAGTAGAGACCCCCCATCTGGTCACAAGAAAGAATACAGGCTTAAGGGACTTCGGCTTTGGCTTCACATTTCAGACCTAGGTTGCCCATTGAGTTGCAGTTGCCAAGATCAAAAGAAGAAAAAATAACAATAAATTTCAACCTAGTCGTATTCACATGTTGTGTGCTCTTGTTAACGACACAGCAATACAACAAAACCTCTCAAGGTCCTTTACCTTGTTCCGAACAAAATCTCAAGCTAGTCTGTGCCATGTAAATGCAGATAAGGGCTTCTGTATGTTCACTTAGAAGACCTCCAGTCTCCCAAGCACCTGGCAGAGTGAATTAATGCGGTTCACAGGACTGGAAAGTGGGTCAGGCTCCAATGCTTTCTGCAGCCATCCCAGCTCACTGTCGACATCCAGTTATACAAACAGATCTATTGTTATTGGCTGTGATCAGGACAAGATGCTATAGTGAGCTTTCAGAGGAGAAGGGCAGCCCAGGAATCTGGAGCTGCTATAGAGATGGTGAAAATATGCAGGGTATATGCTACGTGTGTGTGTGTGTGTGTGTGTGTGTGTGTGTGTTCTTGTACTTCCTATATGGTGAGGACCGGAACACATTTCTAACCAAGAGTGAGGACATTTTTGCAAAGTGAGGACATGTTGGCTGGTCCTCACTTCTTTAAAGGCTTTTTTGAGAGTACAGACTTTGTTTAAGGGTTCAGGTTACATTAGGTTCATGTAAAGGTAACCATGTATTAGGGTTAGGGTTGGGCATTTTGTTGTCATGGTGAAGGTTAGGGTAAGGGTTAACTTAATGGGCTAGGGAACAAGGTTATTATAGTTAACGAAAACGAGAGAAAAATAAAAATGAGAGTTTAAAAAAAGATAATTAACTGAAACTTTATCATGTGGTTACAAAACTATCTAAAATTATAGTGAAAATGTCTTTCGTATTCGTCTTTGTCAACTTTTTTCATAATGAAGATGGATAAGGCAAAGGAAATAAAGGCACCATTTATTGTGACCTCTTTTCATCTCCCACCCAACAAATACCCCATTACAAAAACTAAAACTAACACTTAAACTAATAAAAACTGAACTAAAACTAAAGCATTTAAAAAAATAAATACTAAACTTAAACTAGCAAACTCACTCTAAAAACGAATTAAAACTAACTGATCAAAACTATTATAACCTTGATAGGGAATTCACTATGTGTGTGTGCGTGCGTGCGTGCGTGCATGCTTGCGTGCGTGTGTGTGTGTGTGTCTGTGTGTCTGTGTGTGTTTGTGTGTGTGAAATAAAAAACTGTTATGGCTTCTCTTGGAGCCCCAGAATCAATTATGTTCCTGACAGCAAAATGCCTGTTTGTGTGAATTATGTGAAATGATCATGAAAAGTAGGTCAATGCTCTATATAGCCTGACTGACTGACACTGTTATCCACTGACACCCTGACCTCCTGTTATAAAGCTGATGTTTGGATATATACCTACTGTGTGAAGGTTCCTGAAACACCATTTGTGACCTAATTACACTTGTTGCTGTACATCAATTTCATGACATCACGAGTAACCCACATAATAACGTATACTCACTCACTCGAACGCACACATTTATTAAAGCAAACATACAGATAGAGTTTCTACGGATGTCTGTATTAGATGGTTGCAGTGAACTCTTCTGCTCTCTGCTTTGTGTAATGAGAACAATGCGGTCATTGTGTCGCTCTGAAAGTGGTTGTGGAGCAGAAGAGGTGATTTTTGAAGCAGATCAGACGAGGCTGCGAACAGGGTCGTCATCTGAATGTTCCTGAATGTGGGTATATTTAGTTTTTTGTTGTGAAATGTGTTATTTGAGTTTCTATTCTGACATGAACATGAACTACAAAACCATACAAACCAAGGATACATAAGCAAAAGACAGCTGCAACCTGAATCCCGTGAAGTTGGGACATTATGTTAAGGCAAAAATAAAACATAATGTGTTATTTTGCATATCATTTTGGTCATAAATACAATTTAGTCAAGTCAGGTCAAGTCAAGTTTATTTATATAGCACATTTCATACAACAGGCGTAGGCCCAATGTGCTTCGATAAATGAAAAACAAAACAAACAAAAGGAAATAGCCAAATATCATACATGACAAAAGAAACAAAAATACACATTTTAAAGCATACAGTATAAGGTTAGATAACATGAAGTAGGTTATTACAGATATAAAACATTAAAATGAACAAAAGTGTGAAACAAATGTAATACAATTAACAGGATATACAATTTATGAAAAAGGGAAATTAAAAACCTACTGAAAAGCTAATGAAAACAGATGTGTGTTTTTTGTCTGCTTTTAAAAGAAGACACAGATGTAGCAGACCTTTTTTCATGTGGTAGCAAGTTCCAGAGTCTGGCCATAATGACTAAAAGCACCATGAGCTGCATAATGAGCATTATGAGCTGAATTTAAACTGTACAAAGACAAATGCCTATGGCCCCTTGCCTGCTTCCTACTCCCCTACTTCCAGTGCTCCTGCTTGCATCACATGCATTTTCAAACACCTGTAAAGTTTCATGACTGCATCTTGCACACTTGTGGTGCATCCTGGTAAAAAAAAAAATCTGTCCACAAACATATAAACATCTGGCTAAGTACTAAATGCTTTGGTGAGAATGAAACTTTACAGTCACCAGATCTCAACCCAATTAAACACCTATTTGTACCAAAGTGTAGATAATGTTCTCTTCTACCGCCTCCATAGGACCCAATGATAAAATATCAACGTGTAAATCTGTTTAGTGGTATCTGTTATTGTTTCTGATGCTATTTGTCCTTTCGTTATCTCCTTCTATCTGCTGTGCTCAGGTCTCTCTTGCAAAAGAGATGTTGATCTCAATGAGCTTACCTGATGAAATATAAATGAGGGACAGAATGGGTCTCCATCCCTTCAGTAGAGTTGCACACACTTGGCAAGATGCATTGAAGCTGCTCTGGAGGCCTGACTTCTTGTTTGTTTTAAATAGACTGCACAGCCCTTTCTTCATTATTGCTTTAACCTATATTGTATAATTCATTCGCCTCTCCTCTTTCTACATGCAGTCCTTGCACTCTCTATAATTTGATTGTGGTGAATTTCCTTTATCAGAAGAATTGTTAATATGGTCATGAATTAATTAAAAACAATGTCTATGCACAGTCCCATATAGATTTCCTGATTTTACTTTGGATTGCCACAAATCCTATGTAGAGACTTTTCTTTCCTTATCTTCTGTGATGTTGAGGTAATGTTAAGCTTTTTAGATAGCAAATCAGTTGCAGGTGTGATGATTAATGGCTTAAATTGGTTCAAAAACAGCTTTCAACAAGCAGGCAATAAATAGCCCCCCAAAAGTCCTGCTAGAAAACTGAAGACTTAGCCTGAACGGTGACTTTGAAGATGTCACAAAGCAATTACAGTGTTTATCTGCTCAGGATATGTACAAAACTTTAGAGGGGCTGTGTACTCCGTGTAATATGTGCCTTTTATCTCTGAGGCCAGGGACTCATTGTCCCATCATCCACCTATGATTATTTACACCATTAGATCCATCAAATATGTACCTTTCCCCATATTAATCCTCTGTGTTCACTGCTCAGCCACTGGTAACACAGAAAACAGATGCCAGCATGCCAATGTGTCATTACAGCTGTGAGCCTGTTGCACATCCACAGAGTGCCAGTACCCAACATGCCCTGCTCTTCTGTTTATAGAAGCAGGGTACCGTACATGTAAACTAGGTCTCTTTAGAACAGTGTGTACCAAAAGCTATTAAGCGTGCCGCAGCTTGTGTGTGTAACTAATAATTCACTCTCCTTCCTGTTCTCTCTGTTCTGGCCAAGTTCGTATTGTTTTGCTCTGGATATAACACAGGCAATGTTTATTTTTAGGTTTAGTGCTCAGGGAGCCCCAAGAACGCAGGATGAGGAATGTAACTTGACCAGGATGGAAACACAAGGCCTCGTCTGATTGGATAAGTTAATCATCATCAGAGGTCAATAAAGTTTAATAATGCAGAGCATCTACAGTATGTGCTGGAGGAATGTGGTAATTAGTCAGACTTTTCCGAAAGCTCTTAAAAGAGAAAGTGTTCTACATTCAACAAATGTGGTGACCACAGGTATGGTTTTTAATACAGCATCATTTCCCCCACAGTGCTATTATATTACTGCCATTAGAATTTGCCAATATTTCTGTTTTCCAACTAGGACACTTGTGTGCCAAGAATCCTCAGGAAATAATAATAAGTTAAACCAAAACTTCTTCCTGCTATTGATCCAAAGCACACACACACACACACACACACACACACTGGAATCTGACTCTTCTTGTGAAATCCCCTGCAGAAAACAGAAGCTTCACTTTTGTAAGAGCAACCAATGCTATGAAAAAAACCATCAGAATATTTAAAGGGACAATGTGTTACTGCATTGCAACACTCTCTTAAACACAAATCATTGTAGCCGCGTCTACTTCTTTGTCATCTCTGAGGGCAGACTGGATGCTACAGTGACTTACCATCACCTCTTGAGGCACAAGTGGTATTACAGTAAAGGACAGGCCGTAGTCTAATAATAATAATAATAATAATACATTTTATTCATGGGCGCCTTTTACGCCAATCAAGGTCACCTTACAAGCACTGCAAAAATTAGATAAAATTAGATAAAAACAAGAACACAATCAGCTACATAAAAACAAACAACTACATAAAAACAACAAACAGAGCAGAAGTTAGAATGGCAAGGTTAAACAGAAAGGCTAATCTAAACGAGTGACTTTTGGGGAGAAGTGAGGAGCATGGAGGAGGAGGATCGGAGGGTCCTGGAGGTGTGGAGGAGATCAGAAAGGTATGGAGTTGCGAGGTTATGAAGAGCCTTGAAAGTGAGAAGTATTTTGTAATCAATGCAGTATTTGACAGTTAGCCAGTGCAGTTGTTGGAGGACAGGAGTGATGGAATTTATGGAGGGGGTTCTAGTGATGATCCGTAGTCCACAGTAGACATCTTTGACATAACATCAACTAAAATTCTGAAAAGAAGAAAAACAGTGTCTGACATGTCCATATGCATATTATTTGAATCTAAACTGAAAATCTGGCCATTTCTTACAGATTGTGCCCTCAAGATTAAAAGTTAAAAGTTGTTTTAAGGTGCTTTAATTTTGCACTTCAAATAATGCAGCCTGATAAAGAAACGTTTGATGTAAAAACTCTTACAAAGATCTTGGCTGTGACTCATTTCGTATTTTCAACCATCACAACTTGCTGGAACACTGACAAACTCTGATATCCTGAAAAAGAAAAGCACCTTTGTTCCATAAAAATAATCTTAACAGACTCTTCCTAACCCTGATGTTTCAGAAGCCTTTGCCAAATATCACCAGACTGCAGTGAATGAGATTCTAAAGTGAAAGCTTATTTTCTCAGCGGTACGGAAATTATGCATTATTCATTTTCCTCTTTGTAGCAGCTGAGCGACAGGAAGGCCATCAGTGCCATTAGTAAAGCAGCCAGCCGCGTTTACTGGAAACATTTTCTGAGCCCAGCAGTTGTTTTTGTTCTCTGTGTGTAGTGCACGTGCACCCACATGGAAATCCACACATTCCCCTTCACTTCTGATCTCAACCAGCGAGCAGAGACGGTCCTCTGAGGTTCACCTCCTGGCTGATGAAAAACCGTGCTGTGGATACAAAAGTCCTGTCAGCTACATCCAAATATGAGAAGGCATCTTCATACTGGATGAGAGAGATTCCACCTTCATCAGATGCTTCGTGTCAACACATAAGTTGACCTGCATGAAAAGAAGGACAAAACAGATTTTTATCTCATCAGATGTACAGAACTGAAGCTGTTTTCATGCCTATTTTGGTTCCTGCCTGACAATGAATGTGTATGACATGTTAGTTTTCACAGTGAGCACATTTTCCATATCCACATATCCACAGTAATCACATAATGACAATAAAAGCAGAATGAGTCCACGCTCAGTCCTATTAATACAGATGAATGTAATAGGAAGTGAGTCTGGGAACGTTTTGTACCAGAGTCGACAAGATATTATCACATTGTTTCCTTGCCAATCAAAAGCATTCATAAATAAACCTGTGAGAACATGTCAACAAATTTCTCAATAAATCTGCAGCGCATATCAAACATCTGTTCAACAATGAAACTCTCCCATCCCCCACGGCTCAAACTGGCAACCTTGTTGTTCTGTTTTCTGTGAATACTTTTTCTTTTTTTTCCCCTCCCATTCCTTTTGAAGTGTGTTAATCATAATTATTTGTTGTTTTCCTTTCTTTTTGTCTGCATGTAAATGCCAAGAAGATAAGTGCCAAGGGACTGTTGTGAAAGCACAAACAAAGCCGGTGATGAATGAGTGTCCCGAGGGCCTGGAGACCCCTGCAGAGCTCTAGAGGGGACACTTACCTTTTTCTTACTGTCAGATAATTGGCTTGGCTTGAGTGCAGAACACCTACAAATTACCTGATTAGTTATTCAGTCTTCAAAATGTCAAGAATGATGGCAAGTGGCCAACAGCATGTTGAGTGTTAAGGTCTGTCTCGAAGGATTAAAGGGCCCTTCTGCTGATATTTAGTCTTTTGTGTCTCTGGAGGGAGCTTTCTGATGATGTCATTAGGGTTATCCCAATTTGGGCTTGGAGACAACACAAGATAATCTGCAGCACAAACTGGCAACATGGAGTTTAAAGATGCAATGTGTAATTCAAGGCCACATGCTCCGGAGAGGAGAGAGGAGTCACAGGTGTATACGTTCCAGAGTTGGGTGTGCAAGTAGACAATGTGGCCTGGGTTCTAACAAATTCTGTGACGTTAGGTCTTAATTTTAGTTTTAGGTGTAAACTAAATCTGCTAACGGCTCTAAAGCTAACGTTGGGGTGGTCCGTAGCGGAGTGGGTTACACAGGCGCCCCATGTATAGAGGCTACAGTCCTCGCTGCGGCGGAGCCGGGTTCGAATCCGGCCTGAGCTCCCTTTGCCGCATGTCCTCCCCTCTGTCACCCCCTTTCTATCTGTCTCACTATCAATAAAGCCTTGAAAAATGGCCAAAAAAATGTCTTATAAAGCTAACGTTGTAGCTGGGTCTACTTCTTTGTCATCTCTAAGGGCAGACTGGTCGGAAGGTCGGTGGGTCGATCCCTGACCATGGCAGCCTCCATGTCGAAGTATCCTTGGGCAAGATACTGAACCCCAAATTGTTCCCGATGCTGCATTTCATCGGTGTGTGAATAAACTGGCACAGTTTAGGGTAGCCTCGACCACCAGCATGAATGTGTGTGTGAATGGGTGATTGAGAGCTGTCTGTAGTGTAAAGCGCTGAACAAAAGAATTGGACTAGTAGGACTGAGGAGTGTTGTGGGCTCGGAGCTGGACTCTCTGATGGCCGTGTCAGAGAGGAGGCTGTTGTCCATGCTGCGCTCCATTCTAGACAATGTCTCCCAACCTCTTCATGTTGTACTGGACCGGCAGAGGAGCACCATCAGCAGAAGGCTCCTCACACCAGTATGCACCACAGAGCACCAGAGGAAATCATTCCAGCCAGTGGTCATTAAACTCTATAACTCCTCCCTCAGAGAGTCTGACACCCTCAGTCAGTCAGTAGACTTACCTCGACTCGGATAACTGTATATATTTATATATTATATTGTATGTGTAAATTGTATATACTTTGTATACAAATTGTATATTTGTTTTACTTTTTCATTCTATTTTATTTTATTTGTTGTATTTCATAATTCTTAATATTTTCGCACTGGAGTCTCTGAAACAAAAACAAATCCCCATGGGGATTATTAAAGTAATTTTGATTCTGATTCTGATTCAACTCTTTTTGTCTTTCTATCAGACATGACATTATTATAACCACATTGTCACACTGGACCATGTCCGCGTCCTCAAATATGACCTTATTACCAGTAATACATGTTGGATTAAGCACAATGAAGACATCAGCACAGGTTGATGATTTAGGCTGCTTTATAATTTGCCAGAATGTGTCATAGTGCAAATTAAAATTGGTTTTCTTGATAATAACCAAAATCATTATCAAGAAAACGATGGAAAATCACAAGATATCAGCTCTTAAGAAATTGAAGAAAATAAGGATGGTCTAATACTTTTTTCCATGACTATAATTTAGCACAACATAGTAGAGCCTACAAAATCTCTTTAAATGCAGCCCAAATAAGAACTACAACACCCAAACAGCGTTGTGTCAAATACTTGCTGCTGATTGGTTGCATCTCATCTAAGCTTCTTTATCTAGCTCTATATTTGGCTACTTAATCCTGCCAATCACACGTAGGAAATCTGGACCAATCAGCTCTTGAGTTTTTCTCAAGTGGGCGGGGCTACCGCGTTCCTCACACATCACGCTTGTTTCCTGGTCGTTGCTAACAACCTGCTGCCTGCAACTTCGTCCGTCCACCGTCCACTCATGCATTGACGGTTTCCAGCTGTGGTGTTTCTGAGATGTGTGTGAGGATGAAGCCGTGTCTACTCTGAGTGCAGTGTGACCCTCAGCTCCGTGCTGGCTGCATGGTGCTCCTCCGTGTCTCTCTGCCTGCTGCTTTCTGACGCTTGGGGTTGCAGTCTGGCCTCCAGCCGCGGCTGCGAATTAACTTCATTTCTCAGCGTCGCCTTGCTCTGAAATCATGTTTATTTTATAAAGATGACGGCGAGGGGGACACTGTAAACTAAATGACTGTCAGAAACATCGCCTCCATTTGTAATATGGTGAGTATACGCTGGCTGTGTGTGTGTTGCTATCGATTTGCCTGCAGCCACTGTGTTGAACCTGGTGTGTGTGATGATGATGAACATGGGTGAGTCGCCTCCCCCCCTGCAGCCAGATACACAGTGCAGGGGGGAGGATGCACACTGAATGTGGTCACTTCTTATAGAGTACACAGTCTATCAGGATCTGGTGGTTCACACAGGCCTGCATGTGTCCTACAGCTTCTACACACTGCTGCTTCCTCGTCGCGTTGACTTTGTGTGTTGCAGGCTGGCGAGACGACACAGAGCGAGACAATTTGTAGAGCTGTCAGCGGTGATTGACAGGTGAAAGAAGCCGCGCGCTGCCTTTGACAGCTTGTTGTGATTGCATAATGTGATGCTGCAGAGAGCTGCTTACATCCTGGTAGCAGAGAGCCTTCCCTTTATTCACTCTGGATGTTAATGTCAAAAGCCTGCAGTGCTGGCCTGCGTTAATGGCACCCTGAGTTATCACACTGCATCCCGTGCAGAACAAGTTGTATATGTGTGCACTGTGAGTTTTACAGATACATTGGTGGAGATGGATGGACTGAAAGGACATGCTTTTGTCCTCTGTGACAGCAAGTGTCTTGTTGTATAATAAGTAGCCGTGTGAATCAGCAAGAGGCCCCATGATGCGATTTTATCCTGATACTTGAGTCACAATACAATATTATTTCGATTTTAAGCATTGTGCCATATGATGAGTATTGCGAAGCAATTTAACTGTTTAACTGCATTTTGTGTCCACAAAATTTAATTAAATCAGTGCCCCGGTGGTGGAACGAACTTCCAAACTCCATCCGTTCCGGTGAGTCCTTCTCAATCATTAAGAAGAGACTAAGGACCCTACTCTTTACTGAACACCTTCACTCTTGATCTACACTGACGACTACGACAAGTATCGCACTGACTGCTTTTGCGACCTATAGAGCACTTGAGTCCTAATGGACTCAAACTGAACCATGGCACTTACTCTTGCTATGTTTCTTGACTTCATCCTTGCTTGTGTTGTATTACTCTCATTTGTACGTCGCTTTGGATAAAAGCGTCTGCTAAATGACATTGTAGAATTGTAGTTGTTTTATCAAATAAGAGAAAATTCTCAGTCTATTTATCTCACTTCAGTCTTTTTTTTTTTCTCCACAATGAAAGTCAAACCCACAGACTGACCTACAAAGTATTCAGTCAAACTGAACTGAACTGATATCAAACATGTATGGACGACAACAACTGCAGCATTTTCTCAAACTTTCCTCAACTTCAAGCTTCACTTCTCTGATTTTTTTGAATAAAACATAAAAAAGCCTAATTTTGCAGCATTGCAGTGCCTATAGATTCCTTAGATCTTTTAGTTTAATATGATACCAGTATATTCCTAAAAGTGAGCCCGCTACAGCCTCTGGAAAACGGCGGGTGTCAGAACACTAGATATCGATACTTGGCGGCCGTGAATCGATATCGAATCAATTTTGCCACACAAAATATTGCGATGAGTTTCTCCAGTTTGTAGTTGGGCTGAGAGATACAACATAAAAAAAATACAACAATGATATGAAAAAAAATCCAATTTGGACTGTAACTTCAGTGTAGCAATACATCAATATGCATAAAAATATCGATTAAGTGATCCAGTATCATCAATGCAGAAAGAAAATATTGATGCGGTGCATCCTTAAGATTAAGCCTTTATTTTGAAATTCCCACTTTATTTTTATCAAAAGGAATAAATGTTTTTTTAATGGATATGTTTGGAATATACATGGCAGGCTTTGTGATATCATCAAATATCATATTTATTTGGTCGCCGGTTAATGCCGTCATATCCCCTTTGTGCATGCATCAGTGTTGTGGTTATCTACCAGAAGTCGTCAAAAAATGTATCTTTTGTCCAGTTTTAAGGAACATTTTCACCATAAACATTTTAGATCTTGGTCATTTAAAATCATGGATCTTAACGAGATGAAGGATTCTAGTTATTAAACATCTGGATCTTAATCTTATCAGAAAAACAAGCTTAGCAAACATCACTGGCAGCTGAAACAACAGTGATTTTTGGCATAAAACTGCTTTATTCCATGCTGTTACCAGTTTTAATCGCCAGGTCTGTTTGTTTTGGTTTTGGAGGAATCCTAAAGAATAAGTGCTTTTTATAATGACTTGTCAATGAATCCAGCTCTAGCTCTCTTTCCAATAATGATGTATAATATGGCAAATAGAGCATAAGCACAATAATCAAAGTGTTGTTTAATGCAAGAACTGTAGTCCACTGTTATGCATTGCATCAGACAGACTCTTCCTATGTGATGACATTAATGCTTTAACACACTGATACATGAACATGATGTACGTCAGCATCAAAGTTTTTTGCCTGTAGACAAGTTCAGCCGGAGTTTAGACTGAGGAAAGATGTGAAGGTTTCACTGATTTTCTAAGTTGTTGTTGAAGGGATAAAAGGATATTTTTTTTATTTTGTATATTCAGGGCACTGTTACACTCATCATGCAGACTGGTATGTTGGTCAAGGACTTCAAACATTTGAAAGCTCATAATAAATCAACTTTATACAAAAGGTGAGGCCGAAAATGTTTTCCACTGTGGACAAGTGTGTGGGGTTCTTCTTTAACTTTAGGATGATGTCTTTTTTTCCTTTTATAACCTTTTTTGGCCAGAGCCGGTTCCTGGCCGGTTCCAGGCCAGCGCTCGTGCTGTTTCACAGTTTGTTTCACAGCTTCAACTCTAGAGCCACGTCATTACATCATTGTTATCATCTTGATGTCTCCGCCCTGTAACACCCGCAAATGTAAAACATTTTCCACAAACGTAATAGCCGCTGCCTACTACAAAGGTAACATGCGATTTCCCACAAATATAATAACTATTATGTTTGCAGGGAAGTGAAAGTCTTCAACTTTCAATTTTGTAATAACTTCCCACAAAAGTAATAACGCAATGAATAATGGTTGTTGTTGTTGTTGTTGTTGTTGTTTGTTTGTCGATACACACACTACTAATACTGACCTTGGGTGCAAAATCCAGCTGCTGTCTCTCCAGCTGATAGTGATAGCAGAGCGGAGAGCCAGCATATATTATTAGAGCCAGTTATATATTATTACATTTGTGGGAAATCGTGTTACGTTTGGAAAATATATTATGTTTGTGGTTTATTATGTTTGTGGACATGATTACATTCGTGGGTATTAAACGCCCTCTTTGCAAGTATAATAACAACGGCAGACTACATGCCTTGACAACACATCTGTGCTGCTCATCTTGATCACTATAGACGCTGAATACATTCTTATTAACAACAAAGTCCAACATGTTAATGTTGGACTTTGTTGTAACGGCTGTATCGATCACATTGCAGTTAAAGAAATCAATTAAATTAATAATACAGATTTTAGTTGGTCTCTCTCAAGGCACCGAGTTAGTCTTGTTGGTCAGATTGCCCAGCCCCTGACGGAGCGGTTCATGGTTCAAGACCAGCAAAGTAATGGTTGCCGCTGTGGAATAAGTTTTCCAGGCCAGGAGCCGGCTCTTTGGCTAGGGAAAACCAAAAAAAGTTGGCAATTGGGCACCGGCCAGGATTCGCCTCTGGTCGAAAAGGGGTATTAAATAAAAGATGTCCCTGTTTTATATTGATGGGGCTCACATGTCAGAATGTGGCATCACATGTCAGTAGGAGTAACATGCATATTTAATTTTCTCCCACAAATGTTTTGTGTAGATTTAAATGGACTTGCAGGTCCACTAGTGAAACATTTTCATTGTATTTGCCTGATATTTTCTCTCAAGTTTTGTTGAATAAAGGTCACTATTTTCATTTTAAGACTTCCCACAAGGAAAGAATCAGTCCGTATGTGTACAGTACACGGACTTGTGCTCAAACTGGAAGAGGTAAACGTCACAAAGAGGTATTCACAGTCTGCTTTGACAGAGAGAAATCATGACAGCCATTGAAAGTCAAAGCCTTCCTCAAAACTAAATTGTCTTTTGTGTTCGCTCAACAAAGCTGTGGTTCATTTGGAAAAAGCTTTGAGCTCTGACAAGTGAAAAGACAAGAGATAAGTGGTCCGTCTCTGCATTCATGCGCTAAATACTGCTGACTTTTTGACATGGCTCTACCTGTTCGGACCATATCCCCTTTCTACTTTGACGGGAAGTTTTTTTTTTGGAGAAGAAAGGACATTGAGCTGGTGAAAAAAGCATTCTAATGCAAACTGATACATTGAAATTTGGCATAAAGGATAATTTGATCAATTATACTGCATGAAAGAGAGGCCTCTCATTTTGGTTTATATAACCTGTTGTTCCTTGACTACACAATATTTCCATATTCATTTGCCTATATATATATTTTCTAGACTAAGCAAATTAGGTTAGGTTCCTTATGAAAGGAACATTTTCATGTTTTCATGCCTCCTGCTTTGTTTCTTGTCTTCCAGGGCACCAATGCCTCTGCTCTGGAGAAAGACATCGGCCCGGAGCAGTTTCCAATCAATGAACACTATTTTGGATTGGTCAATGTGAGTATCAGTAAATCCTCTCGCACATTAACAAAGGGCTTTGCATAAAAAAAACACTGGTGTCATTTTTCAAAACAAACTGCCATTGGACTTCGGTGAGTCATGTCCTTTTACTGGATAGTTACGGGAACGTGAGAGTGTTATTTGTGAGTCTGTTCCCTCAATATAGGGACGTTCTGTTTCCCTAATATGACGTACACATAAACACCCAAGTTTCTCAATACCCTAGATTCTGAGTTGGAAAGGATAGATGCATGAGTGGATTGAAATGAACAAAAAGAACAGTTTAGAATAGTTTTCCACCAGTAGGCCTGTCATGATAATTACTATATCGACTTATCGTTCGATATATAAAATGGACCAAGAGTTTTTGTGGACTTGGTAATTGTTGTTTACATGCATGTTTGTTTACATAAGTCATCAACATTTTCGCCAGTCGTGCTGCTTCTGTCCCTCTCCTGTCGCTCAGCCTGCTCTCTGTGGGAGGTGCGGCTCACACACACACACACACACAGTGCGGACGCTAGCCAGCTGAAGCATAGTGAGTGTGTTACTCAAAGTTAAGTTTCCCGGCAGCTGCACAACTCCAGTTTGGTGGAATAAATGGAATTGGTGCCAAAGACTGGTGTGGAAACATTTAGGATTTCACTGTTCAGCCCAGCAGCTGCACAACAACTGTGGCCGCCATCGTTAACTGTGCACAGCGTCCACTGCTTATTGTAACAAACCGGCATGCTAACTGTACACAAAGTGTCCGCCGCTGATCGTAAATTTAAGTGGCACCGCTAACTGTTGTGAAAGAAATTTGGTGCTCCTTGTCATGGTGGGACAAGAAGTAGGCGGAAATCTACTTGATATTCGAGACGCAAGGTCTTGTTGGAACTCAAACTGTGAACTTAACTCTGGTAACACTTTGAGAGAGGGGTTACGTGTAAATGAGTGACCTTTGTCCTTAGGTTATGTATGAGGCAGAAGATGGGGCCAATGCTGAGAAATACAACAGTTAAAAGTCGAGCGGTGTATGGGGCTTTGTTATATTGTAAAACAGCTGTTCGGGATTGTGCGGTGTATGGAATTCGAATGTGCTAATAAAACCTGCTGAACAGAGTATTGTGTGCCTCGTGTTTGGCCAGCTCACCCATTAACTTAGTGCAATCCACAAAATTGCCACGACACTGTACACAGAATGACCGGTGCTTGTTGTAAACAAACAGAGGTCGCTAGGTAAACACATCCTGCTGCAGCACATACATGCTGTACTGCTACAGAGCTAACTGTGCAGCCTATTAGCACTTTGCTACTGCGCAGCACTGACTGTCCTGCCTCTTAAAGGAGCCACGCCACTCTTATAGTGGACGCATTATAATGCAGACTTTTTATGGCTTTTTTAGTAATACTGCAAATGTTTGACAGGCAGTAGAAATTGCCAAAAGAATCTCCGAGACAGCTGTTTATATATTATTCAATATATATCATAATATAATATTTATCTTAGTGCTATTTCAGTTAACAGAGCCTGAGAGTCTATTCTGTTTGTTTTGATTGTAGTTTATTCATTTGTTTTATTTATCTAGAATGTTTTAATATTTATTTTCCACTTTTCAATTCCAATGTTTAATATTCTTGAGATTTAAAAATGAATTGCTGTGGCAACGGATCTACTCAACGATACTATCGTTTATCGTGATAGTTTCTGGGAAAATGTATCGTCCTAAAAATTTGTTTTCGTAACAGGCCTATCCACCAGTTAATTTAACAGATAACCTGTAAAGGAGAATTAATTGAAACCTCCATCTTTGTTCGTGTGCCCTGTGTCTCTTCCTTCCTCAGTTTGGAAACACATGTTACTGTAACTCAGTGCTTCAGGCTCTCTACTTCTGCCGACCGTTCCGGGAGAATGTGCTGGCCTACAAAGCCCAGCAGAAGAAGAAGGAGAACCTGCTCACATGCCTGGCTGACCTCTTCCACTCCATCGCCACACAGAAGAAGAAAGTCGGCGTCATCCCACCCAAGAAGTTCATCTCCCGCCTACGGAAAGAGAACGGTGAGAGCCCTCCATTCTCCTTTTGACCTTGACAAAGGCTTCTTAGATTCACTACCTCCGTCCTTACCTTTCACAATAAAAGCTCTCGACATATACACTGCATAATAGAGGTGGGAATCAGGAGAGGCCCAAGAATAAGATTTTTATCCCGATACTTGAGTCAGGATACAATATTGTTGTGATTTTAAGCATTTTGCGATAACTGAATTTTGTGTCCACAAAATTAAATTCAATCAAGAATTGTTTTGTAAAATAAGTGAAAGTTCTCTATTTTCTATTCATCTCACTTCAGTCTTTTTATTTCTCCACAATGAGAGTCAAACCCACAGACTGACAAACAAAGTATTCGGTCAAACTGAACCTGACTGATATCAAACAATTTTAAGATTCACTGCTCTGATTTTTTTTTTTGAATGAAACATAAAAAAAGCCTAACTTATTTGCGTTATTTCGACAACTTCCTGACACGATATCCTGATGCACATGGTGCCTATAGATTCCTTAGATCTTCTAGTTTCATATATGTCCAGTATGTTCCTAAAAGTGAGTCCGCTACGATCTCCAAAAAAAACCTGCCAGAAACCCTAAATATCGATACTTGGCAGCCATGAATCGATATGATATTGGTTAATGGTAAATGGGGTGCACTTATATAGCGCTTTTATCCAAAGCGATTTACACTACACACTACGCTCATTCACCCATTCATACACACATTCATACTGGTGGCCGAGGATCGAACCACCAACCTTCCGATCAGAAGACGACCTCTCTACCAACTGAGCCATGCAAAATATCAAGATACTATGCTGTATCGATTTTGTGCTTTTGGCTAAACTAGAGTACAGCAGCGTAGGCCAGACAACAATTGACCTCAGACAGTTAAGATGATGATGATGATGCTCTGGGTCAGTAGTCGGTCCCGTGCCTGTTTAGATCTATTGGGACCTTCTTTATCGATTATTAACTGTTGCAAATTTGCATTGCTGCCAAGCGAGTATTTCACATTCTTGAGTCCTTGACTCATCACCATTGTGGGAAGCGCTAAGCCTTTCGTTGACACCAGCCTGATGACATTAGATTAATCGGTTTAAAAGATACACCTGGTGTAGCACAGAGGAACAACATGAGGAAAACGTTAACTGTAGATCATGAAAACTAAAGACATGCATGACGTAAAGCATAATAATCAATGCTATTTATATTGCTCTTTCCCAAAACACAGTTACAAATTGCTTAAGAGATAATAAAAAAGAGGAAACTCACTAAAATTGACCGTTTTCACAGTGAGTACAGGTGTAATTAATAGCATTAACAATGTGTCTTTCACATTCAGTTTGAGTTTACCATTGCCAGGATACTGCTGTAGTACATGCTGCCTCATTGTTATGGCTTACTGGGTCACATGAATGGAACAGAGCCATTGTTAATGAATTATTAGTTACACTTGTACTTTCCTTGATATTACAGATTAAACTGTGTCCCATGAAATATATTGTTTGGTGTCTGACAGTGAGCAGACTCAAAACAAAATGTCCTGAACATCACGCTGTTTCTGTTTGTGGCCTTTCCTGTTTAGTATTACTGTTTTCCCCACATACTGCCAGGAAAAAGTATGTTGGCCCCTTGGACTTGACTGCATTTTTGTATAATTTAGTGCAAAACTGTCGTCTGATATTCTTCAAATTCACAATAATGGACAAGCTACATCTGCCTGTAATAGTAAGGCGTGGAATTTCCCCGTAGAGAACTGTTTCATCATATTGAGATGTCAGGAATGTTTTGACCATGAATGGCTCTCTTCTGTTCACGTCACAGAATCTCAATTGATTTGAGGCCACGATTGACTGTAACCATCCATTACTTTTTCTTATATCTGAGACATTTTGTTGTTCGTGTTTCGCTTCAGTTTAGGGTCAACTTTGTGTTCCAACAGCTATCCTGAAGCTCAGTGTTGTAAAATAATATATATTTTTTTATGTTTGAGTTCATTGTTTTCTTGAAAAGTATTGGCTGTATGTCTCCTGGGCCTGATCCCCTGATCAACCGATCCCTAACTGTAACTCTCTGACAGCACATGTGAATGAAAGGTGGTTCACAAAATATTTTTCATGTGTTTTGTGCAGAACAAAGTAAAATTAATCACTTATCTGGTAGCTTTTTTATTTCATCATTTGTGAAGTGGTTCACATACTACTTCTTGTTTGATGCCAATTCAGTAAACCGTGATCTGAGTTGTATTGAGTGAGTGTTTAGATAGTGTATTCGTCTATTATAGCGATAAATGTGAGGTCGATTATGGTGATCAGCTGTGAGCATATTTACTCGATCAAACAAGTCAGAAATTTCCGTGACAACCTTTTCCTGCTCCACTTGTTTGTAAGTTGCCGGAGAAGTAAACACAAAGATCGAACGTGCAGGTAAACGTGGAGCAGAGGGCAGAGAAATAGGTCAGCCATGAAAGTTACAATCTATCTGCCGCTGTATCGAGAGAAAACTAACATTCACAGCACGGCAGTTCACATACAGGTATGGTGCATTCAACAGCATCAGAACGGTCATGGTGCGTTCAAGAGCGTGGGACATATGAAAACTTGGAAAGAAACAAGTTATTACTGAATTGAACTAATTTGTTTTGCCATATCGCCCAGCCCTACTTTGATGAAGATCAGACAACATTTTATGAAAAAATTTTGCATATTTGTACGTAAATCCAAAGTCAAGTCAAGTCAATTTTATTTATATAGCCCAAAATCACAGATTTGCCTCAAAGGGCTTTACAGACTGTACATGGTACGACAGAGGAGGGATCCATCTCCCAGCACGGACAGACGTGCAATAGATGTTGTTGTACAGGGCAGATCAACAGAGTAGAATAGAGTATTTTTTATGAAAAAATGTTGCATATTTGTACGTAAATCCAAAATTTATTTTTCTTGGAACTGCACGTTTCTTAACTCTGTGTGTGTGTGTGTGTGTGTGTGTGTGTGTGTGTGTGTGTGTGTGTGTGTGTGTGTGTGTGTGTGTGTGTGTGTGTGTGTGTGTGTGTGTGTGTGTGTGTGTGTGTGTGTGTGTGTGTGTGTGTGTGTGTGTGTGTGTGTGTGTGTGTGTGTGTGTGTGTGTGTGTGTGTGTGTGTGTGTGTGTGTGTGTGTGTGTGTGTGTGTGTGTGTGTGTTGTGTGTGTGTGTGGCGGGGGGGCTTTAATGTAGTCTGAATATTTGAGGTGAAGGGCAGGTGCATGTTGGAGGTAAGGTCATTCAGAGAGTAGTACTGACAGAGAGGCTGACTGTTCTCTGCTGTCCATATTGAGGAAGCTCTTTATGTGAATGAACAATGGATTCTCTGTTTGGACCCAGCTTTGGTCAGCTGCCTCCTCTCTGGACTTAATTTTTCTTCTTCTGCTCTCTCTTTCTCCCCCTCTGACTCCCCACTGTTTTCACCTTTCACATACAGATCCGTCAAAACAGAAGTGTGTATGGATGTTTGTGTTATCAGTGAAGCATGTTGATTTTATTTACATGACAGAAATGCTGGAATGTTGTGGAAATTTCACCTCATAGCGGGAAAAGCACGTGTATCATTACTGTTACCAATTACACCTGTATCCTCAGTGACAACGGCAGATGCACATTTACACCTGTAGCAGCCCTTGGTTTGTAAATAAATCGCAGAAAGTTTCTGATGGGTGCAATCGTTTTATTTTTGGAGATCATTTTAGGCACCATGAAAACTATAAATAAACACAAAATCGCTGATTAATAAATCTCTCAAGGTACAAGGTACAAATTTGTAAACAATGTCTCAAAGTTTAACAGTTGCATTGCACCTTCTAAACATTGTACATAAAGTAACTTTTCAAGTAACTCACAATATTAAAAGAAACATTTTACAGTTTTCAAGATTCTTCATATTTTGTACAGTCAAATAATGCACACCTCGCTCCGCTCACCAAGGGCAAATAAGACACCATAAACATTCACAAACTTCAAAATGGGTCGGTTATAATGTGTAACTGTTAGCTAATCACAACACCGATATTGCACAATATGTGCTAACTGATGAGACAATGAAATTCCGAAAATATATATATATATATATATATATATAAGTCTTTTATTTTGCCCATGTGTGGATTTTTTTATACATACTGGAGTATGTATAAATAAAGCGATTAATTGATCGTTAACGTTATAGATGCTCGAGTTGGCAGGTTTCTTCAAAACAGCCATCCTTATGCCGGCTATGACTAGACAGATATATGTATTCCAAATGCATAGTCTGTGGATTTTGTGTATGTGAGATATACCTGGATGTATCATGGATTAGTAAGATTTTCTTAATATGAGGCATGAGCTTACCAGATAAACTCAACCTCCACAGATGCATTGTGGCTCTTCAGACTGTGTGACACAAAGAAGATCTGCACACTGTCAGGCTCCAGATAGATACTTTCTTATTTATTAAATCTTGTGAATTCCTCTTTTTAACATTTCAAGGCAAGATTTCCTTTTTAGAAGCAGTAATCAGCTTTAATCACTATATTGAGCATATATTTGTCTTGCTTGGTCCCCCTTCTGAGGCTCTTAAGACTGTCTTATGGTAGAATGTGAGAGACGTGGTTAAAGTGACAATAATGCACAGTTAGAAGAAAGACGTGGGTGTTCACAATGTATAGAAGAAATATGTATTAAATCACAAAGCTATTCAGCTGTTAAACTATATAAATTGCTTTAGGGATTTTCATATAGGCTGGCTTTTGATTACGTGTGCAAAATTATTATGTACAGGTGCGTCCTGGTGGCTCACTGGTAGTGTATATCATGAAAACTGACCTTTGCCGCATGTCTCCCACTTCCATTCTCTCTGTCACTGTCTGAAAAATGTCACACACAAAAATATTAACCCTTTTTGATTATGTGTAAAAATATAAATATTTGCTTCAGTTTGGCCAGATAATGTATTATTATATTAGATAATATATTTTCTCCAATGTGCTCTCCAAGTACTTTCAGGAAAACAAACAAACATAAAAAAGATATATTAATAATAAATGCCAAATAGCAGAAATGTATATAATCTAGAGAACGTGTATAGAATGTTTGTATATGTCTTATTTTTTATATTATAATCTGTTTTTTGTTTTTTTTAAAGATTATTTTTTTGGCATTTTACATGCTTTATTGAAAGTGAGAGACAGATAGAAAGGGGGTGACAGAGGGGAGGACATGCGGCAAAGGGAGCTCAGGCCGGATTCGAACCCGGCTCCACCGCAGCGAGGACTGTAGCCTCTATACATGGGGCGCCTGTGTAACCCACTACGCTACGGACCACCCATTATAATCTGTTTTATATATCTATGTGTCTGTATCTTGAGCTCCTGTGACAACTAAATTTCCCCACTGCAGGATAATGATGTCCCTCCCCTGGGACATCCCCATCATTGCCTCTTTACAAATGATGTTCCATAACTTTATCTCTGTATCTCACTCCAGATCTTTTCGACAACTACATGCAACAGGATGCCCACGAATTCCTCAACTACCTGCTGAACACGGTGGCCGACATCTTGCAAGAGGAGAAGAAGCAGGAAAAGCAGAACGGGCGACTGAAAAACAACGGGACCGCCATCACCAATGAGACCGAGACGGAGAACAAGCAGACGGAGCCCACATGGGTTCACGACATCTTCCAGGGCACACTGACCAACGAGACACGCTGCCTCAACTGTGAGACGGTGTGTGGCGCTGCCTCATTTTGCCTGCTGAGTTCTCTTAGAGAGTGTTATATTTAATGTTCTCCATCTGTCAGTACCTGTGTCACCCTGAATAAGAGATCTGTCCTGAATGAGTCTGGGAAAGGGATTAGCTCTTTGCAGGGATGCTGAGAAGTCCCAAAAATTAAATAAAAAGATGTGGTGAACACACCCGGTGGGCCCTGGCCACCCACTTTACGTCAGGACTGGCAGAGGCTTTGTCCTCGCAGTTTTGAGGGCGAGGAGTGGGACGGGTTGCCCTGAACAACCCCTGCAAACACCACAGCGGTGCAGTGTGCAGAGACAAAAGCATCTCAGTACAATCAGCATTTCAAAGACTGTGTGTGTGTGTGTGTCTGTGTGTGTGTCTGTGTCTGTGTGTCTGTGTCTGTGTGTCTGTTATGTCACAGCACAGCAGGTTTATCCTCACTGACTCGGTCAAAGAAAATGACAGTTGAGTTACCTATCTCTCTCTCTTTGACAGGTGAGCAGTAAAGATGAGGATTTTCTGGATCTTTCTGTGGATGTGGAGCAGAACACATCAATAACGCACTGTCTCAGGTAGTATTAAGTTCTTACACATTCGGCACGGCACACAGCCGGCCATATTTCCTTTGAGCTGAGCGAGATTGAATAACGGAGCCTCCTGTGGCATGCTCTCCCCTCCAGGGACTTCAGCAACACAGAGACTTTGTGCAGCGAATACAAATACTACTGTGAGACGTGCTGCAGTAAGCAGGAAGCACAGAAGCGGTCAGTAAAGCGCCGAGCTTAATGCCACTTTGATGTGTCACAGTACACTCCTCTGAGCACGTATGCTTCTCTGCAGGATGCGCGTGAAGAAGCTCCCTATGATCCTGGCACTACACCTGAAGAGGTTTAAGTACATGGAGCAGCTGCACCGCTACACCAAGCTGTCCTACCGGGTGGTGTTCCCCCTCGAGCTGCGTCTGTTCAACACGTCCGGGGACGCAGTTAACCTGGATCGCATGTACGATCTGGTGGCTGTGGTGGTTCACTGTGGCAGGTATGGGATTCTGAGCCCAAAATAAATTTTAAAAAAGACCTCAGTGTGGGTTATAGTGCAGTCACACATGATACCAACTAAGGAATTGCGCTCTTTTTGCTTTCTTGCCCAAAGTTAGATGAGAAGATCAATATCACTCTCATGTCTGTACAGTTAAGTCTGTGTTTCACTTATTGTTGGATGTCTGGCCTTTGCTACTTAGCTGCATCCACTTCTTTCATACAGTTTGAGGCTCCTACTTGGTTTTGAGTACCCTTCTTTTCTTCAAATACAGAGTTGCTGCTTTGCTGCTCAGAATAACTTAAATATCTTTAACATAACTGTAACACTTGCTTTTATCGAACAGAATTTCTTATTTAGACCCAAAGACGATTTGGTGCTCCAGTGTATGTAAATATATTCTAGTGCATTAAAAAATAATGATAAATAAGATAAGATAAGATAAGATATGACTATTTATTTTGCAGTGGGGAAATTTAGTCATCACAGCAGCTCAAGATAGATATAGAAGACAGAATCAGAATATAAAAAACAAGACATATACATATATTCTATACACATTCTATACATACATTTCTGGTATTTGGCATTTTTTATTAATAAATATTTTTTTGTGTTTGTTTCCTGAAAGTCCTTTGCATTTTTACAGATATTGCACATTGGAGAAAATATATTACATATAATATAGAGATAAAATAATAAAATCCAAATGTCTTGTCATTTAAAGGGGCTGTACATGACATTCAAAACATTAATATAGCAGTTAACAACTATTTGCGAAGTAAAGATTTAGTCAGTTTGTGTGTCTTTGAATTCTTTGTTTTGGTAGATGCTGCATGTGCATGTTAGTGCATGTGAGGACTAAATGCGTTAAGAAGTGACGCCAAGGGTCCGTAAGCATCCGTATGTGACAACTTGGGAACGAGAGCCATGTGCTTTATACAACCCCTGCTCTAACTCTGATCCATTCCATAGATGTGTTCTGAATGTTGTGTACTTTAAACATTACTTTGTTTTGAAATCCTTACATAATGACCTGAAAGAAACCTGTCAACTCGAGCATCTATAACGTAACAATCAATTAATCGCTGCATGCATACATGGATATATATATATATATATATGTATATATATATATATATGTATATATATATATATATATATATATATATATATATATATATATATATATATATATATATATATATATATGTGTATATATATATATATATATATATACACAGTACTATGCAAAAGCCTGTTTTGATAACGGACACTTTTATTTTGAAAGCAAGAAAAGAGACTTCCTGTCCATCGTAAAGCTAAATCAAGATCAAGTGAGATTACAACTCTAAACTCTAAAGATAACGTCAAGGAGTTTTATGATGTTGTATGTTTTAGCCCCGAAAGAGGCATGAGGTTAGTTTTCACAGTAATCTTGCATATTTAAGTGTCTTTTGTGTTTAAATAAGTTTTTGATCAAATTAAACTCAGTAATTCATCCTAGCAAGGTTTGATACAGTAAGCTAGTACTCAGTGAGTAGGGATATGCAGTCAAAGATAACATTAAAATAAAAAATACACAAATCGATTAAAAATTCCATGTGATTGACCAAATTCTTAATGACCATTAATCGATCATTGATTAATTATTCCCATCCCTAATAATGACAATGAATACTTCTGTGCCAGACTGTGTTCTGATGACTCCATCAGCTCCTGTAGGAAGCTGAGGCAGATGTAGTAGAGTGTGGGAGCTTTTAGAATGTGTGAAATAGAGTCACTGTCTGTTTCTGTGTCCTCAGCGGCCCGAACCGAGGTCATTACATCACCATAGTGAAGAGTCACGGCTTCTGGCTGCTGTTTGATGATGACATTGTGGAGGTGCGTCACTCTGTCTCAGCCTGTTGTGCTCAGCGGTCCTTGACTAATCTGTATGTGCATTTTCTGCTGTTGTTGTTGTTGATTATCAGTTAACACAATCTCATTTGTGGCGTGCAGAAAATTGACGCCCAGGCCATCGAGGAGTTTTATGGGCTTACCTCAGACATCTCCAAGAACTCTGAGTCAGGATACATCCTCTTCTACCAGTCCAGAGAGTGACTGGAGCTGGATCAGTGACACAGGAGGAGAAGACTAAATCGTTTTTTTTACCTTTAGCCTAACAGACCCAGACTCCTGCCACCTCCATCCCATCCTGCTCCCATTCTCTCTGATATACGTGCCAATCCTCTGTCCAGACCCCAACCTCTGGGTTTTACCTGTGTTTCATCTCTCTGTCTCTCCCTCTCTCTCTCTCCGTGTAATTTGCTTCTTGCCTTTTAGTCACCTGCATCTGGACTGCACTTTAAAACGAAAGCAAAAATGCTCAACAGCATGACAGAAACAAAAAGGAGTTCACATCGAGCCCCATGCTCTCAGTGTAGACTGGTGAGAGAAGCCTGTAGAGGCGACTCCACCAGGAGCACAATGGGGTGAAGGTCTGGTGCACATACAGACTGTTGTCTGAAATTGTACTATATCATTTATATGTATATATGGTCTTCTTCCACCTCCTGTCAACTCCTTTCATTAGGGCTATTTCCCCCATCACTGTCCAGTCCTCTGATATGTTCATGTCCCTGGTGGATGCATGAGAAGTGAATGAAGTTGGAGACAAACACTGTATAATAAGCATAGAGAGATTTCATGCATTTTTAATGCTTTTGAAGCAATATCGGAGCATTAATTCTCAAGCTGAAAACTACCTACACTTAACTGTAGTTGTTGCCAGTATAGAGTTGTTTTTGGCCCATAGAGAGCCACTGTGAGCTGCTGTCTGTCTGCTCCTGTCAGATATGATCAACAACACTACACATGAAAGGAAATCCTGCTGTCAGATGGATCTCCATTCAAATCAGCAGAATCTTTATACATTTTGGTTCTGATCTAAAACTCCTATTTATTGTACTTAACATATTTATTACTGTTATTTGTAACGCAGACTGGTGGATAATGAAGGTGTGTGTGTGTGCGTGCGTGTGTGTGTAATATGGCTCTTTTCAGAGCGTTGTATGTCTAATCTCCTTGTGAAGGACATGGTGTATGTAATACACAACTTAATAGGAAAGGAAATTAATTTTCTAGCGTGCATGTTAAATAAAAAATATAAGACATTAACATGATGCAAGTGAGACACGGCCCAGTACTGCTAAGTCTTTTGATTCGACATGAAAAAGTGTGGATTTATGAATTTTATGGAAGCCATGAGAGGCAAAGTGAAGAAGTAGTGTGCTAAATTGTTTTCCAAGTTGCTTTTTGTTTATTTTCATTTGTGAAAACTGGTGAAATAAAGTTAAGTGGATTGCAGTAAATCTGAAAGGCAAGCCAGGAACTTTTTGTGAAAGCAGTTAAAAAAAAAAAATTAAATCTTAAGGGTCAAAATTGAACCGCCTATGACGGCGCATTAGGGCCAGGTATGAAAAAAATAATAATACGGATCCGGGGGAGGGGGGTAAT
This sequence comes from Centropristis striata, assembly GCF_030273125.1. Classification (NCBI taxonomy): domain Eukaryota; kingdom Metazoa; phylum Chordata; class Actinopteri; order Perciformes; family Serranidae; genus Centropristis; species Centropristis striata. The sequence goes on along the minus strand of NC_081525.1, from coordinate 18,955,860 downwards.
ATTTAAAGAAAAAAACATGCATATTTTTTTCTCGTAGATTTGCCACTTTAATCTCGTTAATTTGTGAGTTGTATGCCGTCGTACCCGCCACTATGTTGAACAGGAGAACAAAGTATTCCTAAATTATCTTTTTTTCAATTTTAAAGTTGAAAGGTTATGTACTGTTGTTTTTTATACACCTTTGATTGGGAAATATAAATCATAAAATGGGTGAAGACTAGTATTTTGTAGCCAATTTATAACTATAATGCCAAAGAAGTTTAAGTTTGTCATTTTTTCACTTCAGTTTTTCTGAACTGTTACGATGGAAAACCCTAATATTCACAAAGTTATTGATGCATGAGCAGATGTTTCTTCATGAAAAATAAGATTTGAGGTTTGAACTTAAATGTAACTGCTTAATTAAAGAGATTTAATACAATGGGTTATTCTTTACCCTTAGGACAAGGCGAGTATAAAGAATGTTAAGACTACAAGGGTTTAAAAAATCGCCTTTCAGGGCTTCTGTCATTTTGTGAAGTGATGTTGTTGTAATACTCATAATGGTAACAAAAGGCTGAAGTACACCATTAACCCATGTTCTTAACAGGGCTAAAAGCATTCATGTTTTCTTCTAGGTGACTTAATTTCTCCATGCACTCTAAATACAATGCTGGCTAACACACACTACATTTACTTTCTGTTGGCTCTATATAGAACATGGGGTATTGGTGCACTTCAGCCTCTTTTGGCCAAAATTAGTGTTTCAACACAAATACTTAGAAAAACTATCCTGACAAAAACAATTGCCTGCCAAAACATTTTTTCACCTCTTTTAACAGATGGAAAAAGTAACTTGGAAAATATTCTTTCAACACTTCCAAAGATTTTTTTTAAAGAACTTCAACTTAAAAATTCAGCTGCATCTCAATAAATTAGAATATCGTAGAAAAGTTTATTTATGCCAGTAATTCAATTCAAAAGTGGAAATAACACATTATATAGATCCATTACACACAGAATGAAACATTTCATGGCTTTATTTATTTAATTTCTTCAAATAATATTGATTGTGGCTCACATTTAATGAAGACCTAAAATTCAGTGTCTCAAAAAAAATAATAATATTACAAAAGTATTTTAAAAGTATGTTTAATATGGAAATGTTGGCCTCTGAAAAGTATGTCCATCTACATGCACTCAATACTTGATTGGGGCTATTTGACTTGAACTACTGGAAATTGACTTTTCCATGATATTCTAATTTATTGAGATGCACCTGTATTATTGTCATAACCACAGAAGAGAAAGCAATTTAGATCAGGCTTGGAAAAATAATCACCCAATTTTCTTTCTCAGATGCCTTTAGGGCTTCTGTAGAAACAGTGCAATAAGAAGTAAAGTTATCCAATGTGGCAGTTCCCAGTGAGACTGATATAAAGTACCTTTAAATGTAAGTAGTAGATGTTATTTTTCTCCCAGTGCTGTTTGTTTGTTTGTGTGCTTGTGATATCAAAGTAAATGCCCCCTTTTCAACACGTGCACACTCCCTGCTGGGATGTTCGCTGCAGCGTTCTTTTATCCATTTTTTTTTTCTTCCCAATGTTGAACTACAGCGTTTCCTTTGGTTTGTCTCTGACTTTGATGACGTAATTGTGTGTCACATGTAGCACATCTGAATCCTAAATCCCATAGAAGTCAAGCTTCAATGTTGGTTCATATCCATCGTACTGTAGATGTTTTTCTCTTTGGCCCGCTCCCCAGGGGTCTGTGGCCATGCCCTGTAGAATAACAACTTGTTTTCATGTGAACGACATTCCTATTTGCTGCACATCAGCAGAATTACCATTTCAAATGCATCTCATTATAAACAAGAGGTAGAGATAGGATTAATTTGCTAGTTTAGTGTCTGTGTCTATTCAGGAGAGGCAGAATTGAAAGTGAAAATAGTGAAACTCTGGTTGTTTCTGCAGTCTCTTCCATTTAGTCTGTTACCGGGTGAAGTCACGAGGAACACGTGCCAAACTGGAGTCGATGCCGACCTTGCAACAGTCTTTAACAGAACATTATATTCTTTGTAAAGATACAACTGTACATATTATGTAGAAAAACACTTCTGGAAATAGGAAAAATATTTTTTTAAAGTGAAGATCTTTAAATGTAAAGACACTCATGGCAAAGATTTTAGCTTAACGCTGGCCATTAATGAAACCCTGTTAAGAAATCCTGTGCTATTTTACAATCACTCAATGACATAATCCATCAGATTTGTGCAGAAGTCATCAGCTGTCATGTTTTTTTTTTGGGTTGAACTGAGCCAGAATAGGTAACAGTAGCAGGAATAGTCTGACACATTTTAGAACCGCGTGAGAGAACGCGCCGATCTTCCATTAACACTTATGCACTCGCCCTCACTGAGATGCTCAGTCATTGCACTTGGTCTGATATATCTTACTGTGATAGTGATCTACCTAGGAGAGCTCCGGTGCAGAGTGGTGCACCAGGTGGGATCTGATGGAGCTCGTAGGAGGGAAAGTGGAGATGAATCTCTGTTTGGCTGTAAACTGAAAGTGCACTTTATTGGTGATGAGCTTCAATGCTTTAACATGAAGAACCACAGTTTAACACACTCATTTTTGATTTATTTTTCTTCTGTTTAATAAAATGACTCTCAACTAACTAGTGTTTGTTTTTATTTCCCTACTGTTTCATGTTATTCACCATAGTGGGAGGATGAAGACACAAAGGCTTCTTTTCCTCATTTTGCAAAGGGAATGTCAATCGTTCGGTGCAACAATTTGGTCCATACTGAAATATTCTAAGAACTATTTGATGGATTGCCGTGATTTTGGCCAATTTGTAAAAGCATTCATGGTTTCCAGAGGACGTTGATAATCCCCTAAAGTTTCCTCTTGCACCACCAGAAGATCAAAGTTTGCAGGAAATCTTTTCCCTTCTTCGGAAAAGAATGAAGTTTAATTTGCAGCATTGGTGCAATGTAACTAAGTACATTAACTCATGTACTGTACATGTACACAAGTACAGTTTTGAGGTACTAGTACTTACATGAGTATTTCCATTTTATGTAACTTTATACTTCTACTTCACTACATTTTGAGGCAAGTATTGTACTTTTTACTCCAGTACATTCAGCTGACAGCTTTAGTTACTTTACAGGTCGAGATTTAACATAAGAAAAACATGATCAATTTAAAGTGATTAGACATTTCTTTAAATTAAACCTCATAACAGTATAATAAGTTGTTAAAATGACCCCTATCTTCACTAAATGAAAAATGTGAAAATATTTTGGTGTAAGCCCTCTTAATTGCACCAGGCATTAAAATGAACAACATATTGAAGAAAACAAGGTTGGTCTAATCATTTTTTTCCATTTCCATTTATTTGGTAACTTGCAGATCCAGATTTTACATAACAAACATGACCGTCTCATGTATGATATGATGTCATTAGAAAGTTATTAGAAACAGTAGGAATGCATTGATTCATACTCATTCAGATGACTGATGAACACAAATCTGATTGGAGATATGACACAAACCTCCAATGGACCTGCACTTATATAGCGCTTTTCTAGTCACTCTTGCGACCACTCAAAGCGCTTTACACTAGAGACTGCGCTCATTCACCCTTTCACACACACATTCATACTGGTGGCAGAGGCTATCCTAAATGGTGCCACCTGCCACCATTGGGAATTCATTCACACACCGAGGAGCAATTTGGGGTTCAGTATCTTGCTCAAGGATACTTCGACATGTAGGCTGCGATGGTCAGGGATCGAACCACCAACCCTTCGGTTGTGGGCCAACCAACTCCCAACTGAGCCACAGCCGCCCGATACCCAAACTACACTGCACTCTGCCAGGAACATTTTGAAAATGTCCCATACTATGTCAACTGCAGTATGCAAAATGAACAGTGTATCCATACACAGTTGCAGTATGCAAGCCAGCATTTTTTGGCTATTCTTACCCACAATCCTCTGCACAGCATCTACAGCTATGTTCCAGAAGGTCAAAGTTTAAGGTGCAATGTTATGATGACCTATCATGTTATAAATAAAGAATGTAGGATTTTTAGTTGTAGTGGAGTATTTTCAACAAACAGACAGAAATTACCAGCCCATAAACTGTATCTTCATTGTGCATTGCATTATAGGAATAAATCGTCCAATAATGTCAAAAATTGCTCAAAATCATGTATATTTGAGCATGCATGCTGCCCTTTTGTGCATATTTTATTCTGTCAAGTATCAAGTGGCAACACATTATACTCAAAACATATTTTAAATGGAGCTGGGACATTTCTTTAGTCCTGTCAGAGCATCTTCACAGAAGAACAGCAGTGTTATCTGGAGAACATTGATATCAGTTTATCAGAAAGAGGAAAAAGAAACATTATCAAGGCTTCTTGTCACCTGCAGCTTCCAAGTCTGTCCGGAACATATCTGAAAGAAACTTCCTGTTTGTTTTGGTTTTCACTGAAAATTAGACAGCATGTCCGTCTTTACAGTTATCAGCTTTGTGTCCTTTCAGTCACCCTGAAACCTCAGCTAATCCCCCAGGAGAAAAATACAGCAGCTGCCAGGAGTCTGGCACAGTCCTCACTGTGCGTTGATACTTCCACCTTGTTTTCTACTTCAGCTGTCTGCCTGCTCACTCTAGAGGAAATGCGGGAGACTATTTGAGCATTAATATGTGGAGCCATAAAGACCATGAAGAAAATACTTAGCAATGTTATTTTCACTGTGAGCAGAGAGGCCTCAGTGTATTTGAGGAATTTAGAAGTTACTAAAAGCACCTAAAGCATTTGTTAAATTTTAACCTGCAGTTATTGGTAGTTTTGTTATTATTTCCCATTTCCTAGTTTAGTTGCACATATTTCCTGCTATTTCCTGACACTATGCACTGAGCCAGTACCTAATGCAGGAAGGTCATATAGTGCATCACATTCCTGGATAACCAGCCAGTATATTATGTCACTGTTGGTTACATTATGCCTCATTAAAAAGATGAAGCAAAGTACATTTACTCAAGATCTCTACCTACGTACAATTTTGATTTTTTTCCACTTTATGTAGCTTTATACATCTACTCAAATGCATTTTAGAGGCAAATGTTGTACTTTATACTCATTTAGCTAGTTACTTTCAGGTCAAGATTTTGCATGAAAAAATCTGATCAATTTAAAGTGATTACACATGTTTAACAATTCAACAGTATATAAGTAGTTAAAATTAGCCCAACTTTGACAAATGTTTCTTACATAAATGCATCAAAAATGATAACACAATAATATTAATTTAATTTATATTTGCATATCCAACTGCTGACTCTGTCTATATTGTATATAATGTCATAAGTTTTTATTTATTTAATTTTGTTAATACTTTTTATATTTAAAATGTTTATACGGTAAATAGTTAATACTAAAAACACATACACTTTACTTGTTTATTTGCTAATACCTTTTATATTTCTAGTCTATATTGCTGTTTACTATGTATTGTTTTTTGCTATCAACTTTGCTGCTGTAATTCTTAAAAATGTCCCTGCAGGTACATATCCCTTTAAAGGTATATTTGTGATGGAGCTGTGTGTTGCAGGGTTTCCCAGTATGATTTTCTGGTGGTCAAACTGTTGTTTAGTACAGTCTGCAGCACAACGAGGCGAGGAGTGGCTGGCGGTGTTTGTCTCTTCCAGTAATTTGTTGTAACATTTAGAAATGAAGTCACAGTGAAAAGCCCACAGGTGGTCATGGACATGATATTGAACTCGCATTCTGTTTCCACGGAAAGATCCAGGCTCTACTCAGAAACACTTCATCTCCCACAGAGAGCTGTTCAGACACACACACCACACACACTGTAGCTGAACAATAGCAGTGTCCGGGTTTTCAACACAGTTTTAGAGAATTTCTTCTTCTTTTTCCCAGAAACTAAAGATGTGATTCACGTCAGTGATGTGATGCAACAAAAAGTCCTTGTGAACAACAATGAAACAATGTGTTATTTTGTAAAATGTCACTTCTATTTTTGTATAGTTTCTGTTTCATTTTTGAACAATCAAGTAACAAGCTGACTTCCCAATCAGGGATTATTGTGCTGTCACAGAGGGCCCATGACACAGTTTAACTTTGTCGAGGCTTAAAAATTACATCTATGGAAGAGTTTGGTGGAGAGATGCACTGTCAAGATGTTCGAGTCCATCTTGAAATACCCGGATCATCCACTACAAAAAACCTTTATGGACCAAAAAAACAGCAGTGGACGGCTCCTCTCTCTCCTTTGCAGGACGGAGAGATACAAAAGATCCTTCGCTCCTACAGCCATCAGGCTGTCTCTTTCTTTCAGAGTTTCCAGACTAACTGAATTTACCCTCTGGGATAAATAAAGCAATTTTGATTTGATTGATTTGAGTTAAGACTGCATATTACTTCCATACCTGATAAGTTATGATCTATGAAAGTGACACATGATATAAGATTAATTCATTGCTTTTTTTTTGTGATTTTTGCCACCATCTTGACAATAAGGGAGCCTGGAGGGACCATTGAGTGGATAAATCTTGTACTGTGCATTTGGGTGACACAAGACAGAGATCTACACTCTGCTAAGTGCACTCCCTAGTTTCTAGTAGGGATGAAATGGTTAATTTCAGATGTTTAGTATTTCTGTTTCAAATGTGTCTATCATTAAAACCATCTGTGATTGCTGCACATGGTGCCATCTTTAACGTAAATGCTCATTTTAATTGGTTTTCATAAATTTACATGAGGTATTAGTTTTATTATTATTTTTGATATTTTGGTGAACAAACATTTTCATATTTGCTCAATATAATTGTTATATTAACTATTTTATGCCATTTAACCTCAATTTTCTGGTGTTTCTTGTTGTTGTTTGTATTGCTCTTTCATATCATCTTAATGCTACATCTGAGGCTCTGCAGATAAACTAAAACTGGAATGGAGAGTCCAGTTCAACTCAGAAGACTTTTCCATAACAGATCAGTGAGCAGAGATTACAGTATCACCCCTGATGTCCTCCTCAATTCCAAAGAAATGATGTGTGTATACAAAAGACTCAATTTTAAACATGCTATATCGAGTCCTTGAGTCATGGTTATTTTGGGGGCAGCTGTATTGGAAAAAGACCAAAATAAATCTGCTGTTTCTCACTAATTATTGTAGCATTCCTTTGCAAAGTCCCCAGACACAGGAGGGCAGTGACTTCCAGTTAGTCCGTCTGCACTTCAATCTGCCAAGCAGCTTGCACTCATGTCACAATGAGCACTTTTTCTGTCAATAATTCCTTAAAAACATCAGAAACAATATTTTATGACATAAGTACTCACGTTCAGTGGTGGAAAAATTATTCAGATCTCCTGTAAAATCTTAAGTAAAAGTATTAATACCACACTGTGAAATTACTTCACGACAAGTAAAAATCCTGCATTCAAAACTTACTGAAGTAAAAGTACAAAAGTATCAGCATCAAAATGTACTTAAAGTAAGTAAAAGTACGGTACTCGTTATGCAGAATGGCCCCACTCAGATGGTTTATATATTCCAAATATATTATTAAATTATTTGTATTGATGCTTTTATGTAAGCAGCATTTGAAATTTCCTCAAGGTAGGGCGTATTTTAACTACTTTATATATGAGGTTTAATTAAAAAACAACAACATCTAATCACTTTAAATTGATCATGACTTTCATGTCAAAAGTAACTAAAACTATCGGCTAAATGTAGTGGAGTAAAAAGTACAATATTTACCTTAAAATGTAGTGAAGTAGAAGTATAAAGTTACATAAAATGGAAATACTCAAGTAAAGTACAAGTACCTCAGAATTGTATTTAATCACAGAACTTGAGTAAATGTACTTAGTTACATTCCACCACCGCTCAAGCAGAGTGGTAAGGAACAACAGACACAACCATTAGTTTCAGATTAAAATCACTTCAAAAATTAAATCTGCAGCAAATGTTTAATATTGAAACTGCTTTTATCTGGGACAGGGGTAAATATTATCATGTTATACAGGCATATCTGCCTCAAAAAAACCACTAAACTCACTGAAGCCATACACATCTGAATGATACTAATCAGACATTGTGGTTATTAATTTGCTTGAATTCAAAATGTTTAATGTGTGAGATAATTTAGTCTAGTTAGCCTCACAACAGCTGAACTGTCTTGTTCTTCTGACCCGTTGTCTTATTCCAGTGAAGTCGGAGTGAATTTCCATCGAAAATAATTCAGAGTTAAGAGCTGAACAAACGTCAATAACAAAAACGTTGCTTAATCAATTTGAGACTCGTAACATTATTTCTGTACATATACAAGGCCTTCCTGAGAACTTCAACTCGTTAGTTCTGTAGCATGTCATGGAAATGAGTCAGACTTGAGGGAAATGTGATGGATTGTGCCAAAGAGCCACATGGTCTTGTGGGAAATATGGTTTCACAGTAACTCTGAAATGCACAAACAAGAAATAGATTCTACTAATTGCCCTTGTCTGAGAAATGAACCAATGTGGAAGTGCCTTAAACTTGCATTATTTATAATGGCCAGCATTGTAATTGTTTCCAGAATAATATTTTGTCACGTATTTGACCAAAAGCATGTTATATGTTAGTATAGCAGCAAGAATTCTACTTTACTTCAGTAAGTTAAGTACAATGAATGTATGACCTACAACAGCGTATTAGGGCCAAGTATGACATAAAAGAAAAAGGAGATCTAGGAGCAAATCTAGGAGAAAAAAGTAAGTAGCAGATTTATGAGGAAAAAATATCAGAAAAATAGGCAAGTGTTTTGCTTTTCAAAGAACTACATCACCACATAAGATAACTTATGTCGGCAGAGAGTGACTTAATTAAATTATACTTTGCAATCGGATTTAGCAATAAGAAAATACTATGGTTTTAGCCCACCTAAGTCACCATTCACAATTGGGTCGAAAACACCGTACTAATTTGGATGAGGTGATATTTTTTCTGCATCAGGAACTATAACTCAATGGACAGATGCAAGGATATCGCTGGTAACATCTATGCCGCTTTTTTCTCATAAATCTGCTACTTTTTCATCGTAGATTTGCCACTTTAATCTCATCCCCCCTGGATCTGTTTTTTTTTTCACACTTTGCCCTATTGCGCCTTCATAATGACCTGATGAATAAGCACTCACTGTATTCTGGGAGTCAGTTGTCCTGCAGATGAGCTTCTGTTTCTACATATGTCCTTATGATGCCACTTAAATCAAAATGTATATATTCTAATAAAGGCATGCCCCTGGGTTTAATTCAGGGACCACTTCTTTTTACTATTCAAAACCCTGTACCCGCCTGCCGCACCAGTTTTATTCTTTTGTTATTTCTCAGGAAGAAGCTGTATGCCATTTACAGTCTGCTCTAAAAGTAATCCAACACAGACTGGATAATTAGATTTGATACGAGTCTTAAAAAATGCAAAAACAAAATCAATGTTGCTCACAATTTTAATTGTGCTAAAGTAGCCATATTGAAGCTATTGATTAAGCTGAACCTTACATCTCTGAGAAGTAATGACAAGCTAAGAGAGTTATATAGACTTAAAAGGTTACTGTTCATGAAAATGACCATGTACATACTTTATGTGTCCATGTGTCCGGGGGCCTCGCCCATGTCCTTATTTGGTACTTTCTGCCTTTGTTCTTTCCCCTCCTTTTTCTCTGTTTCAACTGTCTCTCATTTGTGCCGATGAGTTTGAGTATTTAAATCCTGTCTCTTCAGTTTAGCTTGTTTTGTTTATCACAGTGTGTACCATATGTTGCCTGAAATCCACATGAGTAGACTATAATTTAGTTTAAGTTAATAATGGAGAGATTTAAGAAAAATTTTGCTCTGTTTTGAATCCTGCCTGTTTTTTTTAAGTTACCTTCCTGTCGTGTCTGGATTATCTGCCTTTGTCTGCCTGTTAAAGAACCCTGGGCTCTGTTATTGCCTACTCAACTGTCCTTGAATAAACCAATCAGTGCAAGTATTTGGATCTCCTCTTGATTCCCCACCTGAGGTCTGACAAGATGTGTCATTGTGCTGATGCTGAGGTATTTTGTTTTTGATTGGTAACACGTGTTAGTTTGTCTGGACACGTGTCAGTGCACTGATTGTCACTTCTGCTGACCTCTCACATTGATTGAGCGCTTGTTAGCAATAAAAGAGGAAAAGTTCATGATGCTCAGAGTGGCAATCACAGCATAGTTGAATTATTTTCATTCAGGTGTTGTAACAAGGTAGGGCCTTGAACATTTCCACAGAAAAAGAAACTTCCTGTTTGTCTCGCCCTATTGTGATATTTTATACTTTTTCTACTGCGCCCTTACAAGTCATACACTGCTTTTTACATCTCTGTCGTTAAAAAAAAAAACACTTATTTATCTATCTATTTATCTGCCCTGTGGGGACACAGAAAGACATAGTAGAACAGAAGCACTGAATGACCCCACAGAGCCCAGTGTTGGTTCAGGGGCCCCGAACAGACCGGTATGTACATATCATAGGAGATCAACTAGGAAATGTTTGTCCCACTAGTGCAATTAGCAAGTTCATGATAACTGAGACGAAACACATGCTTATTGACCCAGTGAAAGCATTACACTCCCACTAAACTCCATTTACCAGTATTGTAATTAAACAGCCTACATGTTTTAAGGCAAGTGCACTGACTATCTCTTTTTATGTATGTGTGAATACAATGCATATTTTAAATTTTTGGGGCTTTTTAGAGATGGAGAAAAACCTATATTCAATGCATAACTTGCATGGGGGGTCTGAAATCCAAATACATGCATGTAACTATATGCATTTGCATACACACATAGACAAACTGTACATGTATATGCACATAGCCACATGCATGCAGTCGTGGAATGCAACGCATACAAATGTACTGTAAGTACATTTACTCAAGTACAGTACTTAAGTACAGTTTTGAGGTACTTGTACTTTACTTGAGTATTTCCATTTTATGTAACTTTATACTTCTACTCCACTACATTTTGAGGTAAATATTGCACTTTTTACTCCACTACATTTATCTGACAGCTTTAGTTACTTTTCAGGTCAAGATTTAACATGACCTAAATCTCATAATAGTACATCAACTAGTTAAAATGGGCTCTTTTACTACACCACTTATATAAATGCATCAATACAAATGAAAAAAAAGATCTTTGCGGATCCATTCTGCATAACGAGTACTTTTCCTTTTGATACTTTAAGTACATTTTGATGCTGATACTTTTGAATCCAGTGCATCATTTTGTTCAATTTAGGTCCACCTTCACCAGCTGTGACATTAATTGATACATAAATGCCTATATATTTACAATAACATAACATAATATAATATAATATAATATAATATAATATAATATAATATAATATAATATAATATAATATAATATAATATAATATAATATAATATACATTATTTTGTAATGGACATTCTGCATGATGAGTACTTTTACTTTTGGTATGTTAAGTATATTTTGATTTCAATGCCATTGTGCTTTTACTTAAGTAATATTTTGAATGCAGGAATTTCACTTGTAAAAGATTATTTCTAAAGGATTTGAGTGCTGTTTCCACCATGTGTATTTCACTGTCAGAAACTGGGCTACGGTGAAGTAAATGATAGTGTGAAACTGCCATCTAGTGGTGACATTTCATTACTGCTTATAAACATATTTCTATAAGTCCTGAGGTTGTCAGATGTAAACGCATCACATATTTAATCTTTTTTTTTTACTCAACATAAACAAATTAAATGCTTGATCAATCAAAATATCTTATTGACATCCCATTGTAGTTCTAGTTGTTCTGTCACATTTTCCAAAGCTCCTTCACGTTGTCTTTTGTCTGACAATCTGCAGAAAATAGTTTTTATTTTAGTCTGCTTTGTCCCAGTGACACTTTCATGTCTACACATCTGTTCGCGAGAGGCAAAAATAGACAAAATACATGGCAGCATGTTCAGTGAGTGAAGCTGTAAAGACTCAGCACCCCGGAGGTCAAACCACAGCCACAAGAAAGTTTCCATATAATAGCTGTACATGTTCTCTGTGAGGCCATTGTTACTCCAGCTCTCGAGTCTCTCTGTTTTTTTTCTTTCCTTCTCCCTCTAACGTTACTTTCCTCCGTCTGTGTTCAGGGTGGGGGTGTTCATTGCCGAGGCCAGTCGCACACGAGATTGGCGCCAGGTTTGATCGCCTGTTTCCGTGAGAGTATCAAATCTGAGCTAAGTGTAACAAGCCCCAGTGGAGCAGTAACCTTCCAAACTCACACCTGCATCCACGGCACTCTGCCCTGCCAGTGCTACTCTGTAATGTAAATGGATGTCTGTTATTCACATTAATCACATCATCCAGATGTGTTTTTACATGGAGCATTTCAGCATCTAGGCAGGGTTCCCTTTTTAAAGAACAAGGAGCAGGTTAAGTTCACCTCCATGTAATTAAAGCGCAGATTGACATTTCTATTTCATAGGTGTGAGACTTTTCCATCTGAAATGTAAATAGATGTCACTTTGCCAAGCAGAGCAAAGCTTTCCAATCCCATTGACATCGAGTTGATCTCCCACCTGCTCTACAAAAAGAGAAAAGGTCATGACAGCCTCTGAGGTTTTAATGACGTGTTAAAAACAATTCTGTGGAAAATGAGGGACCAAATCACTTTTCTCTGGGCTCTGCTTTTGTGTCGCAGCTCTTTTAAGATCATGAAAGGCAGGGCACATGATTACCAGGCCAGGTCTGGACTGCTCGTTAGATGAATATTACTGTTTGAACACAGCTGGATGTTTCTGGATATTTGGATATTTTTGCACTACACCTGATCATTGTGACATTTAAACTACGTCAAATGTCTGCTGATGTCGGGAAATCACAACTTTATTACAGGGGTGGAATGTAACAAAGTACATTTACTCAAGTCATAAGGTCATTAATGCATTATGATCCACTCACAGTAAGATTTCCATTATTGGTCCCACAAGGGGGAAATATCAAGAATAACAGCAGCAAAGTGGATAGCAAAAAAACAATAAATAGTTAACAGCAGCATAAACTAGAAATATAAGAGGAATTAGCAAATAAATAAGTAAAAAATATAAAGTATTAACAATTTACAGTATATACAAGTAGAAATATAAAACGTACTAACAATCAAAGCAAAAATAAAAACTTATGGACCATAGAATATTGTGCATACAATATAAATTAAATTATCTAAAATATTCTACAGTGTTTGTAGTGATTGATTGATTGATTGATTGATTGATTGATTGATTGATTGATTGATTGATTGATTGATTGATTGATTGATTGATTGATTGATTGATTGATTGATTGATTGATTGATTGATTGATTGATTGATTGATTGATTTGCACTGTATAATTATCGTTATAAGCACTCATGAATATCCACTAACACATTATAAAACATTTTTAGAATTACTTATAAGTAAAGTTCAAGGTCAAGTTTTTGTTTTTTTTAATTGCTTGTCACTGACATTGCTTTTGCAAGGATCACAGTGTTTTATGATTCTCATGAAGCTCGGTGTAACACCATCTACCCAAGCTTTTTCGAAGTCAGCCTATCATGGGCATTCACTCTTTAAGTTTATTCTGGATTTACATTCACTTTTTTATAATGGATTATAATGCATGATGAACATAGGCTTGCAAAAAACAATGTCAGTGAGAGAGCAGCAAAATATCATGATTCAGGAGCTTCTAATTTATGATAACATGCTTTATAATGTGCTACAATTATTGTTATAAAGCATTGCGAATAAGAGCGCTTACAGGCGCTACACGGTGGTGCAGTGGTTAGCACTCTCGCCTCAATTCCAGCTTGCGGCTTTTCTGTGTGGAGTCTGTATGCAGCTTAGGTTTAATTGGTGGCTCTAAATTGCCCGTAGGAGTGAATGAGAGCATGAATGTGTCTCTGTGTCTGCCCTAAAATAGTCTGGCAACCTGTCCAGGGTGTATCCAGCCTCTTGCCAAATGTCAGCTGGGATCGGCTCCAGACCCCCTGCGACCTGAGTTCAGATAAGCAGTTAAGGATAATGAATGAATGAGTGCTTACCACTTTAATTACACAGTGCTAAAAGGAAATGATAACACATTGTAAGTATGCTTATACAGTAATGCATTACAAATATGGGCTATATAGAAATTGTTACCAGTACTTCAACTTTTCATATATAAAGTATTTTTTGCTGATAATTCTGACTGAATGCAAGACCTTTTACAGTGTATTAGTACATTTAATTAAGTAAAGGCTCTGTTTCTTTCATCACTGTTTCATTTACACACACGTCAGACTTACTATTCTGTAGAGAGCACATATAATCATTTGACTTACAAATAATCTTAATCGACCGTTGCTTATGATAGCCCAGATGTGCAATGGATGACAGAGCAGGAAGAGGAAACCGTCTGGACTAATGTCTGCACTGGGAGAAAGAGAATCCAAATTCAGAGTCGTTTTTCTTTATTTGATATGATTGTCGTCATAGAGAAGGGAAGGAAGTATTTATCTTTGGCAGACGATTTGGTCACTTGATGTCTGATCTCACTGGAACTGAGAAGATCAGCAGTCACGCCTGTTTGCTCCTCAGCACCCACTGGGCCGATGCCTGCAGCCAGCCAGTCAACTATGACCTCATGCACTCGTTAAAGCCAGGGAAATCACCCTTGGGTGTTCCAGCATGGCTGAGAATGGGACTTAAGAGGGTGGAGTCTTGTTGTCCATGTGGTGCACTTACAATCAGTCACACACAACACTGCACTGATGTATGAAACCACAGTCATGAGTGCGTTGTCTTTCGCTCTACCTCTGTCTTGTCCCTCCTGTCATAAATCGTGAGGTCCTCCTGTGCAAAAACCTGCATCCTGCTCCATTCCAGATGTGTTTAACGGCCTCTCTGCGCCACAGACAGCTCAGCCTCTCTTGGAGATACACAGGCCCTTGTCGAACCTGCAGTGCCTCATTGACTTTTCTGTTGAAGGGTGACTCCATCACAGGAAAGATCCACAATCACAGCCTCAGGGTGACTGGTAAAATGTATCCATGTTTGCAAACAGTAAGCTCTTTTGTCACTGAGTGCATTCTCACCTGCCACATCTGTGTATTTGTGTCCTCTACATTGATTTTTTTTTCATTCCCCATATTTTTAATATTGCCTTTGATTTATGCACTGCAGCGTGGTTACCCATAACCATGTCATCATGTGCTATGATATACAGCCCCATTAATATTCCCCCTCTGGTCTGGCTGTAGGATCAGGGCGGGTGCTCATCACGCTCAAGCTCCAGAAACTCAACTCTTGCCAGCACTGAGCACATTAAGAACATCCAGAGGAGACATCACACGGTCCAGCAGCATTGAATCCAGCTTCTATCACAAAGTGGAAACTTTGGGTGGATTTGCAGCACTTATGTCTGTTTAGGGTGAGCTCCAACTACTACTGTCTCTCTAGTTTGGACCATGGATTAAGATTTCACTTTTAAAACCTGCTGAAACCTGGTCTCTGTGGTCAGCGAGAAAGAAATGGTTTCATCATTTTGCTACCAGAATACAGCTATATCTAAATGTAGAAGCTTAAAGGTGTCATATGACATTTGGAACATTATTATATCAGTAAATAACTATTTTCTATGTAAATATATAGTGGAGTAATGGTATCCTGAGCAGAGACTGAAGTCACAATATTGTAATCTGAGTTTCTCCTTTTTGTTTATGGTATTATGATTCTCATATAAATGCTTCTGCTGATAACGGCCTGGCTTCTGGCTTACACCATCCCACGACTGTTAGCTCTGTCAGAACTGCCGCCTTTTTTTTTTTTCCACTGGAACCCCTGCTAATAACAGGTCACTGCAGTAAGTGTGAGTTAACCCCCTTATATTGTTAGCTCTGTCCGAACTGTTGCCATTGTTAGTGTGTATGCTGCATTCACATTACCAGAGACAAAGCGTTATAATACTCTACAAGTCATTTTCACATGAAGCCAGTAACATATAGCGACAAACTCTAGTCTGTAGTATTGTAGGGAAGCTGGACTCTCTGGTGACAGTGAGAGAGGAGAACATCCAACAAACTGCTAGCTATTCTGGACAATGCCAGCCACCCTCTCCATGCAACCAGAGGAGCTTGTTCAGTGACAGGATGCTCCGTTATTAACACTGCTAATAGGAGCTAGTTTACCCTCTAACTACCTGGACCAGTGTGCTATTATGATGATTTCAATACAAAGGTTTCTGCTGATAACGACCTGACTTCTGTGATTACGCCATCCCGCCACTGTTAGCTCTGTCAGCACTGTTAGGATCATTAGCGCTGTTAGCCGCTGCAATTTCGGCTCAGCCACATCCATGTTTGCTTTTCACATCAGAGGTGAGGGCCGTGTGGAGCCAATCTTGGCCCAGATTCTGAATGTCAATCAAACTCTGAGGAGAGCCATGTAAAGGCAATCCCAGCCCAGACTGCATTTCATTCCAAAAGTTGTGTACAGCACCTTTAATGCTCTCTCTCTCTCTCTCTCTCTCTCTCTTTCTTTCTCTCTCTCTCTCTCTCTCTCTCTCTTTCTCTCTTTGTCAAAGAAAGGAAAATACCTACTAACTCAAGGTGAGTGTGTGGGCCATGACAGCAGAGATGGTGCTTTATTGCAGTGCTTCCCGCACAACCATTAATGATCTTGTTTCTCTTCTCCATCCATCCACACCCTGCAGTCACTTTGTCCATGACCACAGTTGACCACAACACACCTGAGTAAATAACCCCCCCACCAGGCTCACAGGAGGACAACCCAGCTGAGACAAAGTCCACAGGCTCCCTCCCACTTGTATCATGGTAGCAGGACCTGGCCTGTGTCCCAGGAGCCTGGACCTCTGTGAACCGCTGCAGATCAGACAAGAAGCTCATTGTGTGGGAATGTGATGAGGAGGCATCGCGGAAGTTTCCATGACATGGTTTTCTGCATATTCTACGAGTTTCTTTTCCAAATATATTCTCCAAGTCTCTCTGTATTCCTGATTCAAGTGTTAACAAAGGATTTTCTGTATTTTTGTACTTTAATTTGGATTTCGGCCTCCGGATAAGTGGCACATAACAGTGTGGGTTTATGATTACACTTAAATGACACTGAAATTACAACACATAGTGTGGTCCTCTCTGTGGGTAAAAGCACAAGATGACATTTTATGCAGTTCTTAGCATTATGAATACTTTTTTGTTGTTGACACAAAATCCCAGCAGCATATACTGATATGATGCTAATCACTGCAGCTGTATTTGTGCTGATATTAATCAATATCAGCACAAATACTGTTCAGCTGAGCATCATCACAGATAAATGAATTTCCATCGAACCCAAAAACCTATTTTCTATTTAATAATCCAGGATAGCAGTACATTAACAAGAGCACTATACCTCATTTAAAAGGCCTAAAATGCTTAAAATTGGTCAATTAAAGTCTGTTGATACATATTAGAGCATAATATGGCCAGAAATTACAGAAAAACACCATATTATGCGATGTCCAAAAACTGAAAAAAAGGTAAAATTTTAAAAGGCCTAAAAACGATACAAATGCGTCAATTATAGTCGGTTGGTACATGTGTTAGTATAGTTTGCCCAAAAATAGTGAGAAAACACCATATTATGGGATGTCTAAAAATAACCCCCTCAAAAAAAGTCATACTATAGCATGTTCATTTTTGTCAAACACAGTCAAATTTTAAAATGTTAGAAATGGGTCAGTTATAGTCTGTTAATACATGTGGTAGTATAGTTTATCAAAAAAATAGCAAAGAAACACCATATTATGGGATGTCTAAAAACGCCCCCCTCAAAAAAAAGTCATACTATATTATGTCGATTTTTGTCAAATTGTCAAATTTTAAAATGCCTAAAATGCATCAATTGTAGTCTTTTGATACATATTACAGCATAATATGGACAGAAATGACAGAAAAACACCATATTATGCGATGTCCAAAAATTGAAAAAAGTCATAGGCTACTATAATATGTCCATTTTTGTCAAAAAAAAGGGTCAAATTTTAAAATGCCTACAAATACTGTTGATACATGTGGTATTATAGTTTGTCGAAAAATAGCGAGAGAAAAAAACGCCATATTATGGGATGTCTAAAAATGACCCCTCAAAAAAAAAGTTTTATTTTAAAATGCCTAAAATGTTTAAAATGGGTAAATTATAGTCTGTTGATACACATTACAGTATAATATGGCCAGAAATGACATAAAAACACCATATTATGCGATGTCCAAAAACTGGGGGGGAAAAAGTCATATAGTATACATAAGTGTCAGTGAGTGAATCTGTTAGGACTGTTCTTAAGGACTCAGGGGTCACAGGGGCCTGCTAGAGTTCAGCTTCTGCTCTGCAGAGCAAATGTCTGAATTTAGATATTAGATATGGTTTGAAGAGCCAGCAGTATAATTGGCATGCCTGGTGAGGCAGACGGGTGCAGGACTGGGCAAAGCCTGGAGGCCTAATTAGATGGCTGAGAATGGCTGAAACATTTTACAAAGCATCACGACTGAGACGTTGCTGCTGGGATTCCCTCAAGGAACTCATTCAAATGTAAATTTGCTGGTGCATTCACACTTACACACAAGGGTGATGCACGATGACTAAGATGGCTTTTCACATATTTTAAATAGGCCTCTATCTGGATATAGTTTAGGCTTGTAGTATTTATTTTCAATGTATCATCTGTTTGATATTTTACACATAAATATGCTCTTTGAATGTGTACAGAAACAACCGTAAGTGGATGCCAAATCTTTTTCTTTTGGTTTTGCATGATATGATGCCTTGCTATATATTTTTGATGTTTCGTATATAATAACGTCATGTAATACCGTGTGGGGTGGTTATAATGTTTGAAAAAATTAACTAACTCTTCAGAGAGTTGGGTTGCAGAGACTCTGTCCTGAACCCACTGCACTGTTTTTAACTCTTGGGTTCATTTAAGTGATGGAGTCGCAGCACCATCTAGTGTTAAAGCGGGGTCAAAAAATGTAAATTGGGGGAATTTTTGTGTCTATTGTGGAAAAATAACTATAGTGGAATTCTTTGTCAGCCCGAAACACAAGAGAGAGCAACATTCATTGGTTAAAAAAATGGTGTGCTATATTTTTCTCCCTGCATGTGTTTAATTTCAATTGGTAATTGCATTCCAATTGCAGTCCAACATTGGATGCATATGAGTACATAACTTTAAACCATAATTTGTTTAATAGACATTTTACATTTTTTGCAAGGTGAAGCAGTGTTTCTAGGTACTGTCAGGTATTCCTACATTGCTGGTAAGGCTGCAGAAGAATAAAAAACATCCATGGTCAAAAAAGAAGAAGACACATTAACAAAAAAAACCATAACAGCTTGGAATTGCAGGACACTAAAGTTCTGTCATTTATTCTTTAAAAAGCAACCATAAAAGGCACAGAAAAATAATATATTCATCACACAACACAAATTCATCCTACACGCTATCATTTTGTAAATTCAAGAAGTACAGTACTATTGTTGACTATGTAAGTGATGGTGTACAGTACTGTGTAAAAGTCTTAAGCAGGTGTGAAAAAATGCTGTAAAATAAGAATGCTTTTAAAAGTTGAAATGTTAATAGTTTAATTTTTATCAATTAACAAAATGCAAAGTGAGTGAACAGAAGAAAAACCTAAGTCAAATCAATATTTGGTGTGACCTGCCTTTGCCTTCAAACCAGCATCATTCCTTCAGGCATTTTTTTCACACCTGCTCAAGACTTTTGCACAGTACTGTACATTAAGCTGGAAAAATAAAATAAATAGAACATATTGAAGTCATATTGAATGCATACAGACATTTCTGCAAATAGCTAGTGGTGCTATTCTTGTACACAATAACAGTATGAAAATATGTGATTAAAAAAATATTTTGAATGTAAAAAGCAAAACCATCTAAAGGTATTCAGGTCATAAACATGTCACGTTAAATGTTCCTAAACCTTATTTTATGTCAAAGAGATATCCAGAATACAAAACAACAGCACCAAAAAATAAAATCACAGCAACCACTGACACTAAAAATCACAATGACCAATGTCACTCAAGTACTGGAGGAGTTGGAATTAGCACTTATCATTAGCACCATATTGTTGTCCAACAATACGCCTAAATTATTCTGATACATAGACATTTTGCTAAAAATAAAAGAGTGAAGTAAAGGTTTAATATGTTTTCTACAGCTAGTGGTCAGACTATGAAAGTGCTACTGTGCAGGTCTAGATTTCCCCTGAAAAATGCACTTTTAAGTTTCTGATTATCACTAAAAATACCTACCCTGCTCCCCAAAAATTGCATTCCCATACAAAAAAACTGAACTCTCAATTACATTTTCAGGAACACGTATATTCTCCCAGATTACAGTCACAGTTTTAACACATGGATACGGAAGCCCTGAAAGGTAAGGTGAAAAAGACATTTCTGGGCATTGTTGGCCAAAACCTAAGTTTTATCTTGGACGTAAAAAAAGTTTCACCTTGAATTTCAGGGCTGGGTACTTGGTAAGGTTTAGGAAAAAAATATGGCTTAGGTTAAAAGATGTTGTTTGACGGATCCATCCACCTGACCTCCCCCTTACATGAAAATGTATTAGTTTTTGTGATAAAAACAAATGTGTTTTCCATAAAACATAATTGAGAATACAGCTTAGTTGTTTGAACATCATTTTCAGGAGGCAGGGTTGAAAATACTGTTAGTATCATCTATGTAAGAGTAAATATAACAAACTAAGATGACTGTTCAGTAATCTATATTTGCTTTATCAATATAATGTACTGACCTCTAGTTACTGTCAATTTCAACTACCCTCCAACAATGTAAACTCTGAGCAGCCCTTGGCTGGTACAATATCTAAGGATTTCATTGCTTTATTTGGTGGAAGCATAAGTGTAACCATACATGTGTAATCAGAAATAAAAAACTTTATTTCATTGACATCAAGTAAAGGTGTAAATTCTTGTCATGTTGACAGAGAGGCCAGAGTTCACAGATGGCTAGCTCTGAGGCGTTCAGGAGACAGGCTTCTTTTGCTGTTAAATGCCTATTTTTTAAAAAAAGATGACATTATTGATTATATTTACAAATATTGAGTCAAATAGATAAGGCTAGGATTTTCAAAGTACATACCCTTAAGGCCATGGGTGTGCATGCATGTTTTAAGTGGAAAAAGTGATACATCTCAGTTCGAAATTAATCTGAATTTTATTATTAGCATTAAAGAGTCAATATCACTATAACGTGCCTTTTGGTGTCCTTGTCAGAACATAGATGGTCAAACATTTACACACATATCAGTACAATGATAAGTCTCCTAAAATGTGTTTCCTTCATTTTATCCTGTTTTTTTCATTGGATGTATGTGATATTGGCATGTCCCACATACTGCTCCACTTACTACAGTGTGTGTGTGTGTGTGTGTGTGTGTGTGTGTGTGTGTGATCACTGGTTAAATGATACTATTTCAGAAAAAATGGCAAGGATATATTGTCCACAACAAGTTATTTGATAAAACGAGTAATTTTGATTATATATATATTCTATTTTCATAATCATATCAACGATGACTGACGCTCTCAGTAACATTTTTCCTGTCAATTTGTCTTTCTTTAATGGAGGCTGAAACAGTGGCTAGTTGCAGAATAAGTATTTATGCTAATATTTTGTAATTTTCATCACATTATGTGAAGCTGAATTGCTTATTGAGCTGAATGTTGTCAAGCTTAACATGTCCACCCTTTCACAGTGAAATATAAATAAATATAAAAACCTTTCTGAAATTAGGAATATATTTGCTAAACAGTACACAGTGGACGTGCTAACTGAGTCATGTTGCTAACTGAAGCTCCATCCATGCTAAATGAAATGCTAAAATTATCATAAAATGATCTGCCTATAGTTAATTTATAAAAAAAAAATTAAAAAAAAGTGTGTGAGCTTAACCAACATGCATTTCTAACAACATAACATCTACTTGATACAATAAATATGAAGTTCAATGAAAAATCTCAGCTTTTTTTTGGAAATGGGGAAGTCTCAAATGCACCTTATTGTGATATTGACTCTAAACCTAACAAAAGTCTTTCTGTATGTTTGGTTGCACTGTCAAATATTATAGAGACTTACAAGACTGCGAGTTGGGCTGAGAGAGCGAGAGCGCACAGGGCTAACACTCCTGCTCCGGCTTCTACTCCACTGCAAACACAAACACATCAGCAGTAAACACATGAGCCTCTCCGGGCACTTTCATTATTCACCAGAGCACACTTAAAATTAATTATGAGATGTTTTAAGTATTAAACAGTCAGTACCTGAGCACCCCTTCTAGTCACAGCCTCGCCCTTCACTACCACAGCATCTCCTTCCACCAAGGCTGGCCACACATGGTACATGACCAGAGGAGCCGTGAACTCAGAGTCATAGCTGCGACGATACCTGTAGGACACAGACAGGAGGGAAGAGTGAGGGAGAGCTGGGAGGATCCTTGTGTGTGTGGGTGACATCTACTGGTCTAAGTGATGTGCTGCACTTCATAGGGTCATGTTTTACAGTGATGTTTTGAAATGTGGCATGATACCAGTGGTGGAATGTAACTAAGTACATTATATTTAAGTACAATTTTGAGTATTTACATTTTATCTAACTTTATACTTCTACTCCAATACAGAGGCAAATATTGTACTTTTAACTCCACTACATTTAGCTGACAGCATTAGTTACTTTTCAGGTCGAGATTTAACATAAAAAACATGATCAATTTAGAAACGATTATGCATGTTTATAAACTGAACCACATAAAAGTATATTAAGCAGTTAAAATAAGCCCTATATGACAACAGTAAAATGCTGCTTACAAAAATATTTCAATAATAATAATCCACAGTATATTTTACATCATATACATACCAATCTGAGCTCTGCACACATGACATTCTGCATAAAGAGTACATTTACTTTTACTTTTGATACTTTAAATACATTTTGATGCAGGTACTCTTGTACTTTTACTGAAGTAAGTTTTGAATGCAGGACTTTTACTTGTAGTGGATTCATTCTGTAGTGTGGTAATAGTACTTTTACTGTAAGTAAGGGATCTGAAATCCTGCAGAGTAAACCTTTAAACTTAAACCACTGACTAGAAAGACAGAATGACTCAAAAGAAAACACATTTTAGGCAGCTTTGATACAGAATTTAGACTGTACAAAGTACTGACTTGTTGTCAATGTAAAGTTCTCCATCACTGGAAAAGGCCAAGTCAAGCGGGGGGTCCAGTGTCTGCATGGCAAAGGCCACCCTGCATGTCTCCCTGATTAAGGCACTGATGAGGACAAAGTCCACCTCTGGCGGGAAAGAGATCCGAGGGTTCACGTTCATGGCATTGATCACATCCTGGGGAGATGAAACAGACAAATACACTGCCTTTATAAGCATCAAAGTATATTAATTAGTTCACAAATGCTGCCATTGAGTCTTACATTGATGCTGGCCTGAACGTCATAGAGGTCCAGGTTTCTGACAATGTAGTCCACAGCTGCATCCTCCAGACTTTCAAGCCCAAAGTGGGATGAGGACAATGTCTTTCTCACACGCAGCTTGAACTGACGGTAAGCCAGTTTTGCTGTCTTAAAGGCTTCCTGCGAAATAACATGAAAAAACTACATTTTAAAAATCAACTGGTCCACAAAACAGCCAGTGATGCACAACAGATTTGGTACTTATCTCTACAATAATGACAGTCATACCACAACAGCAATGAAGATGATTTTCTGGACCATCTCTAAGTCAGCGATGTAACGTCGAAGCAGAGTCTGGGCCTCCAGACGCTCCACAGCATACAGGTCACTGAAGCGTGACACGAGGCGTGCGTAGCGGGAGGAGTTGGTCAACTGAGCTCTGGTGGGCGACTCACTCCTCATGGGGCTGGAGGAGCGACTGAGCCTCGGCAAGGGGCTCGGAGAACGGCTTCTCACCAACCTGGGAGAGGCAAGACAAGGCAAGTTTATTTGTATGGCACCTTTCATCAACAGGGCAATTCAAAGTGCTTTACAAAAAACATTAAAAGCATTTAAAAGAGACATATATTTAATGACATTCAAATATAGAAATTTAAGACTAAAAACAAGCAGATAAAATATTTAGGAAAAAATATAAAAGTAGCCTACATTCAAATATAAAAATTGAGAATTGAAAGCGAGCTGATTAAGGGACTCCTCTCGTTTAGTGATATGAGTAGAGAATTTGATTTAAAAAAAAAAAAAAATATATATATATATATATATATATTATATATATATATAATTTTTAAAATATTGAATTCTCTACTCATATCGCTAAACGAGAGGAGTTTAGCGAAAAGAGAATCACAGTAACATTGTTCTGTGTAGTGGTGTTTGTGTGTGTACATACAGGGTTTGCATGTGGACATACCTCTCCTGCAGCATGGCCTTATCAGTGCTCAGGTAGGACACTTCATCTCTCAGCAAGCGAATCTGCCGCTCATAATCATCAAGAGTCTCCAGCTTCCTCTTATACATATCAATCTGCTCATGTGCGGATCGTAAACTGAAACACAACAGAGGAGGACATGCTGCATATTGCATATAAAAAACAAATAATGGCAGTATTTCAGTGTATCACTCACTCTGCTTTCAGTTGCAATATTTCATCTTCAGTGGCCAGCAGAGTGGTTGCTGATTTGCTCTTTGTCTCATCCAGTTCCTTATGAGTCTCAGACAATCTGATAAAATAAAATAAAAATTCTAAAATGTAATAGTATGTTTCATTTATACATCTAAACATGAGCCATGCAAGCTGGGGCGGAAATCCCTGGTTCTACTTCTACTGTTTTATATTTCTTCGACTCACTCTGCTCTGACAGAGTCCAGCTGCAAGCGAGTGGAGCATAGCTGAGTGTCCATCTTCTGCATGTCACTGTCATGGGAGGCAGAGAGCTCCCTGATCCTCCTGTCCTTCTCTACTGACTCCTGGTAACAAATGACAATACAGTCCAAATGATTTACAGTAACTACAACACCAGAGGACAGTAATATGGAAGTTATGTGAATTTTCTATCTATGGTAAACTGTTACACTGGATGAAATATAAATTTTTTGATGGATAAATTTACAGGTGCATCTCAATACATTAGATTAGAATATGATGGAAAAGTCCATTTCCAATAGTTAAAGTCAAATAGCCTCAACCAAGTATTGAGTGCATATAGATGGACATACTTTTCAGAGGCCAACATTTCCATATTAAACATACTTTTTAAAATTGGTCTTTTGTAATATATTTTTTGAGACACTGAAATTTAGGTCTTCATTAAATGTAAGCCATAATCATCATAATTAGAAGAAATAAATAAATTAAGACATGAAATGTTTCAATCTGTGTAATGGATCTATATAATGTGTTATTTCCACTCATGCACCTGTATGAGTACATTTTGTTATTAAGCCTAGTAACAGATGAAGTCACCTGGATGAGCTGTAGACTGGTGTCGTCAGTAACTGAGGACCTCGCCATTGAAAAACAGGTCCCAAGCCATGGCAGAAGACGTGTTTTGAGAGTGTCCACTCCAGCATAGTGTCCACCTGAGTCATAAAAAATGTGTGTTGAGTAGTTTATGATTGACCATAACCTAGTCAACACGTTTTTAAATGAATACAAAGACCAAATGTAAATTTTACCCTCAGCGGCCGTGAGGTTGAGGATGGCGAACAGTTGGCCCTGGATCTTGGCTGTTAGTTCAATAAGCTCACAACATCTGTTTAGGTTCTGGTCACAGGAAATCACCTGGAAGGGTAAATATGACAAACTGTAACAAACAGTAGGCTAATGAAGAAAACAAAAGTAAAAGACAATAGGGCTTTTGTTATAGCCTAGCTAAAATTATAATGTTCTAATAGTAGAAATGTTTATCATGTTTCTATAAAAAGATTTTTTATTTTTTTTTTACTAAAGAGAAGAGACCAGATTTAGCACCCACAGACCAAAGGAAAGAGTCAGAAAATATCAGTGAAAAGCAACAGGTATTCATGTTTGCAACATAGCAAAATGTTTAATGTGCATTCATATATGTTTTTCAACCCGTTCTCCAATACAAAAAAATGATCAACAAAGTGCCCTTACATTCTTAGCAATAACAAAAACTTAAAATAACAATACAATAAAGGGATAAAATAGCAATAAGTCACTCCATCTTTAAACTAAATCTCCAGGTCCTCCTCTCTCTGTACATAATAACCACCTGTCTTCTACCATCATGTTCTTTCTCCTGTCTTCGAAGAAGAGGACAAAAAGAAAGAAAATTCCAACAATATACCTTGGCGCTAATGGGATTACTCCAGTCCAACACAGTCATGAAAAAAATTACTATTATTTTCTTCTATTTTTTGTTCATTTTAATGCCTGGTACAACTAGGCTAAAGGTACATTTGTTTGGACAAATATAATGATAACAACAAAAATAGCTCATAAGAGTTTAATTTAAGAGCTGACATTTTCCATGGTTTTCTCAATAATGATTATGGTTATTTTGTTGTTATCATTTTATTTGTTCAAACAAATGTACCTTTAGTTGTACCAAACATTAAAATGAACAAGAAATTGAAGAACACAAGGGTGGTCTAATAAAAAAATTTCCACGACTGTATCTGCCTTTCCTAACGATGTTCCGAAAAGATTGACCTCCATCCCCCTTCACATATGCAGTCAATCTTTTCAAATTAGGACTTTATCATTTTATTCTGTGCATTTGTAGTATACCCTACAAGACATCTCTGTTTTTAAAGTTTAGTGAATTAACTTCCTGTCCCCCTCCAACGCTCTGTCCCTGTGTAGGTGCCTAGAAAACTTTAACAGGAAGTGACAGGAAGTGAACCATCTCCATGAAGTAGAAGATCTTTGGAGTATTCCAACCGTAGCCATGACGACTGGCGTCCATAGCAACCAAACTCTACCGGGAAATCAATGTCATCTAAACAAGTGCATTCCTCTGCTGTGGTGTTTTAAGTTATTTCATGCATCATTCAAAACACTCTGCTTACACTGTATTATCCATGTAAAATAAAATTGCGTAAAATAAATGTTCATTTTTCGAGAATAAGTGGAAAAAAATCACCAGTCGACTGGAGTAAACAAATCAATTCATAATGTTTGCAGGACTAAAACTGAAACACTACTGTAACTTTTAGCCACTGCGTTAATTAATGAGATAAACCACCGTGCAACCGAGGCTAACCGAGGCTCTGATGAAGTGCTTTGGTCAGATTTAGGTCGCTCATTACTTATTGATGAACTTACATGATAGTCTTTGTGCCAGCTCTCAAGCTTGTCCTGTAAGACGCTGAAGGAGCAAGTATTAGTCAGTCTCCGCAGTGTGTCGGCCATGTCTGTCCGCAAAAAACTAATACTCGGAGGTGTGACTGGCCCGGGAGGAGGACGACAGCCGCCGGGGGTGTAATCTCTCCGTGCAGTGCAGTAAAAATTCCTGTCCTGGCTGCTTTCTCCACCTACGACACAGATGCCAAGCACTGCCTCAGTTGTGGCAACCAAGTGAGGAGACGAGCCGACAACCTAAAACCGCACAATGCTTTCAATAAATAACTCGTGACGGATAAACTACGAGCACGACTCTCTGTGTCACTGCCCTGCAGCTTCTGTTCTCCTGTGATGTAAATACGATTGTAATGTCATACTGTCAAACGACACCAAAGGCCCCCAGAGTAAACCCTGTGGCCCAGTAACGCAGATATAGGCTACATGATGAACATATCTTCTGACTAAGTGGCTGTGTTGGATTAAATCCGATTATATTTCAGTAGCAGGGAGTTTTGTCAGATTAAAGCAGATTTAGGAGTGCAACAAGTGGTCTAAATTACATGATCACATGAGTCATTTTATCCTGAAACAAAGAACAAGGAGCAGAGTACCGCATAGGTGCAAGCCACAGGCCTAGATGTATTGTTTTATTGCTAAACTATACTAATGCCCATTTCGGGACATAGGCCTATTTATATTTAATATAGGTATAATAGTAATAATCTTAGTAGTAATAATAATATAATAAAACAAAATTACTTAATTGTTAGTTTATTAACAGTAAGTAACCATAACAGGCAAAAAAGTATTAAAGTGGTATATATTTTTATTATCATTATTATTATTATTAAAAATATATTTATTCCATATTTATGTCGCATAATATCCATATTGTAAAGTACCTGTACAGCATTACCTTTTTATTTATTTATTTATTATCATTACTATTATTATTATTATTATTTCACACAATTCGCTGTCCAATTCTAATCTGCAGAAGCCACATTCAAAAGATAGATAATCTTATTATAATTAGAGCTGTGTTATTATTGTTCCTATTTAATAGGTTTGTTTGTTACTTTTTACCAAACACTGCTTATATTTTATTGTTAAATAATTGCATAGACTATAAATAATAGAGAGAGCTTGGATGGGAGTGTTATGGCCCGCTTGGCAGTTTACGTATGGAAAATATGAATGGACATGTTTTTCTATTTTGGGATCCTTCCGTCATTGGCTGGTTGAACTTGGAATATACCATCTTTTATTATCATAGAAACGTACTTTTTGGAGCAGGTTCTGTGCAAATAAAAATCGCCAAAGGTTTCTTCTTGTTCGTACTCACATTATATTTTTATTCATAAGCAAAACAATGAACCACTGACCCTTTAATAACTCACAACATAAAAGTATTTTCCGCCCTCTACTGTGAAAAGTGGTATGTCCCCTGTCACTCTGCTAGCAGGAGAGGGAGGGTCAACATGGCGTCTGAACAGGTCCGTTATGTTCAATATTTGTTGTTTTTATTGCATTTTACTCCGTCTTTTCAAAGGTGTTTGTCAAGAAAGCAATGCTGTATATTCTGGAATAACCTAAAGTTATAAATATAATCATACCGGGGGGTTTGTCGGCCCTATATGTAATAAATACCGGCCTTCGCTTTTATTATAGCTAACGTTAGCGTTATATGGTAATAAAAATGCTATTATTCTAGCAGACTAGATGTTAGACAGCAAAGTCATTTTGCTACTATAAAGAGCGTAGAAGATAAGTGATATTGAGGCAGTTGAGTGTCTTGTGTTTCTATTTTGCTGCTAAAATGAGTGCAGTTTATTTTTAGTTCTGGCCACAGACAGGCAGTCGAGGGGCATTTAACTGAGATACATTCCAACAGAGCAGAGCACAAGAAACACTGACAATAAGTCGGAGCTAAAACATAAAGTTTTATATAATTACAGACAGTTATTGTACATTGGTGGTTCATTTCATACACAGGGACTGCCACATATTTTTTAAAAGCAGAGACTATATTACCTTTTTGTGTATGATAATTAAACTGTAATTTGGGGGTAATAATGGAGAGGTGGATTTGATTTTAAATTCTGGTCTTAATATAAAACTAAGTATACATAAGGAAATAGATAAGTTTATGTGTAATTTAATGATATAATTAATTCCTAATGGTACTCCTTACTAGAGGTGTGAATCAGCAGAGGCCCCAGGATACGATTTTATTCCCGATACTTGAGTCAGGATACGATACTATTAACTACATTTTGTGTCCACAAAATTCAATTCAATCAAGAATTGTTTTGTCAAATAAGAGAAATTTTTATTTATTTTTTTATTTCCCCACAATGACAGTCAAACCCACAGGCCGACCAACAAAGGATTCAGTCAAACTTAATTTAACTGACATCAAACATGTATGGACGACAACAATTGCAGCATTTTCTCAAACTTTCCTCAACTTTAAGCTTCACTGCTAAGAATTTTTTTGAATGAAACATAAAATAGCCTAACTTTGCAGCGTTATTTCGACAATTTCCCGACACAATATCCTGACACTGTACCTATAGATTCCTTAGATCTTCTAGTTTCATATGATACCAGTATCTCCAGTATATTCCTAAAAGTGAGCCCGCTACGACATCCAAAAAAAAAGGCAAACACCGGCTATCGGAACACTAAATATCGATACTTGGCAGCTATGAATTGATATAATATTGCCACGCAAAATACCGCTATACTATGTTGAATCAATGTTTTCCCCTACTTCTACTCCTTACTGCAAAAAATATACATTTTAGTGTCACAACTCAGAGATTGTTTTGCCTTCCAGGAGAGCTCCAATGGGCCGGTGAAGAAGTCCATGAGGGAGAAAGCTATAGAGAGACGCACTATTAATAAGGAACACAACAGTAATTTCAAAGCAGGCTATGTACCCATAGAAGAAGAACGTCTTCATAAGACAGGGCTGAGAGGACGCAAGGGAAACATGGCTGTTTGCATTGTTGTCCTCCTCTTCCTCCTCGCCTTAATTAACCTAATTGTGAGTACTAGAATGTACTTGATTGCACATTTATTGATCATTATGTGTTGTTGCATGTATAATGGTCTTTTTAAATGCTATTATTTTACTTTCCCTCAGATCACTCTGGTAATATGGACAGTGATCCGTATTGGTCCGAATGGGTGCGACAGTATGGAGTTCCATGAGAATGGTCTGCTGCGCTTCAAACAGAAGGCGGACATGGGCATTGTTCACCCACTGCACAAGAGCACAGTAGGAGGCCGCAAGGACCAGGACCTAGTCCTTGTCGGCAACAATAATCCGGTGAGAAACAGAGTACACTTAGAGTATGTAAGGAATTTATCGAATGTGTGATTGATTGAGTTATCTTGTCTTCTGTTATCTTATTGTATCTTATCTTAACTTATCTTGTTCTAGGTTGTGTTCCAGCAAGGCACCACTAAGCTGAGTGTGGAGAAGGACAAGACCTCAGTCGTCAGTGATGTTGGCATATCTTTCACAGACCCTCGCACACAGAACACATACTTCAGCACAGACTTTGAAAACCACGAGTTTCATTTGCCTAAAGGAGTCAAAGTTCTCAGTGTTAAAAAGGCTTCAACAGAAAGGGTGAGTATATTGCTAATGATGTCTGATGGGTGTTGCAAAAGAATAAATAAACTAATTTATTATTAGAGACCATTTTGGAGTATCTTCAGAATAAGTATATGAATGTCCCTGAGTGTCCCAACCAAAGTTTGCAATTTGCCATTGCTGACAAAGTGTGAGAGAATGTGAAAGATAAGCAGGTGTGCAAAGCTGATGAATAGGACTCAAAGCTGTGTTCCCTGATGGAGATGTTTTTACAATGCAACAGAGCGAAAGCCGGAATTTTTAAAAAAAACTTGCCTTTACATTGTACTTTCGGCATATTCTGTGTCATGGCAGATTGATGCAAATATGCTGTTGTTTGTGTTAACAGGGCCAGGCAGCACAATTTTGACAATTTCAATTTGCATGTTTTTTCTCTGATTTTAGATCACCAGCAATGCAGCAAGTGACCTGAACATTAAAGGGGACAGCAAGGCCATCATTCGTGGAAACGAGGGAGTCAACATCATGGGCCGGACTGTTGAGTTTAAAATGGGTGGAGGCATCGAGCTCAGGGCTGTAAGTATGAAGTGTAGCAAGGTTTTCCACTTTGGTACAAATCCCCTTTTTTCTTTTAAAATGTAGATTTTTCAGATAATTCAAAGTCAAATTCAAATTCAGCTTAATTGTCAATTCTGTGAATAGTGAAGACAAGACAAGACATTTTTAACACTTAAAGTAAACAGTAAAGTGCACAACCACAACAAATAGAGACAAACCTATCCTAACACTAAAGT
This sequence comes from Centropristis striata, assembly GCF_030273125.1. NCBI lineage: Eukaryota > Metazoa > Chordata > Actinopteri > Perciformes > Serranidae > Centropristis > Centropristis striata. The sequence continues at coordinate 18,924,008 of NC_081525.1, read as the reverse complement.
AGACAATAAATAAAGTGCACAGTGGATGAAGACATTTAAAAATAAACAATAAGAGAATAAGAGTTCACTGTGTAAATTTAGGAAGTAGCAGAAAAGTTATGTATAAGTTAGAAGTTATAATAGTGCAAGACAGTCAATATTAGCAGCATAAGTTTTTCTGTTTGACATAAGTGTGCAGAAAAAAAATCATTGCATGATTACGGTTCAAAGCTGTTATATCTGAATTTTCTGTTTGCAGGAGAACAGCATCGTCCTCAATGGATCGGTTATGTTCAATGCCACACGCATCCCTAACTCCGCAGGAGACGTGTATTTCGATGAAGGCATGGAGAGGTACAAGCTCTGCATGTGTGCAGATGGGACTCTGTTCCGTGTGCAGGTGAAATATCCCAACATGGGCTGCCAGACTTCAGATAACCCATGTAGAAGAAATCACTAGGAGATTTAACTGGAGTCTGCTTCTATATGTCCCTACAGTATGTCACCACTGAAGTTACATTACAAATTTGCATACATAAAAAACTCTGTAGGACATTATTGCACATAATAATACCTCTGCAGTTCACCTGACAAATTCTGTATTCCTCATTTTGTTCACCAAACAAGAATTGTGTTACAGATTATTGCCACTTGGCCAAAGATATGAACAAACTTGTAATCGCTGAAGTATTTTTATTGTTCTGCAGGTGTGCCAACTTTATCTAAAAAAAATCCTAATGCCATATCATTACATAACACTCCTACATTTCACATCATACTGTGGTATACACTGCTCAGTGATAGGAATTAGAAGCTACAGTGTTACTTTCTGCCTTACCGTCCAGTATTACTAAAATACAACACCTTGTAGAGGGGTTGTGTAAGATTTTATTTGTTCATTGTTTTTGGCAGCTTTGTTTGATTTTTTTCATGATTTTATTCACTGACAGGTATGAGACACTACATGATTACAGTGCTGTATGTAAAATTTAATTTTGGATAAAACACAAGATCAAGTGATTTAATAACACTAAAGCAGAGTAGGTCTCTCTCTTGGACTGTCTATCATGCACGTGCCAATGGATTCACAAGGGATGATACAGAATATCATATATATGTAATATTCTAATTTTGTTGCAAAACCTTTTTTACATTGAAATAATACAATATTGAAAAACAGAAGGAGAGTGTGTGCTACAGAATAATGCAAATCTCTTTAAAGTGTTGATAAATATCAGGAAAGTTTAAATCAGTAGTTTGGTTTGAAGCCTTTATTGAGTGGTTTGAATTTTGTGCAATATAATATAAAATATTTGACTTTTATTTCACATTGGATTGTCTTTTCTGTTTTATAACAGTGCTGATGTTGAAATGTCATAAAGTATTTGTTTTCAGAGTATAACAGACCTGATGTTTGTTGTGTATTTTTCATCAACTAAATGAAAGGAAAAAAAAAACAAAGAAAATGGCAATCAGCCTTATTTGAAAAAATGTCCAACATTTCATTGCTATGTTTGTTTCAATAAAGAAACATGTTGCCATGTGAAACTTCTTATCATTGGTTTCAGGATATGTCTCGTGTTAACATGGTCATTTAAAGCCATAAAAGCATACTGTGCCTCGTTATGCTGTTTTATTATCTAATAGAATGTGCAGCCGGGGCATGGTTCTCTTCGCCATAAACTTTCAGTATCATAGTTATGTGTCATACTTGAAGAGAGAAACAATCACAGTAAGACATTAACTCGACGTGTAAATGATTGAATAAATCACAGAATGGCATCTTAAGGGCAGGTGCATGTTTAAGCTCGACGCAGCAAAATTACTCTTCAGACTTTGATCAGAGCTGCCAGAGACAGTCAAAGTCAATACACTGGAAGTAGTGGGTGTGAAAAGACAGTCACAAGTTTTCCTGTCAGCTGGGTATAAAGTGGACACACAGGTGAGTGATGTTTTTTTAGTTATTTTGCTGTTAATATTATTGTACATCAGTGAATTCTATAATTTTATGTTAATTTGTTGCCATTATGAGCCATGTAAGTTTTGAGTTTTGTCTTATAGTGATTTTAGCATTTATTATATTGTTCATACACAGTGGTGGAAAAAGTATTCAGATCCCTTAGTTAAATAAAAGTACTAATACCACACTGTTGAATGACTCTACTACAAGTAAAAGTCCTGCTTTCAAAACTTACTCAAGTAAAAGTACAAAAGTATCAGCATCAACATGTACTTAAAGTATCAAAAGTAAAAGTACTTGTTATGCAGAATGGACCAACTCAGATTGTTTAATATATATATTCCATATATATTATTGAGTTGTCATTATTATTGATGCATTTATGTAAGCAGCATTTTAATTTTCTCAAGGTAGGATTAACTTTATCTTTTTAACATACTGTTATGAGGTTTAATTTGAACAAATGTCATATCACTCTAAATGTATGGTTTTTTTAATGTTAAATCTCGACCTGAAAAGTAACTAAAGCTGTGAGCTAAATGCAGTGGAGTAAAAAGTACAATATTCACTTCAAAATGTAGTTAAGTACAAGTTTAAAGTTACATTAAGTGGAAAACAACAAAGTACAAGTACCTCAAAATTGTACTCAAAAAAGTACAGTTCTTGAGTAAATGTACTTAGTTACTTTCCACCACTGTTCATACAACATTCTAATGTTAATAATTAATTTTTGAATCTCATATGAATCACTCATGATCTATGTGTACTCTCAGGACAGGGTGTGATGGCAGGGGCACAGGGGCCGTTTCTGGCTGCTGTGCTGCTCCTCGTCTCCTCTGGGCTCCATTGCTCCTCTCCCCTCCCTTCCTGTCCAGAGTCCTGCACTTGTCAGACAGGTCTTCTCTTGAACTGCTCCTCTGCTGGCCTTTCCTTGGTGCCCCAACACATCCAAGACTCTATCACTGATCTAGACTTGTCCCACAACCTCCTCGACTCTGCAACTCTCGACCGACCACATCCCAACCTCAGGAATGTATGGCTGGGAAACAACAGTATCACACATTTGTCTCTCTGCATACGGAGAAGCGTTTATGTCAGAGGTAGACACCTACATCGCTTGAGACCTTGGAGAGGACGCGGATGTGTATCTTGGGCCCCCACCCTGCAGCTGCTATCTGTTGAGAGGAATCAGCTAGAGGAACTCCCACAGGGTGAGTCAGTGTAGTATGGAAATACAGCCATATATAAAACACTGTCACAGCACCTGAAGGGTTTTAAAGCACAGCAGTATTAGCAGTAAGAGCACTCATTAGACAGAATTACCCCTGTTGATTATTAGACATTGGTTGGTCAAGGTGGAGATAATTTAACTACTTTATACAGTCATATAAAAAATGATTAGACCACCCTTGTTTTCTTCAATTTGTTGCTCTTTTTAATGCCTGGTACAACTAAAGGTACATTTTTTTGGAGAAATATAATGGTAAGAACAAACATAGCTCATAAGAGTTTAATTTAAGAGCTGGTATCTAGTCATTTTCCATGGTTTTCTTGATAATAACCAAAATAGATATCAAGAAAACCATGGAAAATGGCTAGATATCAGCTCTTAAATTAAACTCTTATGAGCTATGTTTGTTCTTATCATTATATTTCTCCAAAAAAATGTACCTTGAGTAAATGTACAGTTACTTTCCAACACCTGACAAAATACGTTCTGTATGAAAAGTTATAGAAACTAATAATCCTACATATTATACCACACAAAACTTATAGAATATAATCAATAATCAATAGAATTGCTATACTGAGGCCAAGTGCTTTTCGCAGCAGGGATTCGATAGAATTCAAGCCTTCAATCCCCCCCCCCCCAAAAAAAAATAATATAAAATATAAATATTATAAAATATAATATAAAAATATAAAAACCTAAGTTTAATATAAAAAATAAACTTAGGTTAGCCAAACAGAACCATAGAAATTGAATGAGAGTAATCAGTCGAATTAACATACATTGTAGCAGTACGGTCAGAGTGACAAACATTTTCATGTGTACTGTTCCCACTGCAAAGAACTGGCCATTGTAGCAGGCTAACTTCTGTGTGACAACATTCACCCATTTCTTTTAATATAGTCAAATGAACACGGAAAACTGCTTAATGTCCGTTTTACTCTCATTTTCTCTGTAGTAGGAACTCATATAGACTTGAGTTATGTAGTGTTCACAAAAGTGCATTGTGTCTCATAATGACCTACAAAACACACCCAATAGGCCTGGGTGTACACCCACAATAAACATATATTGCAATATCTCTAAGGTGTGTAAACAGGAGATGAACAAAGTCTTAAGGAATTTTAACCCAGATGAAGCTAAACCATCACAACCAAATTTTGGTTGTTTGAAGCATGTAGCCTATGTTCATGTGTGAAGGCAAAATGTGTAATGTGATTGGTTTAGGTATATTTCCTGTGCAGACTACATATATGACCGCACGTGAAGCTGCCATTCTCTTTATTTAGTGGCTCCCAGCTTTTGACCTCTTAAAATAAAGCATCATGGCTATGAGTTTGTCCATCTTGTGAATTTGAAAGGTATGTTCCTTTAAAAGGAACAGAAAAAAATGTGTGTGGGGGTGATTAAAGATTATGCATCTGATAATGAAGTTGCAAAGTCCACTCTATGCGCACCTTTAATTGCCCTCTGGAGTGCCATTGAGAAATGTCCATGAGTCAGACCTGCAAGGTGGGGTCAACTCCTTGGCCCTAAGGTGGTCTTAAGTCTACTAATAAATTTTTGAGTTGCGTGTGTTGCTGTTACTGCCCGTTCATTTGATTCTTGGGTATGAACAGACCCCCTATTGATATCCTTTATCTTTAGTACTTTGCTCCACTCAGAAATTATTAAACCTCCGAAGATAATGACACTGTACACCCTTCAGTCACAGTTTTTTATTGACATTCCAGTGGCTCAAAGAAACATGCAACTTTTCAGTTTCCGCCTGCTGCATAGTGTTATTCCATAGAATCCCTGTTGCTTGGTTGAACATATGTGTTTGAAAGAAATGCATTCACTATGGTTCCTTTAAAGGCATGTGTGGATAGCCCATTTACTTAGCACGAGCTGTGTTGACAGTCATAGACTTCTTTCCTGTTTGGTATTCAGCTCACAGCACCCTCAGTGCCTCTCTAATGAAGCACAGACCCACAGTGACTTACTTCAGCCCAGCAGTCTCAGGGAGATTGTCTCAGACTAGTGAAAAGGAGGAGACAGCTAGGAATGAGCGCCACAGAAAGATTCTCAGCCCCTAATTAGTCATATTGTAAGAAAGTTCACAGTGAAAATAAGCCAGAAGAATTTGGACTCATATTCAGGGGAAGGGGTGTTCAGTTATTTGGACATTTAACACATCTAGATGTCCAGAGAGAGAGGAAGAGAGGCCTGTAGTTGACAATATTCATTCTCAGCATTAAAATCACTGCAGTCCTGAGAATAAATTGACAGTTTTTCACCTTGTAAAACACAGTGAAGAATGCAAAGCAGTATAGGACTGAAAGAACAGACCAACTGTTATTACCATAGAAAACCTGTAGCAGAGTACATTCCTTGGTCTCTTCAGGAGCCATCCCATCATGGTTATTGTTGTAATTGTTATAATTATACCTCTTGTTTTCTACCATCCAGGGCTGGAAGCAAGTGAGTCCTTACAGGTTCTGCAGCTCTCCTTCAACAGGATCTCAATGCTACGACCAGGAGATCTTAGCCACCTCCGACAGCTAAAAGAGCTAAACCTACAACATAACCTCATCACAAGTCTCCATCCACAGATGTTCGAGGATTTAGCCCAGCTCCAGGTAACACTGGTCTTTGTATCTAACTAAACATGCACAGAGAATTAAATGTTCAAACAATAAACTCAATGATGCCACACATTCTGGCAAAGTTGGCAATAACCTTATAGCTTCAAACATTGCAGTGCAGTGTTTGAACCATTAACTGTCTTGCTTTCAATGTCAACAGTTAGCCTCAAAGTTAGCAACAACTTCCACCCAGGCTAACTTAAGGTGGACTGACTTTTAAGGTGAACCAGCTATTCTCATTTTAGTGACAAGGCACTCCCCCGAGTTGACCTTAGTGTGGTACATTCCCCATAAATATGCAGTTATATTACACTTGATACCATATGTATCTTTTGAAAGAATTTGAAAATTAAAAATGTAAATGACAGTTGTCAAGTTATTACACCAAGTTCTCAAGTTATTATTGATGTTTACAAATCAAGACTCAATACTCATGTAACAATGGCATTGCCTTCAGTACTGAAAAAAAAGAAAAGTATTCTCTAATCAAGATAATGTAGCTTTTAGTCTTAACATTTATTTTATGTCCTCTTCAAAGATCCTTGATCTGAGCTTCAACATGTTGACCAGCGTCCATCCTTTGATGTACCTTACTCTGCGGAATATCGGCACTCATGTTGATCTGGGTGGGAACAGGTGGCAGTGTGATTGCAGCATGCGCAGTCTCAGAAAGCGGATGGTCTATGACAGCAGCAGAGGCCAGGAGGCCTGGAGCGTGGTGTGTGCTTCCCCCTCCAACCTCTCCGACAGAGAACTGCTACAGTTGGAGGAAGATGACCTGAACTGTTTTAGTGCTGAAAACATGCCAGAGCTCCACCAAGATGTGACGGTCCTAAGTGGCTCTGACATAACGCTGTCTTGCACTATACAAGGTAACACAGTAGTAAGTGTCAAAAAAGTAAAACATAAAAAAGGATGTTGGTCAGTCTAATTTTTAATATTGTTTTTCTTGTAGATTCAAAATGGTGGACACCTAGTGGTCAAGCACCTCTGAGCCAACCTCAGGCCGGTCTGCTCATCAATGACATCACAGTGAGAGATGCAGGACTATATGTATGCGTGTCTGAAGAACATGAAATTGTGTCTGTGTTTAACCTCCAAATCAGTCAAATAGGAGGTGCAAGGAGAAAAAGTAGAAGTTTACCCAGAACCAGTCGAGAAATAATCTCACAAGACACGCAAAATAGCCTCCAAGAAAGGAATCAGAGAGCTACACAGCCTGACTTGCCCCTTGCTGTTTGTTTGTCTATTTTCATCACATTTCTGATAGCTTTTATCCTAGGAGTCGTAGCAAGACCTTGTGTTGATGGACTTTGGAGGAGGATCACCAAGAAGGAAAACTCCTCTGCAGCCAACTCTGTCTCCTCTGTAGAGCGAAGACAATATGACAATGAGGCCTACTTTAATGAAGAAGACCCAGAACACATCGGCCGTCACAGGGAAAGGAGAGTCACATTTAGCAATGTGGACTTAAGAGAAGACAGCAATGTGCAATATTATGATACCGTAGCAGGTGCCAATCAGGAAAGTATCATTAGTGATTCAATGACTGAATGTGAAGGTGGCAGGGACCTCAATGCAGGCCACACACACAAAACAGAGTATGAACACATTCCAGACCCTGATGAGCTGGAGAAGAGGAGAAGCATGTCTTCAAGTTCAGATTCTTCACTATCTGACAAAGTAATCAGTGAGGACCACATGACCCCGGACGACCACTCAACACCCAAGACTAATCAGCTGACAGAGAATTCTGTTCAGCAGAGAGCCGATTCCCCGGCAACTAGAAAAGAAGAGTTGCCACAAATTTCCATAGAGGGCACACACATAGAGGGTGAACTTCCTGGATTTTCTTCAGAGCCATTTGCACATTGGTCACCACATACAAATAACCCCAACCTAACAGACCCTGATCTGTGGCAGGAGAATGAAGAACAATTTGAATTTAGCGATTCTGTTCGAAGCACATCTGCAAGGTCCAGTGGTGTGCATGGTTCATTTAATGGTTCAAAACTGATTGTGGTACCCACTTCTAATAAAAAGACAGATGATTTGTCCAGCTCCAGTTCGTATGTCAGTGAGGATGAGCCAACACAATACATTGTGAACTCAGACCAAGAGGAGGAGGTTATCGAAAGTAACCACAAGAAACCTGAGGTCACTAATGCTGGCCTTAAACAGGATACTAGTTTTGAACAGCAGATCAATATTGTAAACCCTGTCCCTACTTCAGTCCGACTTAATCAGGGTGATTACAGATATGACACACAAAGGCCTACAGTGAGACCAGAAGACTCCTTATCCTCTCATTCCAGTGACAGTGATCAGAAGGACTACATAGTCAAAAAAGGGTTTGTACCCAGTTTGGTTACTAGTCATGGTAAGAACCTGGATACCAAAACATCTTCTCCAACTGCAGCGTATTCATCCTCTTCAAGCAGTGATAGTGAAGCAGAAACCACAGACCTAAAAGTGAAACAAAATAAAGGCAGTGTGAACAAGTCGATGACTGACCAAGAAACACTGTCAACTGACCTGGATCGCCAATGTATCCCTCAAATCAAAAGCCGTGTGACTATTAACGCTCCCCTAACAGCTTCTGATTCATCTTCAAGTGATGAGAGCATGGATGAAACACCAAAACACACCAAGAAGCAAGAGCAAGGACCACTAGGCATGTTAGGGCTTCCAATTAAGGAGTATCAGTCTGTAAGCCATGATGCCGTGAAACCACAACGGCCTACTCTAGATCTTGACCGTCCTACTCCCATCAAGAGGCGAGCCCCATTACCACCAACAAATTCTTTTTCAAGTGGTGAGAGTGCAGATGAAACGATAAACCACATGCAAAAGCAGAATCAAGGAATGACGCACATGACGAGTCTTCCAATTAAGGTATCTCAAACAGTAAGTCATGATTTTGACACACAGTGGCCTGCTCTAGATCTTGAGCATGTTCCTCGCATCAAACGGTGTCTAGATATCAAAGCCCCATCACCACCTCCGGATTCATCTTCTAGTAGTGACAGTGGAGAAGAAACAACAAACTACATGAAGAAACCAGAGCAAAAAGTCAAAAGTCATCTAGATATAAAAGCACCATTGCCAGGTACTGATTCATCTTCTAGTAGTGACAGTGATGATGAAACAATAGGCCATACAGAAAAGCAGAGGCATGCGAAGATAGAAATTACAGGACTTCCATTTAAAGAAACTCAAACCAGAAGCCGTGATCCGGACACAAGTTGGCCTCTCCTTGATCTTAAGCATACTACAAGCATCAAGAGGCGCCTTGATATCAAGGCACCATCCTCTGACTCGTCTTCTAGTAGTGACAGTGAGGATGAAACAAAACACCACACAAAAAAGCCAGGGATGGTGGACATTGCAGTGCTTCCATTACAAAAATCTCAAACAGGGAGCCATGATCCAGAAACAAGGTGGCCTGCTCTTGATCTTGAGCATATTCCTTGCATTAAACAGCGTCTAGATATCAAAGCACCATCCCCACCTCCTGATTCATCTTCTAGTAGTGACAGTGAGGAAGAAACAACAAAATACATAAAGAAACAGGAGCAAGGGGAGTTGTCTATTGCAAGGCCTCCAAGTAAAGTATCTCAAACTACAAGTTATGACCCACAAACACAGTGGCCCCTCCTTGATCTTGAGCATACTAAAAGCATCAAGAGGCGCCTCGATATTAAGGCACCATCCCCTGAGATATCTTCTAGTAGTGACAGTGAGGATGAAACAAAACACCACACAAAGAAGCCTGGGAAGGTGGACATTGCAGTGCTTCCATTACAAAAATCTCAAACAGGAAGTCATGAAAAAAATCCAGAAACAAGGTGGCCTGTTCTAGATCTTGAGCATATTCCTCACATCAAGAGGCGTCTAGATGTCAAAGCACCATCACCACCTCCGGATTCATCTTCTAGTAGTGACAGTGAAGATGAAACAACACACCACACAAAGAAGCCAGGGAAGGTGGACATCGCAGTGCTTCCATTACAAACAGGAAGTCATGATCCAGAAACAAGGTGGCCTGTTGTAGATCTTGAGGATATTCCTATTATCAAGAGGCGTCTAGATGTCAAAGCACCATCCCCAACTCCGGATTCATCTTCTAGTAGTGACAGTGAGGAGGAAACAAAACACCACACAAAAAAGCCAGGGATGGTGGACATTGCAGTGCTTCCATTACAAAAATCTCAAACAGGGAGCCATGATCCAGAAACAAGGTGGCCTGCTCTTGATCTTGAGCATATTCCTTGCATTAAACAGCGTCTAGATATCAAAGCACCATCCCCACCTCCTGATTCATCTTCTAGTAGTGACAGTGAGGAAGAAACAACAAAATACATAAAGAAACAGGAGCAAGGGGAGTTGTCTATTGCAAGGCCTCCAAGTAAAGTATCTCAAACTACAAGTTATGACCCACAAACACAGTGGCCCCTCCTTGATCTTGAGCATACTAAAAGCATCAAGAGGCGCCTCGATATTAAGGCACCATCCCCTGAGATATCTTCTAGTAGTGACAGTGAGGATGAAACAAAACACCACACAAAGAAGCCTGGGAAGGTGGACATTGCAGTGCTTCCATTACAAAAATCTCAAACAGGAAGTCATGAAAAAAATCCAGAAACAAGGTGGCCTGTTCTAGATCTTGAGCATATTCCTCACATCAAGAGGCGTCTAGATGTCAAAGCACCATCACCACCTCCGGATTCATCTTCTAGTAGTGACAGTGAAGATGAAACAACACACCACACAAAGAAGCCAGGGAAGATGGACATCGCAGTGCTTCCATTACAAACAGGAAGTCATGATCCAGAAACAAGGTGGCCTGTTGTAGATCTTGAGGATATTCCTCTTATCAAGAGGCGTCTAGATGTCAAAGCACCATCCCCAACTCCGGATTCATCTTCTAGTAGTGACAGTGAGGAGGAAACAACAAACTACATAAAGAAACAGGGGCAAGGGGAGTTGTCCATGGCAAGGCCTCCAAGTAAAGTATCTCAAACTACAAGTTATGACCCACAAACACAGTGGCCTCTCCTTGATCTTGAGCATACTAAAAGCATCAAGAGGCGCCTCAATATTAAGGCACCATCCCCTGAGTCATCTTCTAGTAGTGACAGTGAGGATGAAACAAAACACCACACAAAGAAGCCTGGGAAGGTGGACATTGCAGTGCTTCCATTACAAAAATCTCAAACAGGAAGTCATGGTCCAGGCACCAGGTGGCCTGCTCTAAATCTTGAGCATATTCCTGGCATCAAGAGGCGTCTAGATGTCAAAGCACCATCACCACCTCCGGATTCATCTTCTAGTAGTGACAGTGAAGATGAAACAACACACCACACAAAGAAGCCAGGGAAGGTGGACATCGCAGTGCTTCCATTACAAACAGGAAGTCATGATCCAGAAACAAGGTGGCCTGCTCTTGATCTTGAGCATATTCCTTGCATTAAACAGCGTCTAGATATCAAAGCACCATCCCCACCTCCGGATTCATCTTCTAGTAGTGACAGTGAGGAGGAAACAACAAACTACATGAAGAAACAGGGGCAAGGGGAGTTGTCCATGGCAAGGCCTCCAAGTAAAGTATCTCAAACTACAAGTTATGACCCACAAACACAGTGGCCTCTCCTTGATCTTGAGCATACTAAAAGCATCAAGAGGCGCCTTGATATCAAGGCACCATCCCCTGAGTCATCTTCTAGTAGTGACAGTGAGGATGAAACAAAAAACCACACAAAGAGGCCTGGGAAGGTGGACATTGCAGTGCTTCCATTACAAAAATCTCAAACAGGAAGTCATGGTCCAGGCACCAGGTGGCCTGCTCTAGATCTTGAGCATATTCCTGGCATCAAGAGGCGTCTAGATGTCAAAGCACCATCACCACCTCCGGATTCATCTTCTAGTAGTGACAGTGCGGATGAAACAAAACACCACACAAAGACAGATAGGCCAAGAGTGGTAGGAACTGCAGGGCTTCAGTTTCAAGAATCCCAAACAGCAAGTCAGAATCCAGAAACACAGTGGCCCTCCTTAGATCTTGGTAATATTACTCGCCTCAAGAGGCGTTTAGACATCAAAGCCCCATCACCACCTCCTGATTCATTGTTAAGTGGTGGAAGTACAAGCAAGACAGTGGAAGGGAAGAGAGAGGAAGCTATCAAAATACGTCCCCGTCAATCATCAAGCAGCTCAGATGAGCAACAGGTGGACATGAAAGATTTAAAATACCCAACAACAACAGTAGAACCAAAGCCAGATTCAAGATGGCCTCGACTGGATCTCAGCAACGCCCTCCATGTCAAAAGGCGTCTGGATATCAAGGCACCTTCACCTCCACCTAAGTCATCTTCAAGCAGTGATGACAGTGAAGGTGGGATTACAAGCCTGTCTGTAAAAGTGGAAAGGCCCAAAATTGAAGAGGGGATTACAAGGTATCAACCAGGGAGAAAGTTGCCTGAAATGAGTGTTCCCCCTGTAAAGAGGCGTTTAAATATCAAAGGACCATCTCAACCAGATCTGTTTCCTAGTAGTGCATCTCAAGGTTCTCGACAATCTTCCAGCGACAGTGAGGATGAGTCCAGGGACCAAACTAAACTAGGACTGGGAGTATCTGCCATATCAAATACCACTGAAAAGAAGTTAATCGGATCACAGAAGGCCCCAGTGATAAACATTCCTCACAATCCAAAGACGGACCAAAATGTCAAATTAAAAAATTCTACAGTTATTACAGATGAAGTTTGGGACAAAACAACAAGTAACAAGTCAGTCAGCACAACACCTGAGATAAATCCAGAACTTCAGTCACGGTGGGCCACAATGAATCTGGGTGTCTCCCGCTTCAGAAAGCGTCTTGAAATCACATCACATTCACAAGAACCACCAAATCTGCCTTCAACACCTCCACCTGACTCCTCTTCCTCTTCCAGCAGTGAAAGTGGAACTGGGAGTAAAAGCAGCAGCAGAAGAACAAAGAGAATAGGAGTTGGAATGCAAGGATCATCTCTAACCCCTGAAACCAAACAAGTCACTGTTTCTCTCAGTACTACACATCTTAGCAAGAGCAATATTGAGAATGACATAAACAAACATGGTGTTCCTGACCTGAGTCTTGGTGTCCCACGCATTAAGAGGCGATTGTATGTCAAGGCACCATTACCAGAGCCAAGTAATTGCCCATCTTCCTCCAGCGAGAGCGAAAAGGAGGTGGCAAGATACTCTGAAAATCAAATGTCAGATATGACAGACAATGACTCCCTAATCATGTATAAGCGTTTAATTATCAAACCTTCATCACCACCAAGTTATTCTTTCTCCTCCAGTGGCAAGGGTCAAAATATAGACCACACAAGACAAAGACTTCCCAGTCTGAGCTTTGACAAGCATACGAAAGATGTGGACCTGCCATCTGAGATAAGGTGGACTGCCGTCGGTCGTCAGCTGTCTGATCGTCCAATTCCCAGTATGAGGAGACATCTGGATGTAGGCTTATCGTCTCCAAAGCAGCCTCCACTTTCTAAGCCAGAACTACTCCCATCTCACTCCTTCAGCTCCTCCAGTAGTGAAAGTGATGACAACATAAAGCAAGACAGAGGGAAAGCAGATGTGACACTGATGCATAAACACTCATCTCTTGGTGCCAATAGTATGTCTTTTGTATCCAGCAGAGTTCTTGACAAGTTTGACACACCACCCAGCAGCACAAATGAGATTTTGAGGGCTGTATCTGTGGACAGTAAGGAAAGGAAAGGCCTCAGTGCCCTAAAAGCCATGTCTTCAGAGAGACGAAAGTGGGACACACTTGACGGGAAGTTAGATATAGGTCCATCTCCTTTATTTGATGACTGTGGATCACAGGGTGACACCAGTTTTAACTATCGCAGGTCTGAGAAGGACATTAAGCCTCTGGTCAAACAGTCACTAACACAATCGCACCTTTCCTCTACTCCAGTAGATGAGAGAAGAGCTACAGATTTGTTGTATGGAATTCCCTACTACAGGAGGCACAACATTGGGGGAATTGAACCACCAAAGGAGGCTCCACCTCCAATTCCATCAACACCACCGCCATATGAGGCAGTAGGTCTTACATGGAGATCTGCTCAGAGTAGCAAGAAACAAGAGTTGCAAGGCACCAGATCCTATCTGCAACAGAGCAGAAACACAAAGGAATCTGACCCACAAAACCTGGCAGTCAGTTTTGACTCCTCAAATGTGAATATTAGTGAAGTTTGAGTGTTTTATTTTTTATTACTGCTTCCTGAACACTGACAAAACAAGCAAATGAGCATTGTGGAATCTTAAATTAGCCAGCATATGACACAAATTTTGTGAATTATATTCAATTTTATTAGTATAAAAGCTTGAAATGTAATGTAAATATAAATGTATTGTGTGGAAATGTTGCAGAGTAACATAAAGAGCATCATTTTAATCTTTCAGATTTGCCTTATTTCTGTAAATTGCTTTTCATAAAGCATCATAAAGATGTCCTTTCTATTCGATATTGCAATGATAATCTGTATCATCTTAATGTAATGTTTTATTAAGACACTTATGAGACCTTAATAAAACCATAATACTGGACAATGCAGAGCTTTCATTTGTACAAAATAATTACATCCAAATAACGATAGCAATGGCAGCATTACTGTAGGATGGTACTATGTTTTTTTTAATCAACAAACTATTAACTCAAGAGCCAAAATATAAGCCAGTAAGTTAATAAACCCTTTTATTTATGTATATAGACATAGGTTATAGTGAAAACAGACATATAGACACTTACATAGTTTACATACATATATACATTTGGGACAAGGGTGTTCATCCTCCTGCATTGTCATGGGAGAATACTAAAACATTGATCTCTACACAGTATTTGGTAAGCAATCCAACAATTACCTCAATCTTAGATGTGATGCTGATGGTTGATGTATTGTCATGACAATAGAGGCTTTCATAGTTTCAGCTGCAGTTGATTTTAACGACATGAGAACTGATGTATTTTGTCATCACAGCAAATTTTAATGTCTGTGTATCATGACAGAGTGAATAAAATAAATAAAATCACATCCTGTCTGCAGCTACCTTAAGCTTCACAGCATGTGTAGGGATGTGTAAGATGGGGCAAATGCAGGAGGGAACTCCTGCTCCACCGTGAGGTTACAGGTGTGTTCCAGGTCTTAATAGACACAATCATGTTGTTCATCAGAATTAAGAGAACATGATTGTGAATATCAAATTAAGCACAAAACACTTGCACAAATTCCTGTACAAAACAAAAACGCGTTTTGAAAAATGTTTTCAAAAAATCTCATCCATTCACAAAAGGCTCTGTTGGAGCATGCATGCAAATATTAAATCTGACAATTCAGCATCACACCACAGCCAAAGACAAAAATTTATACAGGTGTTACAAGAACATTATACTAGGCGAAAAAGAACAGCATAGCATCATCACACAGTTCCAAACTGTCAGTGTCCATTGTTTTGATTAGATCCTACGGGTGGTACAAAGCAACGCTTTCAGCAAACCTACCTTCCAACTCAAGCCTTAAGGACCTCGTCCTGAGAGGGTCACTGGTCTTCCACTGTAGTTATATTAACACTGTCAGTGTTGGGAGAGATGCTACTAGTAAGAGGAGACTATCAGTGGACTAAGGAGGACAAAACAGATGCCACATATCAAGACAAAATGGACACCAACAAGCTCTATGTCAACTTATAACACAGCCCAAACAGTCTGAATTCATCCTGAAGTAATCCCTGACCACTCAGTGTGTCTGTATCTGTATGTGTGTGTGTGTGTGTGTGTGTGTGTGTGTGTTGTATGTGTTCTCACACATGTATATACATTTGGGTTTGTTGGTATGTGTGTGGGACACACAAAGTGACTTCCATGTTTTGAGGCACAATAATACTCTTACCTACACAACGTAGATACATATATCGATCATCAGACCGATAAATGCTGATCAGAGCACTAGTGGCTCACCGCTGTACTGATAAGAGTTAGTAAGCAGCAATGCTGATTTGTTTGGTGTTATGAGGTCTGAAGCCTTTGCAGGGGGGTTAGCAAACTGTTAGCATTAGCTGGAGCAAAACAGCAGGAAGGAACAAAAACTGGAGGGAGAAAAAAAAAATCACTGGCACAAATCAATAGTAAACAGCACAGGCACCAGAAACCTGCGATCAACCATTTGACACAGTGTGCTTCTTGAAGAACTCCTAATCCAACTCAGAATATGACAAACAAAAGTGCCATCCGTCCAGAAAAGCTCAAGTTCAAGTTCATTGCACAGATATATAATATTTAAATGTGCCCAGGTCAAAGTGACCCTGTTTAAGACTCAGACACAATGCATGAATGGTCACTGTTGGTTTCTCTGTGTTGAAGACAAGGGGTGAGGGGTGGTTCTCCCACACAATACCATTTTGCTTCAATCGTCCATGTATGATACCATGTTATCCTAACACAGACAGCAATATGACATGTCACAGTGAGAGAGAGCAATGCCACCGGGGATTGCTGCAAGCTTGCCCACTTTGCAACTTCGGTAGGTAACATAACTCCACAATGGCAGCCCTCCGCCTCCGCGCTCTGGGCAGCATGCACCCAGGCTGCAAACCCAGTGCCCCCACCCTTGCCCACCCACAGAACCCCCTCTTCTACCAGGAAGCACCCACAGTCACTGCTTTACCATTTTTGTATTGTTTACTTATTGGTTGTTGATTTTCATAGTCGTTGTTGTCACAGTTGTATTTTTTCCATTTTCCATTCTGCTATGTGCCTATGACATCTGTCTTTCCTTGTACCATTCCACAAACTCGTCCAACAAAACTGGCCCTGATGAGGAAATAGGAGAGTAGAAGTCATTAGAACACACTTATTTGTGTACATGAGGCACTGTTGTCATGTTCATGTGTAGATATGCAGTCACCATAGAGACAGAATAAGACAAAAACAGACTGTTGTGGTGATTTGGATGGTACATAACAAAATGGCAACTGTTCTTAATTGTTACAGGGCCATAAGGGGTAGTCAGATATGGAGACGGACGTCTAGCTGGGTAGCTATCTATCGCTGCAGTAGTCTCCTAGTGGAGTTGACTGAGGTTGAGGGACCAGACCCAGCACTGCTGCTGTCACCAGCCTGCTGTTCAGCTCATTTTCTGTAACTAGTGTGGGATGACAGTATGGTGAAACTGGCAAGCTAGCACGCTAACTAGCTAGACATGTGCTACTTAGCTTGATAGGTTGCTAATTCCACCATGCTTTCATGTTACATTGGATACAGAAAATGAGCCAGACAAAGTTGTCAGTCATCTGGTGCTAGTAATGTGCTTTCCTAGGCTATGGCAAGAGTGTGTAGATGAAGCAATAAGTTAATAAATGTTACTCTTCTACTCCACTGCTAGTTTGGTTGTTACTGCAGAACCTCACCTCACTTTTTATACAAAGTTGGCCCGCTACAACAGGTTGTTATGGAAATGATTAACATGGCCATCGCTCTGACCATCCTGCTATGTTGATTTGAATGGAAATGTCCGTTCAAGTTTAATTTTATATATCTTTGGCGTTCACTTACAAGCACCATCCTCATCGTAGTTACTGAGGTCCAGGTTGATTGTCCTGCTGAACTCTAAAACATTGCACCATTGGTCTTTGTTGATGACTTTGTACTTGGATTGCTGAGGAATAATAATCAAACATACAGCAACCTTTTAGTTTCAGTAAGCCTATTCAAGGCCAAACAGGATGATTTGTAGAATTGTAGAGGACATTTGTGAACGTGACACCTACCTCTAGAAACTGATTAAACACAGGAAACAGAGGCCACGTCTTTCCAAGAAGAAGCCCCAGCATACACTTGGCTGTGTTCAAGTCCAAACTCCTCTGATCCTTTTCCTGTCCAATCAAAACACACACACAGCTTCATGAACTCAATGAAAAATGTCAGCCACACTTTAAACAGAGGGCATGTCTAGTAACACCATTATCATCAATATTAGCCCAACACATAAACAGGCTGGATCCCTTAACCTACTGCTGTTCCTGTGATTAAAATATAACACTGACATCACAGCATCATGTTTTCATTCACCATCTTATTTAGTCAGTTGCTGTCCTTAAATCATAGTTCAATGTCTGCAGGAGAGAAAAGGCAGGCTATGTAAACATTTAACACACTCGATAAGTGCTTTCCAACTCCAAGTCAAACTGGAAAATAAACTTGACCTCCTCAAAAACATCAAGATTGGTGTGAACACTGGCTTGAATATGACCTTATAAGAATTTCAATCAGGCACACTTTTCAAACAACCGTGTTCTACAGGGATTGCACTGTTCAAATTAACTGAATTCAATTTGTTTTACAATTCCGTGTATGTGTGCATAGGAGCAAAAAAGTCTTCGCTTCACTCACCCGGGCAAAATCAAAGGCATATCTATAAATGAGCTTAAAACTGGTGCTGTCGTTTAGCACAGATCTCAGGTAGTCGAGCGAATTCCTCAGCCGCTCTGTGGAGTCGCACCTGACAACAGCAGAAAAGAGCCTTAGACATACTTCCCTACCTGATCTACTGAGTACCAAGGGCACTCTACTGATAGACATAACTACAGGCGGAGCAAACACAGCAGCAATGCAAAAAATCAATCTCGAAAACAGCATGCAAAAATACAAAAAGATAAATGACATACTGCAGCAGGCCCATGCCTCTGAGCCACTCCTGGAGAGTGAAATATCCCATACTCTGGGCATCCAGTTTCCAAGCAAGAACCAGCATCACCACCTGGGCACAGACAACAAGCTTTATAGCCACAGACATCCTTGAATAGAATATGTGTCAATCTATATTATCAATCTGTCAACTGAAACGACAACTGACCTCAATAACCCATAAAATAAAGAATGGGTGCATAGAAGGAGTAACCTTGAACTAAAGCTGCATATTTTGGTGAATAACTAACTACTGATATTTTTAATGCCAACTGTTCATGTTTATAAAACATTAAATGATGAGAAAAGCCCATTTGAGGTAACACAGCCAAAAAGGTGTCCAAACGACTTGCTTAGTTTGACTGGCGGGCAGCCAGAGATAGAACAAGAGTAAAAAGCAAGCAAACTGAGACCAGACAGATGTAACTGAAATGCAAGAAATCTGCTTACATTCTCTGGCTCCACTCCAATGTCCTCACAGAACTTCTCCATGCCCTCTGGGCCCACCACGTCATCACAACCTATTTCAGACAGACAAGTGTGAAGCCACATATAGCTTAAATCTCACATGTGGAGCTAAAAACCTAATGTCATTGATCAGTGCTCAAATGCTTATGAATACATGTGACGTGAGTGGAGCGATTGCTTGCACAAATCTACCTGCATATTCATAGAACCACTCCAAGCATCTTTTACTGGAAAATGTCTCCTCCTCGCGGATTTGTGATGTTTCATGTTTTCTGAAAACACTGCAGATGAAAAGAAGGTTTTAGTCACAAGCTGAGCAGCAACACTGTAAGCTCAGTACATAATTTCAAAGTAGTCAGTGGGATTTACAATGCCTTTTTCTATGGTGCCTTTCATAACTGCAAAATAAATATGTCATGCACTCATTCCTCAATAAACCACAATAGTCAAGGGCTCCTGCATAACTAACAGAATGAAACAGTCTTCAACAGAGGGATGTCACACCTGTCCTGGCGACTTTTCTTGGCTGACATGTCATCTCCAGCAGAGGGTCTCCTCTTTTTTCTAGGAGGCATGGCTCTGGAGCAACAAGCTAGGGAGGGAAGTGGAAGACAGAATGAAAGAGAGCTACTTATAAGCAACACATAGAGGATGCATATTTTATTTTGCTAAACATGCATGTACTCACAAAAAGTCAGCAGAAAGACACGTTGTTTTGGCAATAGCTGAATGCATGACAGTCTCAGAAATTAAAGCAATAACAGTGTTTTGTATTGAACTATGAAACATACAAGGATCTGTTGAATTATTACCTGAGGGGTGGCTATCCTGTCCAACGTCTTCTGTCAGGTTCTATCAAAACAGATACCACATGCTTGTAAGCAGGATACACATATACACACTCACACACAAACTAATATATATGGAATTTATAAGCTGCCAATGTGTATTTACCAGCCTGTGCAAGGTGTGGTGGATCTTATGAATGCTGGCCAGTGTAGTCAAGTGGGAATTCAGCTGAAAATCTGTTTTCATTTAAAAAAAAAAAAAAAAACATCAACAATTCAAACTCAGGCATAACACACAACCTTCAGCTCCTAATTAAACTAATACGCTTGGTACAAGTACATGGGTACAAACGGGTGACATCATCGTAGCACCAACAGGAACCTATGATTTTCATTTTTGCCAGGATCAATATATATTTTAACGAGCTGAACTTACTTTCGTGTATGTTCTACTTTCAAGGTTTGCCTTTCAGAAAACGACAGACATATATCTCATACGACTGAGGGAGTGACTCTCTGCATTCCTCGAAAGACATGCAAACTCGCTAATATTTGATCATGCATGCTACCTTCTCCCCAAATGTCATCTATACATTTCCGATTAAAAGCTGTCATCGAATCCGGATGCGTTTAATTTATTTCTAGAGGCCAAAAACAGCCAAAAAAACACACACTGCCGAGCAGATAGCACTAGCTGCATACCTAAAATAGCAGTGCAGACGCGCAACTTGCACAGAGTTTACAAAGTATCTAGAGAGTTGTGCGTATGGGTGTTGTAGTCCATTTCCTTCAAAGAGGCCATTGAAAACCTTGCTCTGGTTGCGAAGCCAAACTACAATTCCCAGGCTTAACAAAACAACTATTTCTTTCAGACCCCTCTACCCCCCAACATTTACCCCAACTGATTGAATGCAATTTACATTGTCTTAAAAAAATCTAACATCATATTCCTACTGGTACATAACCATTGCGCAGACGTTTTGCTGCAGCTGATGTAGGTGTCGCAAAGCCCGACAGCACTGCTGCAGCAGGCAATGAAAGATGTTTTACACAACTGCGTCACAATTTTCATTCTCTGTTATAGTCCGCAGTTGACCAGAAAATTGACCTATTTACAATGGCATTACATTCGTGCAAAGTTTGAGTAGAAACGCATAGTGTATCCTGAGTAAGGATGAATAGAAACAACACAACGCACAGATTACCATCGAAAACCTTCTGGATTTAACTAACGTCGGCTGCTTTCAACTCAGCATTGCTAACGCTACAGAAAAAATAACTTCAGCAAGACTGCCGTGTCAAATAAAACCTCCTGCATGTTCAAAACAACTGAAATTACACTAGCTATCCTTCCTTTGTTATCGCCCAAGACAGCACAGGCAAATACAAAGGGACCAGCAAATAGCACGGAATTCATACGTTCTCATCTAATCCTACAGAAACACAGGCTAAAAGTAGATGTAGAAACACAAAGCGTCTGTTTGCTTCTCTTCGGCAACCTCCTCAGCATCCGTGGAGTTCGTAATTTGATGCAGAAAAGCCTCTAAAACGTTACTACTTACTTGCCGCATCAGAGTGCATTTTTATGAAACATACAACTGTCTGTGGGAAGTCCGGAGACCGGCCAATAGGCGGGCCTTGTCAACGTAAACCACGCCCACAGACGATGATTGAAACTGGGCCTGCTTGGTCTCCGCCTTCGGCTGCTAACGATTGGCTGTTCAAGGTGTCTTGTCACAAGTAGGAGGAAAAATAAATAGGCCCCTCCCATAGTCAAACATGATTGGCTAGAATTCCCAAACAGGCTGCATTACCTCTGTTTCTGATTGGTCTAAAGGTTTTTATGAGCACGCCAATCAACAAAATTTCCTCGTGCAAGCCCGAAACCAGCCCACGATGGAATCTGATTGGTTGATTCAGTCACAAGTTGACCTCCCACTGAAAGCTGCCGTTTGGATTCGTTGGATGTCAACTCTGCCGGGCGGAGGTTGGTGGCGGTGCATTTGGCAGATGGTATGAGCATAAGCTATCAAAGCCAAAGCCGGTGTTTATCTGTCAGTGTTGGCGTTGTCACAGGTTATTAGATGTCAGTAGAAGGCTGGGATGTGCGCAGATCTTCTGTCTCCGAGAATGCCTCAAGTTACTGTAACGTTACAAAGTTTAGCAACCGAGAGCGTTTCATGTCAGGTGACTGGAAATCCTAGTTTGTAGTCAAAACAAACGGACACATTTAGCTGCAGTTATGCTGTTGGCCCCCAATTTGTTTTTGTTTTTTATATAAAGTCATGGAAACAATTATTAGACCACCCTTATTTTATCCTTGCTTTCCTGGTCTTTTAATGCCTGGTACAACTAAAGGTACATTTGTTTGAACAAATATAATGATAACAACAAAAATAGCTCATACGAATTTAATTTAGGGCTGATATCTAGCCATTTTCCATGGTTTTCTTGATAATGATTTTGGTTATTATCAAGAAAACCATGGAAAATGGTTAAAGTATATATATATATATATATATATATATATATATATATATATATATATATATATATATAAATATATATAAGTGTATATATATACTGAAGTGAAGTGACTGAAGTGATTTTTTCCCCTGGGTAAAACTAGCAGAAAACAGAGCATCAATGATCGGGCATTGAACATGGCTGGTGTTGGTTAAAGACTGATTGGTAAAAATGAAATGTTATGGATATATAGGTATATATAAATGTACCTTTAGTTGTACCAGCCATTAAAATTAACAAGAAATTGAAGAGGAAAGAAAGTGGTAAAAAATTTTTACATGAATGTATGAGTAACATTGAGACGTATTATGACTCTGTTTAACATGCCCATTAGTTTGCTTGTAAACCTTACTAAATCTTAGAGTATGTATCACAAGTTGGCTAGCACCCAGAATGCCACTATTTTCAGTAAATGCATTATCTTAATGGTGGAAGTGTGCAAAACACCTGCTGAGTAGACCACTGCAGTGACTGTTATGTCTGCTTGTACTGTACCTGTTGTTCCCTGCAGGAGTACAGCACTGTTAATTAATTTCATGTTTATTGTATAGGGACAAGCATGAAGCACAAACCAACACTACTTAGCATTTATGGCATAGGCTAATATGCAATGTCTGTCTCTAGGTGAGCCATTAATACAAACAAAAAAAACCCTCAACAACAAAGCACAAACTCAACAATAACTATGTACACCTTATTACTTTTGCAGTGTCGATATTAGATTAGATTCAACCTTATTGTCATTGCACAGAGTACAGGTACTTAGACAACAAAATCGACTTTAGCATCGAACCAGAAGTGCAAAAAGGCAGTAAAGTGCATATGTACAGTGATATATATAAATGTAATATACATAAATACAATAGGTTTTAGCAGCAAATAACAGTAGGTAGTGCAAATAGATAAGTATAAATAAAGTGGAGTAAAGGGTATATGAATACCCTACAAGGGATGAATACAGTGCTAATCAGATCAGTGCAGATATGGTGGAATGCATTACTTCTTTTTATAGGCCTTCTTTATAGTTACTCCGTTAAATTTCAGAAGCAATTATTGTATGTCTTATTGCACTAAATTTATCTGACAGTTATAGTTTACATGCAAAATAGTATGGTGGCTGACCTTTGACTTAACACTGACAGGCTTAAATATGCATGTGAGCCAAATGTATGTTTTTTGTTTTTGTCATGTATGTGTTCCTGTTTTGTCTTTTGAAAATTTAATAAACATATATTTAAAAAACAAAAAAACACTGACAGGCTGCAAGGCACTTTTCCACAATGTGTGCTTTGGTATACAAGAAAATACATACATTTGGATGAAGAAAGGTTCAATTAACCCATAAGAACCCATGGTGACACCCGTGTAACAAACACTTTAAATCTTCTATAATCTGCCATATTCAGCTTTATTCTTCACATTAACTCATTAAATCCCTAAGCGACGTAACTCAACACCCTGGTGTGGTGGTCATGTGACTTCTCCAAAATATGTGTGTGACTGGAAACAGAAATGTGAAAAGTAGCTAATTTTAAAAAGCTTATTTTTTGTTTCGAGGCTAAATTGAAACCCATTTAACAATTCTAATCCGTTAACAGGGTGTTCTTTATTGCATTTAACTTGTTCTGACCATATTTCCCAAACAAATTAAAGTCACAATTTTGATAAATGTTATGGAGATGCAAAAGAAAAAGGCGAATTTGTGTCTCTGTAAACAGAAAATGTGTCTATTTTTCCCCCATTTTAAAATAAGAAATATCATAAACATAAATACCATAAACACCCATTGCAACGTATATTTCACATCACAGATCTTTGAGATTTAGGGGTAGTATATTTTTTTTAAAACATCAGAAATGTGTTCTATGTGGTTCACTTATAGAACACATCCTTTAAGGATAACTGGGTCTGGGTTCTTATGGGTTAATAGTCAACAGTCAGATTAATAAAGGTGTTTCTGCATAGTGAAACAAGAGGAAGGGCAATCCTGTTGAAATGTTCTTTGGCAAGACGATTAATTTGTGCCAGTATCAGTGACACTGGCTGTGATATCATTGTATTTTTATCAGTGGTAATAAACCATTCTCTATTTTAACTTCTAATAGTCACGTTGCCGGTACCTATAATAAAACATGTCCATGAACTTTGTTACATGACTACTGGAGTGTGCTACTAATCACAGTAACATACTTCAATACTCTTTTCTCCTCTGTTATAAAGGATACATTACTATAACATGCTTTCATATTTTGCTTTAATCATATTCAATAAAATTAGAGTAATGTTAATATAAGGAAATATGTATGTTTTTGTATAATATCCATCTTGGGTGTGAGGCAGTGTGGTAAACTGTATGTTCAATGGGTTTGATTTCATAATGCAGTAAGCCTATGTGGGTGGATTTTAGACCTGAGTGTTGTACATCATTATAAATGTTTAACAAGACTGCCAAAAGCATGAAAACTTGAAGAGAAACTGATTGCTTCCATTTAATTTTAGTCTAATGTGAAGATTATCATACCCTACTTGTTCACTTGCTTATATAATTGGGAAATAATGTTTTACCTTTACCCATACTTGGTAGACAATGTTATGAAAGAAACGACTAATCCACATAAAGGTGTGTCTTACTTGAAGGTGTGGATAGGTGTACAGGGGTGAGCAGAAACTGGAAAATTGTAGGCCATAATGTGTGTCTTACATCTACAGATGAAGATTAGGGCCAGGTAATAGGAAAAAATGAAATCATTATTAAGTTCGAGAAAAATTGAAATACAACGTCAAGAAATAAATAATTTAATACAATATATGTCTAAAAAAACAATTTTAACCAACTTTAACCAATGTCTTATTTGATTCTTCAATAGAAAAGGCCTGTGGATTGTTTAAGGAGGCGGGGTTATAAACATAGGGAGGAGCATTTAAACCCACCCAGTTAGATTAGAGGCACTGCAAAGGAGGAAGTGAAGCAGCCAGAGAAAGTTGCGCAGTTCAGGTTAAAAAAAGAAGCTGGAATAATCTCCTGCATCATGAGCTCTGAAACAACTGGACAAACTATAACAGTGAAGACAGGGGAAGCAGAAGCTGCTGCTGCTGCCGGTCCAGCTGCAGTGAAAGGAGAATGGAAGGTGAGAGGCAACAAACAATGTGAGCCATTATGACCATCAGATAAGATACCTGACCTGTCCTTTTTGTCTTTCAGTGTCCCATGGGTGATCGTCACATCCACAGAGAAGATGTGAAAAATGTTTGGAAGGAGTGCCAAGAGGAAAGCTTCTGGTACAGAGGTATTTACTTCTATACATTCAACATATATACTCATACTTCTTTCCAATCACTGTAGCAAACAGCCACACCAACAGAAGACTCAAGGTGTGTAACCTCACTGTGCTGCTGGCTTTAGTATTCTTCCATGTGTAGCCTATTGGAAAACTTTAATACTAGAAGCAAGGGGCAGGGCTCATCTGTCAACACCCTGCTCACTTAGCGCGGCGTGTTTACATTCTACTCTGTGGAATTCTTATCTGGGGCCCCCAAAAACACTCCCATTTGGGTACACGTCAGACATTGTGAGTATTTTCTGTGCTTGTTTGTTTATCCTTTTATTCAGTAAAATATAATGACCATGCAGGTCCTTAAAGTTATTCCTCCTGATAATATCACGTGTAGGTTGGGTGGAGCTTGGCCAGGAGTGTCCTCAGGTCACCCTTTGCCAAACTGAATCCTTAAAAAATGAGCTGCTCCAACAAGTGTAACAAAAGATTTAAGATATGTCAGTTATGCTGCCCACACAGTTCTAATGCCACCGTCAGACCAGTATTACTATAGCAAGATGAAGGTTACTATGAGTATTGTGAGCAGAAGCTGTGAGCTAGCTTAGCTACGATTAAGAGTCCACAGACTAAAACAATGACCCCTGTTTTATGTGTCAACACTTTATTGACTTAAGCCTCGATCCCTGTCCTTCCAGTCACCGCCAGCCATGCAGCTGCTGCTCGTGTTCTCTCACTTTGATGATATATAAACATGAAACAGCACAATTTGTAGGGCAATTCCCCAGAATGAGAAGTCGGTCCCATTCTTTTGTTTAAATTAAGCAAAGGAATTGTTGACTCCTGATACTTCACAGGTCAAAGATCGCTGAGATTAAGCTCAAGTCAAACAAGGCAAGATCAATCCAAGACAGGGAGCGATTGCACCTTGGCAACAAGGCAAACTCAAGTGTTTAGTTAATCAAAAAAGAAAAAAACCAACCAGGCTTTGATCAGCTCCCACCATTGACTGTATTATTTGACTTTGTTCCCTTTCTCTCTTTCTTTTTTTCTTTTTTTTTTTAGCTCTACCCTTGTCTCTGGGTAGCATGGCTGTCACTGGAGGCCTCATCTACAATGGTAAAGCATTAACATTCAGACTCTGTTCATACACAAGTTCATTATGGCACACTTTAAGTATTCATTCTTGTATTCCAGTGTCCAATTTAGTTTAAGCTCAAGTTTATTTCCCTGCAGGCGTTTGGAAAGCATCAAAGCGATTTGGTCCATTTCCAAAACTAGCAGGTGTGTATCCGGTAGTTTTGACCTTCTAAGTAGCAATGCTTTAAACAATCACTGATCCTTTACTATGATTTTTCCCCTTCAGTTGCTGGGATCCTTGGTTTTGCAGTGGGTAAAGCATCTTATGTTGGAACTTGTCGAAGCAAGTTTCAGAAGATTGGCATTGAGGGTGGGCCAGGATTTGGACGAGGTTTTGGACCTTGGTCTGAGGGGGGTCGTGGACACAGGTAGGGTGTACGCCGAATTTGATGGTGGAAATGGTGGGACATTCAACATGTGAGTGTGTGCTGTGTTAAACTAATAAGTAACAAATGTACACTGACTATTCTAAAAGCAGGAGCGAAAATCTGAAGATATGACTCAAAAAGGGACGGTTCACCCCAAATATATATATATTTTTTTTTTGTGCGACCCATAATTCTCTGTGCCAGTCTAGATTGTTTTGGTGTGAGCTGTCAAGTGTTGGAGACATGAACAGCAATGTATTTTTCCAGAAATCATGACCAGGTTAATTAAGATAATTCACAGAACTTGTTATGATCAGTTTCATATACTAGCTTTACCAGACAGAAAATAGTTCCTACATTAAAGTGCTCACATCAAGATCTGTGGATTACTTTTATTAACCTGGTCGTAATTGGCGACTCACTCCAAAATAATCTAGATTGATAAATAGCATCTGTATTATTGATTTGGGGGTAAACTGTCTCTTTATCATAACATTCTTTGTACAACTTCCTTTTTTGTTCACATTGCACAAGATGCATGACTTTTTATCCATTGATTTGATAGTTAAATCTGTCATATTTGTGCTGTAACACTTGTGCTTAAAAATAAAATAAAATCTGAATAATCATAAATTAACTTGTCACTGATCAATATGTTACTCCAACAGATCCTGCCACCATGTGTGTGAAGAATGTAAGAAAAAAGCTCCAGATGCACCTGCAGAACAAGTGAAAATGTAGAGGTAAATTCATCCTATTGACAGAGTTATTGGAAACAGAAGTTGGCCAGGTGTTGAATACTAGTACTCAAAAACACATAAGAACACAAAATAAATTGCAAATGTTCCCAATAAAACCTTTTTCTGACACGGCAAACTAGACACATTTAAGTACTGGTCCCTATTGCCAGTGCACAACAATCAGAATGTGCTTTTTATGTATTCCGTTTTATTTTTCAGCCTCATCGGAAACTCTTAAGGATTGTCTGTCAGTGTGGATCTATGAGTTGCAGCTATAAACATCATTAAAACATGCATATAATTTGTTTAAAGTATATGTTTTGATTGTTTTTGTGTATTGTACTATACGTCACATTCATTAAGTAGAAACCATGATGTGCCACTAGGTGGAGCTACTACCCTTTCAGTCAAACATCTTTGTAATGTATTTTCAGGAGCACAAAGTCTCTTGTAGTGGGTGCAACATAAGGATAAAGTTGATTTCATAAATGGAGACAATATACTTTTATAACAACAAACCAGCAAAATAAATGTTGCTTAAAATATTAAACAAGTTGTCTGTATCACTTACTATTATTCGTTTTTAGCTTTTGCAAATGAGCAATGCAGATCAGACCAGCATAATGTTTTGTTTTTTTTAATCATTCTATGTATTCTAATTTTTTAGAAAAAGCATATTTGTCCCATATGTCATCTTTTTAAATGTAAATGGCAGTATGTTCTTAAATTAGTTCTGAACAGCAAGCAAACTAGTTTGGAAAGTTTATAGCACAGAAGCAGATCTTTGATTTGAAAACTGAAGTTAGGTGTTGAGCTTTTTTGTCTCAGTAAGAACTCGAGCAGTAGAGCTCTGAATGGGCTGAGCTGTCTGACTGACCTTTCAGGGATCCTGTAGACACCAGTACAATAGCCTCAATAGCCTTAATATAGATACATGCTTTGAGATGTCTAGGTTTTATGTGGACATAAATTGCTTCATAATAACTTTTTTGAAGGTGATTATAATAAGTGATGAATTATAATTTTTATGTAGTTTTCTTTTTTCTAAATACAACTGAAATATATTTCAGCTCCAGGATTTATCTTATCATCTTCTTTTATTGTTCAGGATTCAAAGTGAGCACTGACTTAGCATTTTTCCTTTGAGAGCTCAGTTCAATTACGGCTCATTATTCATTCGCCCTATGTACTTTAGTAGTTTCATACAGCTGTGTGAATCTAAGATTCATTCACAAAACTATGGCAAAAAAAAAAAAACCCAAAAAAACCCCAAGCCAACTTTTATATGGACCCTTCTGTGAGTCTGAAATAATGACTGATGATGACATGCTGCTTATCATAATTTCAGCAACTGTGCAAAGATTGAGAGTTCAGTGAATTGACCTTTGGGGTCTTGAATGCAGGAACTGAGATTTTTCTCTGTCTATGTTTTTGTCTATAAAAATATCTGTGTTATTTAACATCTTGACTGGAGCAGTCTCTGTGCTGCAGTCTAGTGAAAATGCCAGAAAACATTAGAACTATTGTTTGACGCCAGCAGAGAGCTGAGTTGTTAGAAAACAAAATAAAATAATTATAATTAAATATTAATGTACAAATAATGAATTAAAATAATTATACTTAAATTATCAAGTCATAGATAGCACTTAAGTGCAATATTCTAACTCTTTGTGAAACAGCCTGGCAGACTAGACCTGTGCTAATGATAATATATACTTTTAAATATCATAATATAAAAAAATAATATAAATGCTAGTTAAATAGGTGGTAAAAGATCTTGCCATGAGTTCTAAATTGTAGTTGTCTTTTCCATAGTAAACTTTTATTTTCATAACTTTTAGCATTTTGTGCTGTATAAGTGTGCTTTTTACCTAAAAGGAAGTCTTTATTTGAGCCTAACCCTAAGTCATTTTTTGTCCAAATTGTTTTTTTTTTTTTTACCTAAATCATCTCCTCATGACGCTGGCCACCTATGGTAAAATCGCCTACATCCTCAGTTGATCAGATCATGTGATTTTACCCCTTTAAGATCATCACTTCTTTGACAATTTGCCACATTCATAGGCATCAGATAAGAACCCAGCAAAGAAGAGCTAGAGGGAGATTGTTTAGTCATCAGTTTAGTTTATCAGTGTTTTATTGTTGACACTAATATTGGTGACACTTTACTCTAAAGTGTCTACATAAGAGTGACATGAGCGTGTCATAAACATGACATGGGATGTGTCATGAACATTAATGACACTTTAAAGTAACATTAATGCTCATGATACTTGTCATGTCATGTTTCTGACAGGCTTGTGTGACTCTTATGTAAACACCTTCAAAATAAAGTGTTACCATATCTTGCTTAAGTCACAAAGGCATGTTCAAAAAAATGCCTAAGTTATTTATTTCTCTTAAGTTACATAATTTACACACAGTGTTATTACTATACCAATAGCCATCCTTTGTTACATCCTTTTTGAGTGAAATGATCAATAAATGTCATATGTTACACTTTTGTTTAAGTTTTTTGTGTTTCCTGCAAAACTTAAACAAATGACGATATGAGGCCAGGAGCTATGTACTCACAGCATTCCTTCAAAGGTGGCTTTAGCCCACTGTACTGCAGCCGAGCCCGACTCCAGAGAGTACCCGCCCACCCAGTGCAAGTTCGGTGTACGCCGGTTCAAATGAAAAGTGGACCCATGAGAACGTCACCCAGGACGTCATCCAATCAACAGGTCTTTTTCTCCGGATTGCCACGTATTTGGTGAAATAGAAAGCTGTATTTTATGTAGGCGTACATCGTCACGGCCAATCAAAATTAAGGAGGCGGGACAAACAGGCTACCGTCTGTTCTGACAGTGGAGCTCTCCCAACACCGAAACAGCCTAAGAGAAAAAAATCACACCACTACGCAAATCCTTCCCATGGAGGAGGGCCAGGACGGTGAAGCTTGTTCGGCAAATGAAAAGAACGTCTGCAAGCTAGCTACCTAGCTCAACTACAGGGAGAGGAAAGAAAAGTTGTGAGTAACGTCAGCTTTACGAATATTGAAGTAATTGAGGACATGGCGGATGCAATCTAATGTTGTTAACGTTGTCTTACGCCAAGTTCCGTGATTAACTTTGCCGTTGAGGTTAACGTTAGCACTCCAACTGTGGTACAGAATTGGCAACCGTAGCATGCTAAAGAAGGAGTTTGGCTCCTCTGCTAGTGTGACTTAATCGCCTAGCTGCCCTGCAAGTTAAATCGTAAGCACCGTTTAAATTCATTGTCATTAGTTTTAATGCTTCCAAGTAGCTAGCTGGGTTGTTAACATTGCTATCGTACCAGAATATTGAACGTTAACTTAAAACGTTAGTTGATAACTGGCAGGTCAGCTAAACTGCTGCTGCTAGCTAGCCTTCTGCTCAACATTAGCAGTTTGCTCAATACAATATTAACACCAGGCTAGTTGCTAACTTAAAGCTACCATGGACGTTACCTTACCAGTGCAAGCCAGTTTTAACCTGGCTATGTGCCTTTTTGGTTGTCTTGGTGGTATTGATATTGACGTCAGACAACAAAACTATCATCAAAATATGTTTACCCGCAATATCCTATCAAAATAACCACGCACACACAGATAATTCAGTGAACCTAATGTTTTTAAAGCACTAGATACATTTGGGACTTACAGGAGTGAAATAAAGCTGTGTTATTTTGCCTTTATCCTAGAGAGCACATGTTTGTGTGAACTCCCACTTTGAAATATGGTGTGTTTGAAGGTATCAACTAAGCCATAACATGCCAAAGCATGGTGGTTCTTATACATTGGCACAACAGTGAGAGAACTGTCAGCTTTGCATCTAAAATTCCTCTGTGGACTTCATTCTCCTTGTTTAGAGTGCATCAGACACACAATGAAGCATTTGTTCGTTTTCTGTAGAGACACAAGCAGTGGCACAAGCACACAGACAGAGAGGAATCTGGTCGGTCTGCTGTGTGGCTGGAGGAGGAGATAGCCAAGCTATTTCAGAGGAAAGCACAGTGACAGAAGAAAAGTCATTTTGTGTTCAATCATGAGCCCACATGAGTGTGGACTATGCTATGAGTAGTGAGAACTTTGTTGTGCATATTTGGATTAAAAAGTGAGGTTATTAGAATGTGAATTCAAATTTAACTTTTGCTTTTTCTAACAGTGGTTGATTCTGCTGCAATGTACCATATTGAAAGGCCACTGCAGGGGTGCTGCAAAGTAGAACGCATAGTATGGGCATTTATACACAAGACTTAGCAATGTTGTGCTTGCCTCAGCCTGCTAGATCATTGGTCATTGCAACAGGCGGATCCCCCTTCATCCATGCCAGGATAAGCTTCTGATGGCAGTACAGATGTGTAGTGTATGCTCTTGAGCATGCACAAACCAGAGGGAATCCCCCTAGAATGCAGATGGCTATCTATTTGTGGTCATCTGGGGCATAATTCCAGTGAATTAGTGTGTTTGGTTTAATCTGGTAAGACATTAATGGCATTGAAGAGCATGGGGATGAAAAACCATGCTCTGTAAAACACCCCTACAGTGGCCCCTCACTAAGCTGCCCCCTGCAAGGATTAACTGTTAACTCAGCATTTCAGTGGTGACTACAAAAATATTATGTAATACAAAAATAACAAATTGATTTCTTAATTTGTGTTTTTCATATAACATCTAACTCTTTTGTTTTTGTGTCTCGTGGTGTGTTTGAACTCTGCAGCAGTGATCAGTTGATACAGTTTTTTGGTGTCACATTACCAGTGATGTGCATAATGGCAGCATTTTCTTCAGCAGTCGTTTTCTTTTTCCTTTTGAAACTTGCAAATGCACAAATATCTTGGCTGGTTCAGCACCTGCTTCTATGCCCCTTGACCTCACAGTGGTTAACCCGGTTCATAGGAAAATCTTGTTTGGTCCTCTCTAAACTATCTATCTATACATGTTAAAGGATATGAGCTTTCACTTATTGGAGCAGATTACAGCGGATGACCTCTTATCTAAACCTAGACTGACCAGTTGGATCCAGGTGTGTGGGTTTGCATTTGCACATGGCTAAATTATTAACTGGACAACTGAACAAATAATACATTGAGGAACTGCACACAAATTTGGCTGAATAATATATTGTCCCAAACCAATCCATCTCAATGGTCGCATTAGTTTGCACTGAGCATTAAACCCAACACCAATTGTATCTCAAGAGAACTTAAGATTGAACAGCATTGCTGTGACTTTTCATTCTGTTTGTGGGAAATTCACTGTGAAACCGTGAAGATAAGAATATTCATGAGTTGGTAAATGATTGAACGTGGTGATGGTGTTCCAAAATGGTTCCAAAAATGTAAATAAATTGGTTTGCTTTGTAATAGGTAGTATCCCACATAAATTGGGACAAAAAGATTATGTTTACAAAAAATGTTTGGTTTGCATTGATACTGTAGGTAAGACTGTAACTGGTCATTGACAGTCAATGACCACTGCGTCCATCAATGTGATTTTAAAAGCCCGCAACCTTTTCACACCAACACTGGGTTTGCAGGTTTGTGGTGGTGCTAACATGATTCACTGTGTACTTTTTAAAAGAACAACAATTCTGATATATCCCAAAATCGTGATCAAACTTATCCAAAGAAAAAGAGACAGTCCCTCAATAAATCGTGTAATATTGCACTCTTTTAAAATGTGTTTATTGTGCAAGGTGAGATCGCAATGATTAAAAAAAAGATATAAACAGCCTTACTTCCCAGTACAAAGTAAATTACAGCATAACACTAGTTACGCTGATTTACATGTATACAGCATTCTTTTCATTGAGTCAGTTGAAATACTTGGCGTGATGTAGCACACAATAAGGTCTGAGTCTAGCTAGAAATAACCCATAATTGAGCCCTGCTGAAGAAGATTATCCTTGGCTTTGGGAGAGAGGTTTTGGAGCATAATTGATGTTTGGGTCTGCCTTCGCCAAAGAAACCACCCTGCCTTTGCCCTCAAGACGGCCTCAGTGGAGTTTCCAGTATTTCTGCCATGTTTAGATCCATTGACGCTACAACAATAAGTCTTCATATTTTCCGGCTATACATGTCACCCAGAGCAAGATAAAGATAAGAGGGATATCTGTCGTAACATGCAAAAATATGTTTGTTCATACACTTCCCTTCCCAGTCGGAAGAAGCCAGTAATGTTTCTGCTGAAGAGGTAGTGATTACAACAGGGTCTGGCCTGTCATTTAGTGTTGGAGGGAGCCAGATATAGGCTATCCCTCTTTTGTCTAATTTACTGTCGCACTCGCTGCTTATTTCTGACTATAAGCGATTCAAAATTCTTCAAGACAAGTTCAGCGAATACATCACATTAGACACGCTTGTGTTTGTTTTTCTAAATTTTGATGTTCAACTGTGATTCATTCATAGGGTGAGCTTGAAGGAAACTGTACAGCTGTTGCAGGCTGCTGGAAATCGATATGTGGCAGAAAGCTGAAGGGAACACAGCGAAATGAGACAGGACAATCTTGCCTTTGTCAGGGCTCTTATTTCCTGGATGGACTATCTGCCTCCTATTTGCAGCATCCTTGCTGTGTGCAGGGTGATATTAGATGAGTCAAGTTAACCATTGATCGGATCAGTTCTTCTCCGCTGACCTTTAGCCCTTCCCGCGTGTTGCAGTTACATCAAAATGTACAATGTTTAGACTCCTTATCCTTGACACAGAAATGCATTGATTTAGTAGAAGAATTTTGGAGCTATGTGGAGATAAAAGATATGTTTTTGCACCACCAGAGAACTGCGTGTGTTTGAGAGCCTAAATATAGAGCAGGAGCTTAGTCTGTGGCTGTATTTCGCTACAGCATTCAGGACGTGCACAGGGTTTGGCTTACCCTTTTTCTGTGGTCACACTTTTTTTTGTTCTTTGGAGTCGCTTCGTTGGAACAGGAAGCCAGATGTATTATTCACAGGTCTGTCAGCGTGAGAAGTGAGTGATTGCATCTGAGAATTTTCTTTTTTTTACTGTGTTTGTGGTGGGTGGGATAAGGTATGTGTGATGGTATATTGCCGCGACATGGCTTTTGGGCCGTCGAGGTTTTTGTTTAGTTTAGTTTTGTTTTGACTTGATATCAACGGTGACCTGTTCTCACCATCTGTCCTCAGTGCTAGGGTGGAAGTTCTCACACCTCAACTTCTCAGTCTGGCTGCTGTGTGACTCGTTCTTCCTTCCTTTGTTTCACAGCAGTTTGATAATGGTTAAAGTTTCTCTTATTTATGTCGGTCTAATTCATGTACTGTACCCTACCCTTTTTATCTTTCTTGTTTTTAAAGTTATGAATATGCTACATTCTGTTCTAAGAACGACAGAAACAATTGTTTGGATAGGTGTGAGACTACCTGACTATAAAAGGAGCCCTTTTCAGCCACTGTGATGATAAACTGGAGGGAAAGTACAGTTTTGGAGGCTCTGATCGCTTACGTAACTGCCTCTTGGATGTAGTGGGTAATCTTCAGATTATTACTCTGCTCAGGAGGTGGCTTTAATCCTGTCCCCAGCACAGGGCAAACCAGGCTGAAGTCAACAGTCGACCTATTACTTTGCTGTGATCAAGAGTCTGAACCGTCCAACCGCACTCCGCCTTTACAGCTCAGTCGTCATACAGGAAGTTGTTCTGTGTCATGACTGAACAAACTTAAATAAATGTAGAATCGGATCTCTTGAAAGTAAGGCTGCAGACTGCCACTCAAATACATTATTTCCTGTGTCAGTAAGAAAGTTCAAAGCCAGAAATGAAAGATATATTTCCACAGATGCTGATTATATGACTGCTGATGTTTTAATGTTTTGTGACCAGTATTATGTACTTGGTAGTGATAAATGACCAAGATCATTTTTGTCTCTGTTTCCTAGTCAGTGTGCTGCTTCGTTGTTTAAGACATGGTTTCTGTGCTCTCTGTTTCAGATTCTTGTGCAGTGAACTTGTGGACCCTCCTTTCTCTTTCCAGTTCCAGCCCCTGCTCTATGGCCTTAAGGTACGTCACACGGGTTAAGTGGGCAGTGTTCCACGGTGCGGTGTGGTTTAGGTTTTACTGAGACTGCAAGCTAAGTAGTGTGGGAATGAACAGGGTGTTGGATTAATCTCATTGTTTTTCTTTTGCTGTATTCTGAAAGTAGAAATTTCAGTCTTTTCATGCAGGCATTTAGTTCCCAAACACTACTTTCAGTATTGCTTGGACAATTTCACTTCATTCTGCCAATAAATGTTGTCCATGCTGCAGTCATAAGGTGACAAATACCTCATTCTTCTCTGACTAGAGTTATGCAGTAACTCCATATAGGCCAAATGGTTTAAAGTACTTTCATTCCAGGATCTCCTTGTCAAGTATATTTGTCAGACCTGTAATATGGGACAGATTTTTAATATGGCTGCTGGTATGGCTAATAACCTTGTGACAGAAAAATAACAACTTTATTTATGTGCTATTTTAGTGTTTGCATATCATATTTAATTACATATTTAAGTAACAAAAGGAGATAACAGGAAAACTGGTAATCTAAAAAATTCAGAGTGAAATTCAGATGGTAAGATTAACAACTGATACACCAACATTCTTTGGTTAACTTCCCTCAAAGTACACAGAGCAAGCTTTTGACAAAAGGAACAAATGGAGTGTGTTTATATCAGATCAAATAACATTTGTGCTTTGTAAAAGCAGCAACCAGATAGATCTGATTAGTAGAACGGATGCTTGGGGAGTCTTCTGTCGAAGTGGGAGGATAGGTTGGGCTATTTTATGTTTTTTATTTTAGCTCTAAATGTTAAATACAATATTTGGAAAACTTTTAGTGGATCATAATAACAAAATGGCATTCTGGGTGAGACATAACCACCACAGTTATAAAGTAGGGCATGGATTTCATTAGCGTAGGTATTATGCTTGTGGTAGTTAGTTAAGTAGTGAAGTAACAACATGCTTATAACCACTATTCTGCTATGCATGTTACCCTCAGTTGAAGTCCTAAACATCAACATCCCATGAAAAAACAAGGCTAAAAAAAGTGGCCTGTGGTTTATTCATGTTGCTTGAGCAAGGAACTGTAAAGGTTGTGAAGTAGAATTGCACCGGTGTGTTCCTCTTATTGCTGTTTTTGCATATTATTGCGGCCTCTGGGAGAGGAGTGCCATTTCAGAATGATAATTGGTCAGGTCAGAAGAAGAGGATGATTTGGATGCAGGGTCTAGTCAGGTCACATTCTCACATTCTTCAGCAGTGACAACCCAGTTCTCTGTGGGTTGCCTCACAACTGTCAATCAGGACTGGCCGGAACCAGCTTGATCTCTTTGTCTCTGTGTCTGAATGTTGAACATTGCGTTTCTTGTTCCTGTTTGCAGATGAAACACCCTTAGAAACGTAGCTTGTAGGTTCCCTATTATGTTGATAAACAAAGTAGCACGAATCAAAGGGGGTTGTGTAGGTATGTTATAAGCAAGAACGAAAAGGATGTATGTTTCCTCACCCAGGTCGTTTCTGTACAAAGAAGTCCCCGTGTCTTTTCAAGTGGTGGTTTTGTTATGGTATACACAAGCATACAGTTTTAGATACTGTATATAAACTATTTCATTTGGGTTTCCATAATGGAATGTATAGACGTTCATCGGCTGAATTGCCAGAGTTTATTGACGGCAATCTGAGAGCAAGCTTTAGTAAGAGAATTTAATCTTGAAATTTGAAGTAGGCAAAATAAATTGGTATTACCATGTTGACTCTAAATACCTTAAATGCATAAGAATTTGCACCAAGGCAGTCACATACACATGAGCAGAAATGTAATTTCATTGCTTCATAATTTCAGGTTACACATCAGAGGCCTGCAGACGAAGGCAGGATTGTGGGCTATGGTGTGGTGGCTGTTTGCACCATTAGAGGGCAGTACAACATTGTTTTGGTATTCAGTTTGCCTGACAGAGCCCCCAAACTGTTTACTGACTTCCAAGTGGTCGAGTAGCAGTTCAGATATATGCATACCCAGAGTGATCAACATGACTGAAGCATTATTGTGCTGTCAGGGTACTGGCTGACCCTCCCAGCTGACTGCAAAACGGACTCTGACTTCTGGGCCCCAGCCCACTAGTTTTCCTGTTTTCTCCTGCTTGAAAGCAGAACAAGGCAGAAGCGGGTGGGACCCAGAATGGCATAGGAACGCTGCACATTGTTCCCAGAGCTTCCTCTTCCACATTCCTGGGCTGATTGGGATCTGGGCCTCCTGTGCAGGAGCATTGTTCTAACTCAACAGCACCACAGACCTGGCCCCAACAAACCACAGCTGCCTCCACTGACCATTGTGGTGCTCAGGCCGGGTGATGGCTATCTTTGCCTCATCAGTCATCCCTCTCTATCTCTCTCTCTCTCTCTCTCTCTCTGACTCATTTAGTGATTCGACCAGGATCTGCTGCCTCAGCTTCTCTGCATCTTTGCTTCGGCCTCAGTCTTGCATTATACCAATAAACATCCCATATACAACTTAAAGCAACATTTCTCGTGTTCTCTGGTGCCTGACGTGATTATGTTTTGTCTGTGGCAACATAATTGTTTAGAAAATATAGACCCAATATTTCACTCACCTTAGTAGTTTTACTTACCAATTGAATTGAGTTCAGTGTCGTTTTGTCAAAACCAGAACAGACCAGTTGGATAATAACATTGACAATCGGACAATCGAAGTTTTCGATGTGATTTTATGTATAATGATAATGGACACACTAATTTGCAGTAGTGTTGGTGACAGACTACCATTTTTTGAGATTGCTTTTTTTATTCGTAGGCCTTTCAAGTTGTTTCCTTTTGATTCACAACTTTTTCTGTGGGTTTTAAAGGTTGAAAATGGATTTATCAGTCAATGAATGTCATTTTATCAGAGAAAAAGTACATTTCGTTCAACAAAAAATTGACAGCTCTGGACAAATGGAGCGTTTTCAGAGTCCAGCCTTTTGCAAATGTGTTTGTGAGCCAGAGTCCAGCTCTAAAAAGCCTTCTGGTGGTGTGCCATCAAATCTTGCTGAGCGTTTTCTTTTTTTCCCAGCAAACTGGGGCTTGTCAGTAGATTTCAACAATTAGTGCTGCTCGCTGTGCTTTTCTGCCAGCTGGCCTCTAGAGGGCAGAGTTTTCACAAAACTGCTGCACTGCATTTATCATTGCATTCTACCACTTTGTGCTTACTCTGCAGGTAAGGTTTGGTGCTGGATAAATGCAATATGAAAGCACAGTTGAATAAATAACTACTGTTTTTGTATAGCGCTTTGAGAAATCACACAGGGGAAGAAATGGAGAATGGTGATTTTTGTTTTTCTTGTACTTCCTCCCTTCAGGCTCTCGTATACTAAAACAGTTACATCATCCCACTGAAATTTTCACACGCTGCAGTAGTGCAGGGGTGTAAGCACTTCCTTTAATACATTTCTGACCATACTTACTGGTCTTACACACAATGCATTCTTTTCTTCCCTTACTATCTTTACTTTAAGAAACAGTTGTCTCTGAAGGAGATGGTAGCTTGGGCATGAGGATATGTAAGAGAAATAATATCATACCAAAGCATAATGTTATCCACTTTACAGTGCTAACCACAATTGATATAGCACAAACTGGAATGGTATTATATGTCTGTTTGGGAAAGAGTCTCACATTAAAAGTTAACCACTATAATACTTCTTGACGGTGCCTTGACTGCATCTTTTAGTTTTTTTTCACCTCTTCTGTGAAGTCACTATCACATCCCTCCTGTTGCTGCAGATGTTATATGGATAACTTACAGTCATGGAAAAAAATATTAGACCACTATTGTTTTCCTCAAGTTCTTGTTCATTTCAATGCCTGGTGCAACTAAAGGTACATTTGTTTGGACAAATAGAATGATAACAAGAGAAATAGCTCATAAGAGTTTAATTTAAGAGCTGATATCTAGCCATTTTCCATGGTTTTCTTGATAATGATTTTGGTAATTATCATGAAAACCATGGAAAATGGCTAGATATCAGCTCTTAAATTAAACTCTTGTTAGCTATTTTTGTTATCATTATATTTGTCCAAACAAATATACCTTTTGTTGTACCAGGCATTAAAACAAACAAGAAATTGAAGAAAACAAGGGTCTAATAATTTTTTCGATGACTGTATTTACATATTTAATTTCAATAGTTTATCCCTTTTTTCTGTTTTTGTATAATGTCACTTTTTAATTTTATTGTTGTTATGCATTGTTATATAAAATTCAAACCGGCCTTACTGAGTTTTTTACCCTGTGGAGCAAAATAAACTTTAATTAATACACTTACCGCAATGAAACTGTTCTAATAAGTAACCAAAACAACAAGCTTTGATTTGACTTTCAATTTGTCGGGTGGATGTCTGGGCGGGACCTTAATACTGCAGCTCCGCCACCCACTGCTGCACAGACTCTGGCTCCAAATTATGACACCAGCACAAGATGGCAGTGCCCATATCCAGGATATTTTGGTTTATTTTGGTTTAATTTTTGTACAGTCCATAGGTCTTCCCATCTTTTATATAGAGTGCAAGACAGATGACGTCCACCTATCTTTTCCTGCTAGAATTAAATAATGAGTGTTGTATAAGAGTGGTATGGTGAGACTCACATGGGACTCAACCATAGGGTCTATGTGTGGCCACAGAACCAAAAATGAGTTAAAAGAGCCTGAAGCTGCAAGGCTGAGCTTTAATTCCCATTGGGTTCTATAGCACTACCAGCCCTTGTACATTACACACATAGTCACTTAATTCAATATTAATGTTAAAATGCCTAATGGAGTCTTCATTAGAGTGAGATAAAATTGTGCTGTTTTGTATTGTGCAACTGTGTTGTTGTGGTGCATACTTAAGGATGACTCAGCAGAAAAGGCTAATCTTAAAGGTGTTTTAACAATTAGCTGCACACTGGTGCTACAGTCGTCTTTAATTTTTGTTGAGTGTAACAGCTTTGTATTGCTATTGAGGACTGGCAATGTTGCTGCTTGGATGGCCTATTAATTTTTGCACTCAGTCCCTTAGAACAGCAAATTGATGATTTCTTTAGGCAGCAAGCTTTTATGAGAGTCAGCACAGTGTAGCTCTTCTCACTCCTTAGCGAGGGATATTTGGAAGGGTATGAGTTTGCTGCAGGTACAAGCTGTGCAGCCAAGCAGAGCACAGCAGTCTGTCATCACCCCGTTTCACAGACCCCATCACTTTGCTCATTCTGCTTCTCTTCATAATAGCTCTGCGCAGTCGAGCAGAAGTGAAAGCAAGGGGACGGATGCTCTTGTTATTTGAGTAAGTTAGTAACAAAGCATACAAACATTTGAGTTTGTGTATGAATGCTAACAAGTAACACCATTCCGACAGTGATAAGCGCTATCACTGAACGCAGGCGGGCCAGTGCGGCCAGCTCTGTGGAGCTTTCCTACTTTTTCTAGTGTCTGTCAATCTTCTTCCTCCTCTCCTGGTCTCTTTCACTGGTGAGCAACACAGGCCGGCAGGGTGTGGCTTGTATCGTCTCTGTTGTGATTGGCTGGTGGCCCAGGCCTGTGTTATCTACTGTGGAACATGTTCTAGTCCCACCCCAGATAGTGCTTGGCACTCAAACATAGCCCTGCCCACTCACAATTACATCACGGCCCATGAAAATGCCATGTCTGCTTGCTTTCTCTATTCACAGTGAGCAGACAGGTAATGTTGCAGCGTAAGAAGTTTCTCACTCTGTCTTAACTAACTAGAAGAACTGAAGCTGTTTACTGTAGCTAGTCAACGTGACAGACAACTTTTAGAGAGCCTGACAGGTAGTGTCTCTCCTGGTCTTTAAGGGGAGATCTCAGGGCCAACACATACAGGACTTGACAGAGAGTGGATGTGGAGCTGCTCCGTATAGGTAGCAGCTGGAGACGGGAACTGCCCTGTCTGCTTGCTTGTCTCTAAATGGGGTAGATAAAGCAGACCGGTAGTTTGTGTTGGGGAATGGCATGGCGCAGGCTATTGGACTACACAACAGAGTGAAAGACAGGAAGAGTCTTGTTGAACATGGAGTTTTTGAGAAGCCTGGTCCCGGCTGTCATCTCAGGGGAGGGGTCCATTGAACATGTGGGAGCCTTACCCAGGGAGACAGGTCCCCGGCTCCTTCGTATGAAACGATTGGGCCTGCTAGCCATGGGACAGACCATTGAAGAGGTTCCAGGAGATCCAATGATGACGGTAGATCCTGGTATCAGGTCCTCCACACCTGGCCGCAGGAACCAAATTCGCCTCAAAGGTACAACTAACTCACCCTCATATTGATGCAGAAAGGATCTCATGATTTGTTCATCTTTGCTAAACCCATTTCATGGGTGCTTTTTGTAATTTACATTTTTAGTTTAGTGTATGTTGAGCTTTGTTAACATTTAACCAAAGGTTGGCTTTATCACCACCCCATCCCCATCCCCTTAATGCGTACATGCTAACAAGTACATACATAGAATGTATAGATGCAATACTGTATACAGGCTGAGGTTGCACACGAATGGATTAGATGCACAGCAATGGACACTGACTATAGTGCTGCTGTTGGATTCAAATGCCACAGAATCTAATTCAATAAAAAGATCCATTATAAACTCCTCATGTAATGTGTAATTGGTGTACATTCAATCCCATGTCTGTTAAAAGCAAGAACACAACATAATGAACAGCTGAGAGTTACTTCATTAAAAATTGGAGTATTTCTTTAATATTAATGTCCAATACATTGCACAGAATGAAAAAAGTTTGTTTGTTTCAGATCTTAAAGTGGAGTATCTTGCACTGACAAACATCAAGTTGAATAATATTATGTTTTTTACCCTAGTTAGTGAGCCCCTCCCCAAAATGTGCCCTTCAGACATTTTTTAAGAGACAGCACTGGGTGTTAGCTGCTCCTCTGTCAGACATGTGTAGGTACGGTCACACCACACTGGCTAGAGGAAGTAGAATTTACATCATAACCCATATTTAGTTTTCTTGCCACAAAAAGAAGATGATGGTGATGGTTATTTCTTCAGTTGTTAAAAGTTTATATGATCGACATAACAGTGACTAATGTATATTTCCAAATTTAAATTTGAATCCATTGACTACCAATGACCAACTACAGTGTGAAAACATTGTTGGCAATGGTGAACATATCCTATTATCCACAAACGAGCTCTGCTTAACTAACTTTACTCAACACCAAATGGTAGAAAAAGTTATTGAACATCTAGCAAACTAAAGACTTGGAAATGAAAAGTGGATTTAAGATTGTCAGCCGGCCAAAAATTTCCAAATGCTAATGTTGTGGGCTGCCTGCTGGACGTGGACAGTGTAGTGAATAGGCAATTGTTTGCTCACAGGTCACTGGTAAACAACTGTATATGATGATGTTGTAAGCTGTATGTTTGCCAGCTTGCTTTGGAGTCTGGTGAAGAAATGTATTAAAGCTGCTTTAACATCACATAACCTGTGGTCAGTTCTGCTCTGTTTATGTATTTATATTTCCCCTTCTATATCATTTGGTTATACAGTATATAGGCATTCGATTTTGTGGGTTGTCTTGTGATGCACATGTTGAATACTTCTTTGATTATTAATGAAGAGTGTTGTAACACAGCTGGTGTTTTTTTACTTGCTTGTTTTGTATGTTCGTCCATACATGGCATGCATGCCCTTTAGCATTGGAGAATTGCTGTCATGGATGGTATCTACTTGATGTGGTCCTACATCATGCTGGACGGAGGTAGTGATATCTGAAAAACAGATAAATAAAATGCTTGTCTTGCTACAATACCACAGGAACTGTAAGGAACAGCCTGGACACCTGTATGCACGTTTTTTTTTTTCAACCTAACAACTCTGTTGAAACAGAGCATCTAATATTGATAGTATTCGCAACAAGTTTGAGGACTGCAAAGTTGTCACTTTTCCTTTCTCTCCTTTCACCTTTTTCTGCACCTTTTGTGTGTGTGCGTGCAAAGCCCTGCTCCAGTTGACATGCAGAGATCGGAGGAGGAGAGAAAATGACAGCAAACAAGTGATGGAATTAAGGTTCTAAGAATTTTTCCTGACCACGAGAGACGGTATGAAAAACCTGGATGACAATTTACTCTTTCGGTCAGGAAGGATGACATAGAATGACAGTTATTGATGTAACTAAGGGTCTATGAATTCTGGATGACTGCTTGAGTTGTCATCCAGATGTTTCATTCTGTCTCAGACGGTCAGGAAAAATAATATATATATTGTTTTTGTGGGTTTTTTAACCAAGGTATCAAATTGGCTATCAAGAAATGTTGAATTTCACTGGTATTGGTAAAGACTATTACAGGACATCCCTAGTA
This sequence comes from Centropristis striata, assembly GCF_030273125.1. NCBI lineage: Eukaryota > Metazoa > Chordata > Actinopteri > Perciformes > Serranidae > Centropristis > Centropristis striata. Next base: position 18,879,797 of record NC_081525.1, on the reverse strand, counting down.
AACGTTATGGGGAACCATCAATGGAAAACTGTGATGCAATTTTTTTCCCCCATAATGCTTAGCTATTTCGCTGGCTAAGTATGCCCTGTACTGCTATAATAAATAGGAAAAAATAAACAAAATGTAATTAACATGAATATCAGATCACACTATCGTGGCCTGCCTTCAATGGAGCAAAAATTTGACAGTTGTTTCTAAAGAATGAGTTGTGCTGACAAGGTTAATCCTTTGGAGTAGGTCTACGATTGTGCCTATGGATACAGTAGTTAAAGGTTTACTGAATGTGTGTCCACATATGAATTATGTGTGCGTGCAGGCCAGCCAGTGTGCATCAGCAGTGGGGTGATGGCTTGTCGTCAGTATCTCAGTATGGCTTTTATGCAGTGCTACCTGTCAGAGCATGCTTGCTCCGTGTTTGCTCATGGCTAAAACATAACTCTCCCTTCTGCTCTACTTGCCTAGCCTCTGAGAAGGGGACCTGATAAGATAGCTAGCTAAACTAACCCACAATAACAATGAAGCTTGTTTGGGCTTTGGTTTGGAGACTTGTTGAGCTGTAAAGCCAGGTGCTTTTGTATATGTGTTTATGTTCAGCTTAGGCTGCTGGTGATATGTTGATATTTATATGAAAAACAGTGAGATCACATGTCCACAGACTGGATTGGGCATATTGTTTTCAAATCTTTCCTTTCTTTCTTTCCAACTAGGAAACATCCGTCATTTTAGACAATTCTCCTTTTTTCATCATGTTCGTGGTGGCAGGGGTCACAAGGGTGAGTTATGTAATAAAAGAAGTGATGTGATGGTAAGGAGAGGTATGTAAGGGATGGTATTCTGGTGTGTTCATACCTCAGCTCTGATTTAAACGCAGGGTTAATTATCCTGAGTGCCACTCCCTTGTTGCAGAACTGGCATAGCTTGAGTTGGCTTTTAAGGTGGTGCTGCTCTTTTCATTCTGTCATTTGTCTTTCTTCGCACACAGTGACATCAGCCAGTTGCACGACGTACAGCTGAGTTTTTGGGAAGGGTTTGATTGGGACAGTATTTGGTTAATGGGTGCAGCAGGTTTCCTGTTTGTGATTTGGGAGTGTTTGGAGCATGTGACTGTACATGAGTGTGCACTGGTGGGTTGTTCATCTGCTCTGAAGGTCTGGACAGCCTATAGGGTGTATCCAGACAGCCTGGATAGACTTATTCATCGGGTTTCTTAAATAGTTATTAGCCAACTGTAGTGAAACAAACCCCATAATGGTGCAGCTCAGTGCAGACTCGGCACTTAGTGGGTATATGGTGTCATAGCTGGGAAGACAAATGCTGTGAATCATTGTTAGTGCTTTTGCTCCAACCAGTTTTCCCAATAAATGCTCCTCTGTAGTGAACAACTTGAAGACAGCTAATTTTAAGAAGTGCTATGAGTAATGAGCTGACCTTTTTGTACCCGTTTTAAGATGAGTTTTAATTCAGATTCTGCTCTGTCATTCCTCAGAGACAATATGCTTTTGACCCAGGAATGACTCTTTGTTGAAATGAGTTGCCTCTTGATTTGCCAGGCAAATCTGAGAAATGAGTTTGTTCATTTTCCTGCTTGAGCAGAGGAAAAAAGGTTCTGTCATTGGGTTTGAGTGTGTCTGGTTTGTGCAAGGAGTTATTTATAAAGATGTTTTTGATTATTCACCCTCACACAGCTACAGAGGAAATTGGCCAGGAAAAAAAATGTGTGTCAATATGTGTGTAAAATGTTTAAAATCTAAATGTGCAGAGTTTGTGTCCTGATAATTATTACAAGAAAGTATGAAATTGCTGGTTCTCAAGGGAGTGTGTGTAAGTGAGGAGCTGTGCAGGCTGCAGAGTTGTGCTGCATACCCAGACTGCTGTGATGGATCTAAATGGCGTGTCCTCTGCAGCCCAGGCACCACTGGGGAGGTCAGGGATTGAATTACAGCTCCTATCGATTATTGTTCCCACCACTGCCCTTCAGAGAGGCCAGGACAGGAAATGCATCCTCCACCCTGTGGGCTCTTGGGAGGAGCAGCTCCCCTATACCGTCTGCAGCCAGGATGGCTAGCTGTCAATCACTGCTACTTTGTGAATGGAGCTACTATAACATGCCTTGGTTGTGCATTTAGTTGAGATTATTCAATCAGTGAGCTCCTCTTTCCAGGAAGTCGGTTATAATGTTGTTTATTTGAGGTCCTCAACTTACGTCAGCTGTGTTGGACAGTAGCTCTTAGCTGTAATGTTCCCAGAGAGCTGATGCTGTTGGTTATTCTGCTGCATTCCTCAAACAATAAAGCTGGTTTACAGAAAACAGCACCGGAGGTCTCTGAATGTTTGTATGTGAACTGGTTTGCTGATAAGGATGACAATATGTGCTCTAATTCTGTTTTTAAACATAATGTGTACACATTAGGCTTCTGCCAAATACGTCTGCCTTTCAGCATTTAGCTAGTGCCAGTTACAGTGTGGACTCTGTGGGACATAGGGCCTGGAATTGGGGATTTCTTCTTCAATTACATTTGAAATAACGAAAGTGTAATTGCCATATTTAAAGCTATATTATGCTATCCAGCTGATTTCTCGTGAGCCACTGCACTTACGTTGGGTACATAGACTGAGTCAAAGAAGTGGACATAGCTGTGGTGTCAACAATTGGCTTGTGGACTACAGTTACAGCCTTAAGTTTGCCATTTTGTTTGACTTTGGCCATCTTGGCTTTTTGGAGACATAAGTGACCATATTTGGACAAGAGGTTGGAGCTAGGAAGGAGGACGTTATAGGAAGTTATCAGCGAATGGTAGCATTAGCTAGATAGTTAGCAAGGTGCATTGGCTAATCAAATTTACATCCTCCTTAGAGTGTCTTTTAGACATTTTTAAGGCAACCAAAATGTTACAATTAACTTTTGTGAACTAAAAACCAACTGTGAAAGAGTCAAAGTTTTAACACAAAAACATGATGTGCTGTGATAGCAACCTGTCAACCACAAACTAGCTCTGCCCTAAAGCATACCCTGCTTGATCATCTATTTTACTGTAAATGGGACCATAATTTGCCATATGAATATCATGCTGTATTGAAGAAGACTTGAAACTCGCAAATGAGACCATGAGCTTATTAGGAAAATGTTTACTGAAATAATAAATCAATTGAGAAGTCGGGTAATTTTCTGGTAGACTTCTACACAATATGACTTATTTTTGCAATTGAAGCAGTCGCCTCCTCCTGGCCATTAGAAAGAATGCAGGTTTAATGCACTTTTGCATTGGCATTACTTTTGAGGCACGGAGATTGCCTCTTGGTTGGTTAATAGAACTTAAAATAAAAATATCTGCAGAATCGTGGTGGAGCAAAACAGTATCTGAATGAGGTAAATTCAAAATACTTTGGATAGAAAAACTGCATACATTAGATAACTGAAACAAAATATAAAACGCCAATGAAACAAAAATGTGCAAAGGAGTTCCAAACCTCTGGTTCTGTTGTTAATCATGTGGTTGAACACAGGAGTTATCTGACATTTTTATTCACTCTTGGACAGAGATGAAGCTGATATTGACCTTCTAACTTAACTCTCAGCAAGTATAGGCAAATTTCCCAATATTGCGATCTAGTCCTCTTAATATTTGAGAATGAAATCTGTCTTACATTTACAAGAATGAGACTTTTGTTGATCACCAAGAACCTTTCACATTGAAATGTCTCTCCATGATTTACAAACCGCATGTAACTGTATCCAAAACCTCCAAGATGTCATCTAATGAAATAGAGCAATATGTAAATTGCTGCAAATGTGCACTGGGTCTGTGCTTGTTTATTACAAGTTTCACAGTGAAAGCCTGCATCAGGGCAGCACCAGCCAGGGCTTGACAAAGCATTTGCTTGTGTTGTGTTTGTTTGCAATGAGCTCTGCCTCATTTTGCATAACTTGTGTAGTGGAGGACATGTGACAGAGGGAGAGACTGAGGGCGAGAGAGAAATGAAGACTAAACTAAAACAAGACAAAGAACAGTTGTCTTTTTGCAGCCTTCCCAGTGCTGTTAGCCTCCAAATATTTTGTTAACAAACTTAATCCTGCGCCTGACTACAAATTGCTTGATGTCATGTGGATCTGTTTTTAAGTCCCTGTGAGAGCAGGTAAAACTGCCATCAACAAAAGATTAAAATATCACATGAATCAGATGTCTGTGTCTCTCTCACACACATTCACACAAACTCAGTGGGATTTTTTTTCACTGATGCATTGTGTAGTGAGTTTGTGCATCATTCTGTTTGTTACTATGTCTGGTAGCTTTTGGACAGAGCAATGATGTAATGCCGATGACTCCACTGGGTGTGAACGGTTAGTTTAACAAATAGATTAACTTGGATCGCTATCAGCTGAGTTTAGAAACCATGAACATACCTCAGTGCAGCTAGAGTACAATTGACTTTGTTTTGAATATTGTTGTACATGGCACATTATTTAGGAACATTTTTTAAAATTATTTTAAGGCAGAGATTAGAATAAAGGTAGGAATACTAGTTGCGGTGTGTGCACCCCCCCATGTTCAGTTTATCCTCCCTTTTTTCTTTCTTTCTTCCATCCTCCCATTCTTTCCTTTGCCTCCTACTGCAGTCAGGGATGACGCATCAGTATTGCTGTGGAGCTTACAGGAAGTGTCGTTTTGATAGGCCAGGAGAGAGGCAGAACAGTAGCAGCTCTGACATGCGTATGCATTGCTGAGCCACAGCCAGAGAACACTCGCAGCATTTTGATGACATCACCCACCCCCACACTCTGCTCCCCCCCCCTTCTGTTTGCTGTTGAAACAAGCTCGCTCTCACTCAGAGAGAAAAGAGCAGGCATCAGTAAAAGAACAAGAGCTCACTGGGAAGAGGAGGGGCTGCTCATGAGCGAATGGAGAGAGAGAGAGCTTTTGGGGGAGGCGGAGGGTGGCTGACAGCGCTAGTGGGCTAGGACTGGCACACACACATACACACACACACACAGGAAGAGAAGAGGAGAGGGAATATTGCCGTGCATTGTTAAGACTTCTGTCGCGTACTGCTGTTTCTGCCCTATCTGGAGCAAAAGTTCTCACGCAGTTTTGTCCTTCACCTCTGGATTTTTTTGAGCTGAAATGGGGATGAGAGACTCTGTGGATTGGCAAGTGGGCATCGGGCGCTGGGGTGGAATACTTCTCTAACTCGCTTGGCTATGCTCTCTCTCCTCTTCTCCCAGCGCAGTTTTACTCTTCGGTGAACTAGGTGGCAGAGGAAACGAACCGGTAGCACTTCTTGGGTCTCTTTCTTCAGCAGCTGCTCACGTTGGCTTTCAAGATGCTGCGTTTAACTAGCACCTGTGGAGGGTAGTATCAAGTCCGGGGGAGGCGTATGAGAGGTGTATATTATTCGAAAAGAGTGGAATGTTTGGGTTTCATGAAATGAAAGTGACGGGAGCCGTGTAGAATTTATTTGTGCCTTTTTCCGGTGAAGCATAACTTTTGAGAGCCACCATGCTGAGCCTGCAGGATTCGGTCTTCTTTGAGATCAGCATCAAATCTCTGCTCAAGTCTTGGAGTAGCAGCTGTGAGTACATCGCCAAGCGTGCACACATGTTTACATACCACACTTGGCCACCAGACTTATCTACCACACACAGCCAGCAGACCTGTGCAGCGGTGTACATGCTTGCATGCAATCCAATCTATGCTCAGAGATTTCCTATCTTCTTCCTGTATAAGAAAAGCGGTTATTAATGGAGTTGTCAAGATGACTGATTATGTTTAGTCCAGGTTTAGCCAGGCTTGTTTGATGTGTGTGCAGGTGGCAGCAATTAACCTCCTTCTTCAGCAGAGTCTACCCTCCTCCCCCTGCCCATCATCATTCTACTGGCTCCTGTTTGTCCCACAGATAATGTTTCTATTGATGAGCATCTGCTGTTACAGGACACAGGTGGATTTAAAGTACTCTCTGCTGCTCCCAGCTTACCCTTTCCATCTTTGTCAACTTTTAAAAATATTTTAACATCCAGATCTCTTTCTTTTCCTCTAGTAGCTCTCCACACAATCCTCCTTATCTCCTCCTACTTTTATACCCTCCTCTTGCTTCCCTCTGGGGCAGCTAATGTTTCCCTACTATTGATCCGTCTCCTGGTTCCCTCCTATTATTAGCTTCCCATTTAGCCCATATTACATCAGAAATCAAAAAGGAGCTGCCTCCTCAGTCTCGCTGAAATGTAGTGATGGACAAAGGTGGACACAGCAGTTTGCCAATTGTCCAGCTGCTGCTGCTTCTGCTGATTCATCACTCTAGTTTACTTGCATTAATACTTATACATATACCCAACTCTGCTTTTTGTGTATCTCAAAAACACAGTTTCAATATTGTTGATGCATTAAAAAAATCATATCTGACTGCCAATAGGGGTTTCAGTTGTTGTGTGAGGTACTGGTACAATACATAGCTTTGCTGTGATTGAAGGACTTTAGCTGCACAAACTCCAACCAAACATTAGACTTGTCTGAATAAGGAATGTATGGTTTGCCTTTTTCAGGGACTCACATTGGTCTTACTTGGATTTTGGTATCCTCTATCAAAGTATCCTGCACATACAGTTTTGAGAGATTTTCTATCATACATTTTGATGAGAGCTTCACATCGGCTTTCTCTCTCCCTCTCACAAATGCACACACACACACACACACACACACACACACACACACACACACACGCACACAAACACACACACACACACACTTTGTGATAGCGGTTGGGAATGTGCTGTAAAAGTTTGCTCTAGATATGGCAGTTTTGAAGTCTGTTCTAGATATGGAAGTTTTGAAGTTTGCACTAGATATGCGCTACATGGTAACCAAAAGTGATTAGAGATAGAAGTGAGATTTAGTTTGGTGGTAAACCATGTATTGATTTATATACATACATAATTGTTTTTAAGAAATCTGTTCAGTTTTTAAGAACTTGTTTGACTTAATTTCAGTCATTTTTGCCAACCAATTCAGGACTGTACCAGAAAGTTGAACCTAGTTTTCTAAAGTATATCAGTGGACTGTGAATGCAGCACTCTGGTCTAGTGGCTAAAATTCTGCCAATGTTGACATTTATATATATAGAATAAAAAAGAAGTGATGAGGTTGGACTGAAATTGTAGCTTTTCTGTGTGGAGTTTGCATGTTTTCCCTGTCTTTGCATCCGTTTGCTCCAGGTGCTCTGGCTTCCTTACAGTTTAAAGCTATGCAGGCCATGCAAATAATAATCACTTCATTGCCCATAGATGTGAACGTATGTTTTAATAAAAATAAATAAATGTTACTTTATTCTTGCAGGCACTTGTTGCTACTGACACACACACACACACACACACACACACACACACACACACACACAGCGTCTGTATATATAATTGCCCTGTGATAGACTGGAGAGTCATCCAGGATTGTGCTTGCTGGAATATAGGCTTTAACACCCATGACTTTGAACAGAATGTCATTTAAAATGTGTATTTATGTATTTATTGTTTTATGTATGGTCTAATCATAATTCAAAGACGCATTTCTCAAAAAGACATAGAAACCATTGATTTAAACTTGGAAACCATGAAAAAACCCAACAACAACATGGAGGAGCAGTATACATTCCAGGACATATTGTATGTCTGCATTCTCTCCCTCAAGGAAATGCATACTTGAGAAATGAAAGTAATACATAAAAATGCTTGTACCGTGGACCATCTGATCCCTAACGTTGAAAAGGGGTCTGCATTACATATGTTCTGTTAACTTAGCAGCAAAACATCCACCTGTTGAGTAAACAGCTTTCCTCCATGTGTCCCTCTTTCTGATTACCGCTCCCCTCACCCCTCTCCCCCCTATCCTTTGCTGGTTGCCAGTTTTTCATTGGGCCTCTCAAACAAAGAGGGCCTAATTTCAGAAGCCTTTCTAAGCCGCAACCCAACTTCCATCTATCTAGTCTCTCTGTGTGACGATTTCCCCCCATGTAATGAATACAGAAAATGTTACTGAATGTTGTTGTTTACCTCGTCTTAAGATGTACTGATGTTCACTTGAAACACCCATTAATATTTTTAGTATTTACTGTTAATACATGTGATGAGGCCCTAATGCATTTTTGATTCATGATGGAGCATGTTTATTGGTTTCTCAAGCTAGCCCTGTAGTACAGATGTTTTTGTATCTTTTTTCATTTTTATTTGGAAGACATATTGGTGAACTAGTAGTAACTCGTCAGAGACTGAGCATGTTGAGACACAATGGCAGAATTGGCACTGCCACACCACATAAACATTGGCAGTGATTCCTTTGTCTCTATCTTAAAAAAAAAAAAAAAATGGACGCACTCACGGGCCTGCATTCCAGCAGTATGTGTGTGTTTGTGCTGTTGTTTCTGGTTGTCCTGACAGGGGAAGTGAGCAGGCGTTTGGGAGGGTTTTATTTTAACTGTGACAAGGTGGAGTCACTGCTCTAATAGTTGTGTAATCCTGCAGAGTGCTCCATTTCTTAAGCACAACTATGGAACTCTGGTAGAGTGGGGCTTATAGGCCTCTCTAAACAAAACACAAGCATTTTCTTATACCGCAGTAGCAGCTTGTCAATTCTTTCCATAAGAACTGCAGATCTTAACATCTTTTAGGATGTGCTGAATCTCATAGATACCAGCATTGGAGCAGATCTTAAAGCTTTCAGGCTAAGACGGACAACAGTTTTTTTTAGTGGTGTAATGGTAAACAAAGTAATGGTTTAGTTCATATCCCAGTTTAGAAGTCAATGTTTACTATAAGTTTGGGAAGAGCAAATGCACCAGGATTTTTTCTGGTGCAGTATCTTTTAGAGCAAAATATCTGTCAAAATACTGTTCTCAGTTAAGTATTGTGGTGCTGCACGACATCCTGGTCTACAAATTTTAATTCTACAGATTTAAGAAAAAAATGTTTGGCGCCAAGCCTCCGAACAAAAAATCCATGATTATTTATAGTTTTTGTTTTTGAAAACGAGAATAATGATGCCTCAGTGATTATTCCTTCCAATATTGTTAATCATATCGCAATTACGTTATCAGTCAAAATAAATGCAAATAGATTTTTTTTTCTCCAAATTGAGCAGCCCTTTCTTTTTCTTTTTTTTTTTACATTACTGCAAGTGTCAAGTGAAGCACACAATCCTCTTGCTGGGGATTGAGGTAAAATAATAAAAACTAAAAGATATGCATTGGGAGGAGTGTTTCAAATAATTCAATGTTGGTTATATTTTTGAATATTGTGAATACAGTGCTGACAATGTCTGACAGTAGAGCCACAAAGAGCTACAGAATAACACTGTACTTGAAATACGAGTTTTCTTACATATTATTAGTAAAGCATGCTTGAACTTTTTGCATTTAGATTTGAATTGAAAAAGATGACATGACCTTCAACTCAGAGTATCAGACATTCCTGGCATTAAACACTGAGGAGTTTTTTGTGTTTTTTTCACAGGTTTTTTTTTAATCCATTAGATTTGTGCAGTGGGGTCAGCTTTAGAAGGGAATCGTAGTTTGGCATGCCACAAATAGCTGGCATGTCTTAGGAAGAAAAAGCGCGCGAGGAGGACTAATGCATAGAAAAGGCGGCCTTGTCGTTTTTTTTTTCTTCTTGTTTTGTCGTTAAATTGAAAAGTACAGTGTTGGGGTATTCATTCGTGTGAACCTGTCAACAATCTAGATGGCCCAGGGTGGGAAAGAAAAGAAGGATGGAGGGGGTAGAGCAGACATGGCACTGATTGGATATTAGGAGCTGGCTATGTGACATCATTGGGGGTGTTGGTGCAGCACAGTAAACAAAGAGGGAAATGCTTGAAAGGCTCTCTGTGCTGCTGGACAACATGATCACAACACAGCTAACACTTGCTACCACACTGCCCCAGCCACCTCCCCTAACTTCATTTGCACTATAAAAAATATCATGACTATCAATTTCTGATTTATTTAATCATAACAGTAAATTACAGCACGCTTTAGGATTTTTTCATATTGTATTATTTTGTTTTTTGTTTTAATTTTAAAAAATGTAGGGGGTCAGAAGGAAGGGTCTAAATATGTATTACATTGTCAACCTATTTTACAAATGAACACTGAGGAATCAAAGACTCAATAAAATAAATAGCTAAATAAACATCAGTGTATATTCAGTATCTGTCTATTGCTGAACATTAAAATAAAGAATACATTAAAATAAAATAAATCACTATGTGACACCATTTCTAAATCACTACAAAACATAGTTTTCTGTATTATATGTTTGTATCAGCACATATATGAAAATATGCATATGAAAAAAGTACACAAAACCATCCCATAAAGCAGTCAGTTATTCATCTCAGTCAGCCTCAAGAGGTCTAGCTTCTTAATATATAAGCCTACATAGTATTTCACAACTTGAGCACATTTTCATATTTCTGTCATACAAAAAAGCTTCACATGTGAGGAAACATATTTTTTCCTGCACTTCTGCTCCTCAATGGTATTCAGACTACAAAGAATGCATGTGAGTGTTTCTGTGACAACCAGGAAGAAACAGAACAAGGCTTTTCCTGGGAGGGAATGAGGTAAAGGGTCAGTTCATGATTGGCTGGACTGGAACCATTGTGGACTGGACTGGAAGTTGCGTCCCAGCTGTAGCATTAATCTCCGGAGCGCTATTGAATGTTATGAAGCCTTGTTCCGTTAAATGGATAGCAACTTGGCTGTGGGAGTATGTACCTAGATAAGCATTTCATGATGACAATGCAATTTTCATGCATTTCATTAAATGTTTTGGGTAAATAGCAACTCGTATGGTGCTGGTACATTAGTGCTTTTTAAGGTAATTTATTGTTTGTGCGTGTGCACATACCTAGCTTTCATTCTATTAAACTCTTCATGATTAAACAGTTAAGAGTGACTGAATTAGATATAATAACCTTCAGTTTTCTTAGAGACTTGCAACTCTGTTTTCACCTCCTTCTTTCTGTATGATACATACTGTAAGGACTTGATTGAGCATTATAACTTTATGCACTCCCAACTCCCTGAACACCAAACCCTAAAGATTTGCTTACACTATTTGAATATGATGACCAAATGATCTGTGCCGCATGCAAATTTGCAGAGCTCTGGGTTCTTGTTGTGACCCGAGATGAATGTTTTTCAGGAAGCCAGTCTAAATGCTATTGAAGGAGCCCTGTGGACATTCAGTGTTAGTGTTTTACTTTCCTCACCACTGAACTTTCAGCCCTCCTTTTTGCTTTCACTCTGTAATTTACTTAGTTTAGACTGTTTAATATACTTTTTTAAAGGTGCTATAAAATTGATTAAGCAGCCATTCCTGCATTTATTTTACTATTCAGCAAGTCAGGATGTGGGAAATGTGTTCCAGTTGGCTCTATATGATGGTAGTGTGATAAATATTCCAGAAACGCCTGCCACTACTGTACTGTCTTAACAGCACAATTTGTCACAATACCGGCCACAGTTGATATTAAACCCAGGGTACATGTAATCCTGTCTTACCACAGTGACTCATTTCCATTTGCACCACACATTTTCTGTGGTAAAGGGGAAAAAAAGATAAGCAGTCCAAATAAATACAACCTTGATTCCAAAAAAGTTGAGATGTTGTTAAAAAAAGTAAAAAAAAAAAGATTAAAATGCTTGAAAAAAAATGGTTATGGAAAGTTTTTCCCCAACTTGTATATTTTTTTAATTAAAGAAAAATGATAGATATTGGAGGACAGATTTGTAAATTAGCCTGAAAATCATTGCACATTTGGGACAACTTGATCGATCTCTCAATACAGAAGTGCAAAGAAAAAGAAAACTGGCCATCTTCTGCACCATTATGCAAATTCTAAGTTCGTTTATATGGAAGTTTCTTAGAGATTTACATAACCCTTTTGTTATAAGCCTTTAGTGCAGTGGTTTTCAAAAGTTTTTTGCCCAATGCACACCAAAGTGCAAGCCAAAATCTCAAGGCACACCTGTATTCATATTGGTGAAAAATAGCCTATATACCACGTTATTACTCTGTGAATGTTTGTTTTTCTTTTCTTTGATGTATCACACTCCAATAATCAGCTACACACTGTATTTAGTATACATACATGAAAGTGGTATCCATCTTCTCATCTCACTCTTTGTAAGAAAGCCAAAAAAGGTATTTCTCAACATGTAAAGCTACTCCTTAAACTATCTTCATTCTATTGTAAGTCTGCTTGATTTTATACCAAACCAGTTTAGCAAAAAAAGCTGTACAGTTTTTTTCAGAACAACATGGTTAAAAGAGCTGGCTGTAATATTTACTTGCTGTAGGTCTAGACATGAACACAAATATAATTTTTTATGATTAATTTTGATAATTAATGACCTAGATCTAATGAGATTATGATTTTCCTGACGTTTGTTTTTTTTAAGGTGATTTGTGCCTATTATCGGCTGTGCGAGTTTAGAAAATGAGTTTATAATGAGAAGCTTTGACTCAAATGGAAGTTGTATGTTTTCTCTAGTCAGCACTAGAATATTTCTCTCTTGCTCTCTCTTCATCATCATTTCAATTTGCCACTTTAGGAAATGTCTGTGCTCCTGTTTGGATTAGAACTAGCGCATGACATTGCATACTTTACAAAAGTGGTGTTCTTAGTTTGACCCTGCTGCTTTCGACTCCCACTGTATTATTTCCTAACCTCTGCCCTCCGCCCTCTCTCTGCAGCTTCTGCACCAGTCAGCAGCAGCGTGAGTAGACGCCGTGCCCCCTCCTCGGTGACTCCACTCTCGTGGGAGAAACACAACGTTGCCGCCATGTCGAGCATCACCATCGACCCCGAGCTCAAGCCGGGGGAGTTTGTCATCAAGAGTCTATTTGCTGAGTTTGCTGTGCTGGCTGAGAAGAAGATCGAGATGGTGATGGCTGAACCGCTGGTGAGTCCACAGGGGGGTGAAAGCTAGTGTCAAGAAACACAGGAAATGAAATTCAATACACAACACGTGATGTGACACACGCTGCTGAGACAACCTCCTGTCTTTTGCAACTAACTGCTGCCTTGAGCCACTCCAGGAAAAACTGAAAGATGTGTGACGAAACTGGCAGGAGAGCCACATAAAAAATTGTTTATTATTAACAGACTGGGTGTCCATTGGCTCGCCTGTTCCTCATTCATTCCTTTAATTCAGTTCAGTTTCTGTCCTTTACGTGTGGCCTCCTGACAGGGTAATAACATCAGGCTGATAGAAGTCCTACCTCACTATTTCACAGTAAAATATCGGTGTTCTTCTCTCTCACTTGCTTAAACATCACCAGGCATGCTGCTTGACTGATAATAACCTGCTGTTTGAGCCCAACTCATATGTCGGTCCACTGATGTTATCAGCCAGTATTGGCCCATCACAGACCTATCGGTATTGGTATCTGTTTTCTGATATGTGCGAATATGATAACCTTTAACAGAACATATACATAATACATTTATTATTATTATTATTGGTTATTGTTATTATTGTTATTGTTGTTGTTGTTGTTGTTATTGTTATATTTAATAATTATATTCTATAATTTATTTGTTTAACCACTTATGATTCTGCCCACTTTTTATGGAGAATAAGGGGACAGGGAATATTTAGGGGGAGATAGCAGGTCAACTGAAGATGCCACATAGAAGTGGTGTACATCATCTGAAAGGTGTGGGCCTGAAGATGAATTTGAGATGTAGCTCAGCACAGCTCAGTTGTTCAATCTAGTCATGAATCTGTGATATTAATTAATTCATTACTTAATTAATAAAAATACTTAATAATAAAATAATCAAAATGTCTAAGGGTTTTAGAACATGATTATAGTAGTATGTGAAGGCCATTCACATTATTAATTGTGTCTCATAAGCTGTTGCAACAATTTTTGCACACAGTTTTGGTACCCGTAGAACCCATTGTCATTCAGATATCTTGAGGTCAGAGTTCAAGGGACCCTTACGAAAATGTCCGCTTCAGTTTTTAAATTTCGCCTGACTTGGTAAAGTTATTCATCCCCCTTCAAGACAAGATATCACAACATAGTTCCACTGGCAGTCGGAATGCTAAAGTGTTAAGACAGCAGCCTTCTGACTACTATTGCATAGTCAAATCTTCTACATTTGTGCCTAAATCCACATGGAAAAGCTCTATTTTCATACCCCCACACCAGTAATCAGACCTTTTTTTACCCTTTGAAATTGGTATCAATATCTGTCTCAATAACCCCATATCAGTCAGGATCTAATTACAACTCTACTGGGTTAGTAACACACTTATTCTTAACCTTTTTTCTCTCTCTCTCACCCCTATAACAGGAGAAACCCCTGTCCCGATCCCTCCAGAGAGGGGAAGATGCACAATTTGACCAGGTCAGTACAGCTATAGTAATGATGAAGAGGTCCATTTTCAGGACCAACAACAGTCCTCTTCTACCTCCTGTATGTGTGTGAATCCCCAGCTCCACCCACTCAATGGCCCGTCCGTCCCTCATCTGTAGCTGGTGCAGAACTCTATACAATAGGCCTGCCTGCTGCAGAATGCTTTGTTCAGCACAACACAAAGCCAACGAGGATATGGTGCTATAGATCCAGCTGTCCCTATTGTGAGTGAGGGAGAGAAAATGGGTATAGAGAGCGCAAAAGTGAGAGTGTAGAATCGCTGTGTCATCCTCAGCAGTAAATCAGCATTGGGTGCTGGAGTGTATCTGCCCGCCGCCATAAGGGCAGAGGGAGCAGTTGCATAACTCTCCTGCCTAGCATCTATCATCCTCCCTCATCATGATGCACTGGCCCTTAAATACACACAGGTTCACTTAAACAGTTCATGCATACTGACCACCTTGTCTCATGTTTTATGTATTGTCTGAACTATCCACTGTAATCCTAAGTTTGCTAAAGTGCTGATTTCTCACTTTCTTTATTTACTCGTTAGGATATACTCACAAGAATACAGCTGTTATTGAAGAGCGACATTAGATGATCTCTAACATCACCGTCGAGCTGTAAATGCAGTGCTAGTTTTAAAAAGCACAATCTGACATCTTGGATGCGATCAAAGTGCTGACGGAGTGTTGGGAAGACTTTATTATTTGTGTAGTAGGGATTCACTGATATATTTGCCGATATTAAATAAGAAAACATTTGCATATGGCAGTGGCTAGTGTTTATCTTATATGTTACTTCAATTTTGCACTGGCTTAATGCTGTGTTACTTATTTGTGGTTGGAGAGGCAATAAATAGCAAAAAAACCACAAGGTGAAAGGTCAAAATTAACAGTGCATGTCTGTTCTGTCACGTATGAACACACCAGAGTAGTGTAGCAGCACTATGATGTGCTCAACACTAAACTAATTGTAATCAATAGCCCCAATATGTCCCCCACGAGGTGCGAAATCCTCCGCTCTATACTAGCCCTGTTCAATTATTGAATATCCACTTTTAATCACTGCTTGTGGGACTACATTCTCTACATTATGTAATCCTTATTACAATATTTGACAGGTATAAATATTTAAGTTATGCATTAAAAAAAATAGGAGAAGAAGACTAGGTTTATTAGTAATAATGTCTGATTCTAATGCTTGTATGTTATTGTTTTCCAGTTAATAAGCTCTATGAGCTCAATAGCAGAACACTGTTTGCCCTCCCTACTGCGCACACTGTTTGACTGGTACCGGCGGCAGAGTGGCACTGAAGACGAGTCTTATGAGTACAGGCCTCGCTCTAGTACTAAGTCCAAAGGGTGAGTTGCTCATCTTGGTTTCCTTTTCAGTTCAAACCCTCTGAACTAAAGTAATTTCAGGGTGTTTTTTGCTTCTGTCAAATTTGACACTGTTTTTTATTGCAATATATTAGTCGCACACCTCTATAGCAGCAGCACAATGATGGCTAGAAGTAGGGAGAACTCAAAAATGTCTTTTGCGCAGTATAACACAGTGATAATGCCATAAATCATAAACAATATACACAAGTTAAATGTCTTTGATAATATATATGACAAATATTAGGGGAAAAACATGGAATCCATATATACAACATTTTTCCAAGTGCCCAAAAGTTTGATGATGGAAGCATGATTCATTCATGGACCATCAGAAATGTAAAGATCCAACAATAATTTCAGTTTTTATGGTTTCTGGCTGTAAAAAATGATGTAATTTTGGCAATTAATTTTAAAAGAAAATGTTCCTTTTAAATTGCTGGAAAGTTGTAGTGTTCAGAGGGTCAAAATGTACTTTGCTCAAAATCTGCTCGTCTATAACAATATTTTCTTCCTCCTTGTAGAGACGAACAGCATCGGGATAAAGATTACCTTCTGGAACGGAGGGATTTAGCCATAGATTTCATTTTTTGTTTAGTTTCAGTGGAAGTTCTAAAACAGGTGAGCTATCTGACACTCTGCTTTTGTATACTTATTTACACTGCCTATAAAATGCTTTTGTCAGTTGGGTTGCTGGGGTAATATGACTACTAATCATTTACATATAAAGGAGGAAATGCAGCGCACCTGTTTGAACTAATACTGACATGATCCTCCTGCTAGACCGAACTGTGTCTGTGTTACTGTAGATGTGAAAGTGTTTCTTTGTTACTGTTAATGTGATATCTGTTGAAGGACAATAAAGTCATAATGAGTACTCATAGCATAGCCTTCATACTTGCTCAATAGATGCAGGACCTTTTTATTGCTACCTATCATTCAAATGATCAGATATGCTTAACTGCCAGTGTAGCATTCACCTCAGATAAGAGTTTCTTTTATAGTTGTACTCACGATTTGCAGACTAAGAATAGTTTTTTTTAATAGGTTTTTTATTTTTTATTTACTTCTGTGGTACAGAAATGAACTGCAGTGTTGTTAGTGAGATCTTTCCCTGCAGGGGGACACAGTAAATAAATACAGTGGCAACAGACCAACTCCCAACTGAGTTTGCTTCTAAAGTGGACTGTCCAAATCTGTGCCACATTCTGAACTAAAAGCCAATCCCTGGAGACCAGAGCTAAGTTGTCCTTGGCTTTGCTCCTTAGAGGGGGATAATGAATGCTAGCAAAGAGAAAGAATAAAGACTATCAATGCTTCTTATAAGACCAATGCTTCCATGTTTACGTCACAGATTCCTCTTCATCCAGTGCCAGATGTTCTAGTACACGAAGTTCTAAACCTGGCATTCAAGCACTTTAAACACAAAGAGGGGTAAGTGAGCATCAATGCACAGATAAACACACAACACAGATGAATAACACATGAATAAGAAGTGCTGATGATAAAACACTCGAGTGTGGCGCTCTCACTGGTGGGTTTGGCCTTGCAGTCGTTTATTTATTTTTATACTATTGGGTGAATGCTCAACTCTGATTGGTTGTAGGGTGTCCACTAATTCCTCACAATGGCTATTGGCTAAGTAGTTCTAGTGAAACTGTTTGTTCGCCATTCTCAATTAATGTGATGTTTATATAGTATCAGCCTATATGTAAAATCTTGTAAAAAAAACTTTTATTTTGTATCACTTAAGCGATTGTCTCATATCCCATTCACTATTCATCTCAACATGACAGCTAGTCTGGTTTAACATACTGTCACATCATGTTTACTGTTTGTCAACTGCAATGGTATTGACTTTGAGTCTTGCTAGCTTCTATAAGCTCAGTGTAGTAGATTTATCTCCTGTTAAGTTATATCTCTCTGTAAAAGTCTGATTTTTAGACTCATCAAAAGACGTCTTATTTTTATACATTCCTTTAATGAAAGATGTTAGATTTTTCTGCATTTACTGCAGTCAGAGGCATTCATTTAAATCCAGTGACAGATGAGACTTCTGTCTCTCTGTTTGAACAAACATCACTATGAAGTGTAGGGGTATAGAAAATCATCTGGTGTCAAAATCATGTCAGAGAACAGATGCGTTTTGTTTTGAAACAAAATTTTGAACTGAGCCATGTTGGTTTTGAAAAAGCTGACTTCAGAATGAAACCGATAACCTATTTACTGGAGTATGTACATTTCCATTGTCTAACAACCTTATGAGATGGTAACACATTTTCCAAGTATTAGTCAAACCTTCAGTTGTTACCAAGCAAATGGAGATGTGGCTTGTGGATGTAGATTGCAAAAAACATACAAATATATATTGACTGTCTTAATTTTTTTTTCTTTGGCAAGTGACCATGGTATAAGCAGGACAGTGTCCTTGGACGTGTCCGTTATCAGAAATTAATGGACTGTGTAGAGGCAACTTATCCTTCCTGTTGTCCATTAATCACTGACAATAGACACCTTTGTTTTTTAATAGACCGGCTCGATGAGCATTGTGTCACTATATCAACTGTATTATTAATGACCATTTCATAAAGCAAATTCAACTCTCCTTTAGCAACTTGAGTCAAGTAAACACACTTACACTCTGCTGTTGTTTTGTTTTAATGTGTGGTCAGTCACGTAGCACAATGGCTCCCGTACCAAAGATTCCATTTGTTTAAAATGTGTGCTTGAATTGACAGGTACTGTGGCCCCAACACTGGCAATGTACACATCATCGCAGACTTGTATGCTGAGGTCATTGGTGTCCTAACACAGTCAAAGTAAGCAAGCTTAAAACTGGATAAATCTAAGTTATCACATTCTCATCATATTTGTGTGAGTGATATGTATATACCTTTTTCGTGTGTGTGTGCGCGTGTGCGTGTGCTCAGGTTTCAGGCTGTGAGGAAGAAGTTCATCACGGAACTGAAGGAGCTCAGGCAAAAAGAGCAGAGTCCCTATGTAGTCCAGAGCATCATCAGTCTCATCATGGGCATGAAGTTCTTCCGGGTTAAAATGTATCCTGTGGAGGATTTTGAGGCTTCTTTTCAGTTCATGCAGGTAAATTATGGTCATAATTATGTATATTTGCAGGAGTGTACAGTAAGTGTGGCTGATACGTGCGTTTGCTAAATTACACTAGACGTTTGTTGTTGTTTTTTACTGCTGCCCCTTTGTTCAAACTCAGCAGCTCTCCCTAGCAATGGCTCATAAACCTAGATGAGTTACGATCAAAGGTGAGCTTTGCCAAGAAGAGGGTGTATGCGTGTTTCCGGCTCTGCAAAGAGCTGTGACCGGAGCTGTAGCTTTTCCATTAATCTCTATACAGTGAACACACTCGCTGTTCGTTTAACACTGCCATGATTTCCTATTGTGTTAATGGAACATACCGTGGTTTATGTCCACCGCTCTGTTTTAGCACTTATCATGGTTTCTACCCATATGGTGTTCTTTTAGAGCCTCACAGGTATAGGATATTCACATTTTGTGCTGATATTGAAGAAAAAAATGACCAATTAAGTTTGTCTCATATTCAAGTCAATAATACAGTAAAAAATAAAATAAAATCCTCCCCTCAGTGATGCCCTCTATGAAAGGAAAATGACAACAACACGATACTGTGTGGTTCTTTTCTTGACATGTGAGCAATACTTTTTGGTTCTGCATCAGTAAGTGTAACGACACTTTCCATTAAAGATTAGTCAATATTTACTATGGGCATTTAATTTGTAAATGTAGTGTTGCTGCAGAAAAGAAAACTGTGCCTTCAAAACAAAGACAAACTAGAGCAGGTCACTTCTCAATAAATACAGTGTGAATGCTGGATGCTGAAAAGCTGACCCTATGCTGCAAATCTGGCCTTTCAAATTTGAATAATAATGTTGTATGAAAGATATGATAATATACAAAGAATATTTTACGTTTTGTTGAAAAGGTGACTGCGTTGCTGGTTTCAATCAGTAGGAAGAAGCAGTTGAAGTGCTATGAGCGAGTTGGAAAAGTGGGAAAGGGTCTTATTTGGATGAATGGGATTTAAAAGTTCAAGAATGCAATAATATCTGAAAAGTAGATGGTTAAAAATTACCAATGTTTGGAAGGTGTGGAATATTTGCTCAAAGTATGAACAAGTGGAGGAACACTTGAAAAAAAAAGCTTGTTTTTCATTTTGATGTAAAATGATGTATGAAAACTGTGAAAGTTAGAACAAGTTGAAGAGAAATTTAAATAAAGGCTTTCCTGCTGCTGTTCAGTAAGCCCGAACATTTCACCTCAAGCACATTATTGTAAAGATCACAGAATATCGAAACTTGAACTGCAATTGTGTGAAAAGTAGGAAGGATATGAAAGTGTTGAACAAACTCTCCTGTTTATCTCTGTTCCTGCATGAATCTGTGTTTTTCACACATTGCATACATGCTTTTGTCGCCCTTTTCTAGGAGTGTGCTCAATATTTCCTGGAAGTTAAGGATAAGGACATAAAACATGCTCTAGCAGGCCTTTTTGTTGAGATCCTCATCCCTGTCGCAGCCGTAAGTAACCTCTCAAACAATTTCCACTGTTTTTATTTGAGGTGAATTAACCCCTTTATGTAATTTAGTCAATTTGAGATCCATGGTAACGGCTCGTTTATCCTCAGGCGGTGAAAAATGAAGTCAATGTGCCCTGCCTGAAGAACTTTGTGGAAATGCTGTACCAGACGACATTTGACCTTAGTTCCAGAAAAAAGCACTCTTTGGTAATAATAAAATCATCCTTTTATTCTGTCTTCCTCCCCACCCCTGTCTCATTTTACTCTGCATCTTTACTACTTCCTTCTCCTTTTGTGTTTAACTCTTCCTGTATTTTGTCAACATTTCCACTGGCTCCAGCCCAGCCAGTTTATCATCATCACTATCATCCAGACATACCTGGAAATAAATACAGCCTTACTAGTCTTTGACCAAAATTGTCTTCAGAATTTATTTTTTTTCGTATGTGTCTAATATAGTACGTTTTTTATGTATGCTTCTAGCATTTTTAGATTTTATGATCACAATTTTTCTGTGGTACTGATATCATAAAAGAGATCTTTACAAAATGTGCTTACAAAAGAAATTCAAATTCTGCAGACAAAACTACTTTTTCTTGATGCTGACACTGTTTATCTCCCCAGGCTCTGTATCCCCTGGTGACATGCTTGCTGTGTGTTAGTCAGAAGCAGTTCTTCCTCAACAACTGGCACATCTTCCTCCAGAACTGCCTCTCGCACCTGAAGGTACTGCCAGTCTGAGCCTTTACACTCAATCCCTTTCAGAAAGTTTCTCTTGTGCTCTAAAGCACAATGACAGTATTCTTCAGATTAAAGTATTTTTAGGACACCATACTAGACAGTGCCTAATTCAATATTAACCTCAGAGGTCTTATGACTCCTGTTATGAAACAGTAAATTAAATTGTGCTGTTCTTGGTTACAATATGAAAACATCAATATTTACTTGTGTTAAAAATAACTAACATTTTGTTGTTATGATCCTCTGTTGTTAGCACATGCTGCAATACCACTGAACTGAACTGAAGTTGTGTTGCTTGTGTGCTCTGTGATTCTGTCTAAAAATCATAATGTACTTTCCCCTCCATAATCAACAACCTGATCTGCATAGGAATAGCACTTGATTTCATAATGTAAAAATAGTCTTGGTTTTAAAATGCTATGATTTCTCCTCAAAGCGGGCAAAATACATAATATAATAATAATAGCCCCTTTCATAGTGCCGTTATATGCCGGGACATTTACAGCTCTGTAAGGCTAAAAGCCGGCACAGATCTTTCCGGCAACATATCGGGACATTTGCGGGACAGCACTATGAAAGGGGCTAATCACTTCTGTAACCACATCTAATTTCACAAGGAATGAAATAAACCTATGTGTAGCATCTTTAACCTCAAAAGTAACCAAAATCTTAGCTGGTGCCTTCTTGCATATTATATGTCATCTCAAGTGCTGTTTTAACTCAGGTCTGTTAATGACTCCTTGTAATCCAATTACAAACAGATCAAACCTACTTTTCTCCTGTCCCTGACATCATGGAGCCAGCTCAACCCAGAAGCTCATTGACAAATTTTCTGACTGACTGACTGACTCAATGACTGACTCAATGACTGCCTTTTCCATTCTACATTGATTGCCCTCTGTGGAGATTGTATGATCTTGTGGTGGATAGATTTCTGTTTTGCGTCTCTGTGATGGTGATTTCCGATGGTTTTTGAGTGGCCGTCTGTCTTCTCAGTGATCTCATTCCAGCATTTCTCCCTCAACATTGTTATTGTTTTAGCTTCCCTTAATTTGAAAATTGTAATCAGTCATTCTTGTGAGTGGTGATCTTGATTCTGTGATTGAGATAATTTATGGCTTTGTGTGATGGCTCGAGTGTAGTAATGGTTCTAGTGATTTTAGGGCTTTTTGTCCAACCAGTGATTTTGACCCTGTGGCTGCTCTAAAAAAATGGTTGTAGGCCAATTTTATTTTAACCTTTATTTAACCAAGAGAGTCCCTTTTGAGATAAAGAGTCTTTTTCAAGGGAGAACTGGCCAAGACAGGCAGCAGCACAAATATGAACACATATGAAACAAAATGAGAATTAAATCTTAAAGGAATTAAAATGAACTAAAAATCAATCAATGAAATACTTAAATGTTCCATATTGACTAAA
Organism: Centropristis striata; assembly: GCF_030273125.1. Lineage (NCBI taxonomy): Eukaryota > Metazoa > Chordata > Actinopteri > Perciformes > Serranidae > Centropristis > Centropristis striata. The sequence goes on along the minus strand of NC_081525.1, from coordinate 18,857,277 downwards.
GTACATTTTTTGTGTCTTTTTTTTAATTTTTTATCATAAAGGGGGTCTAGGTAGTAAATGCACACCATCCATATTCAGTAACTTAAAACAAGCTGTCAGGACTTATGTAAGGTTGTGATGTCATAACTGTACTATATATATGTGCCGCTACAGTGCCATTACAGTCCGATTGGCCTTTTTTCAGAAGGGAAACTTAAAGAGACAGAACTAAAATGCAATGTTTTAGAGAGAGGGTGAAAACCGGTATATTCAAAAGACAGTATGAGAAAAGTAATGTTTTTCTTGAAAATTAAAGTATGCAAACATGTTCTAGTAGACACCCAAAATCCTAGTATGAACCCTAAAATGTGCATAATATGTCCCCTTTAAATTAGCTGTTAGGGTTATGGCTTAACTGTAAGGTAATCAGAATTAATACAAAAGTTTAAAAAAAGTTGTTGTTATTTTATAATTAACAGAGCACTATGCGATTCCAGAGTCTCATTACCAGGTCGTCAATTAGCAAGAAGCAAAGTCAAGAACTCATGTAGATCAAATGTATAGTTTGGATTTGAAAACCAAATTATAAGGAAAATTTAGATACACTATAGTTTTCTTTTTGTTATTAATTTGTGTGTAATATGCTTTACATGCACAATACATTCTCATTTCCATTATTTAGTTTTATTCATGACAAGAGTGAAAAATGTGTTCTAATTGTGTTCACTGAAACCTGATCAATATTGGTGGTAAAAGTATTTTACAAACTAATAGAGATTATAATTGATGCTATAATTGGGCTGCCCTACTTTATAGTATGATCCCCACAGGGTTAAAATGCAGCAATTTGAATTTTGAGTGTGCTTGACATGGATTTGAATGGACCTCTGATTTGGGTGTCGCTGCTTTTCGGCTTTGTAGGTGAAACAGTCACTTTTTTTTGTTTGTTTAGTTTCTTTACACTCATTTTCCATTAACATCTTTAAATGTCCTTTTCCTCATCCTTCTGTGTCACCCTTATATGTGTATTTTCTCTGTCCCACTGTCTGATTTCCAGACCACAGCACACCTTATTTTGCCTTTTACATTTTCACTTTTAAATTAAGATTTGGCTCACTCTGTTAAAATGTTTCACACCATGTCAAATACAAAACGAACTGTTTTTTATTATGAGCATGCCACTAATGAATCCCCATGTGGCATGTGAAACAGTTCATTTTGTTTCATTTCAGTAAAATAGTGTTGAGTTATGTACTGTCACACTGACAAGAGTAAAGATACTCTTGTCATATTTGTTTAGGTTATGTTTTTGTTTTTTTGTTTATAACTTGCATGTGTCCCTCCCCCAACCCTGCATTCTTTGTCTCCTGTCATTTGATCTTTTTCTCACGTTGGCTCGCTCCAGATGCCGTCTAACAACAGCATCCGAAAGCAGATTGAGACACTGCAGGTGAGTGATCTGGTGTCAGTGACCTGCCTGGTGCTACCATTCCTTTTATTGGTCCAGGTCCTGACCAGGATGTAGGCTAGTACAGCTCTGCCTGCTTGGCTAATTGGGTAATGAGTCATTCTCTGTGGTGACAGTGACACAGGAGCTATTGTAACCTGTGATGTTGCTTTAGGCTGTGTTGTTTATGGTGGTGATGGTGATGGTGTTTGTCTGATATCTAGTTATGTATTTGGATTTTTACTGTAGTTAGAAGTTTATGTTTAATAGGGAGGCATTATATATTTGTCTACTTATCAGTATTGGAAAATAATTGCTTTAAAATATTTGTCTGTTGTGAGGACCCACCAGTTGGGTAGGAAATATAAAAACTAAATATGTGATGGTATTGTAATAAACTGCAAAATCAAAAACACATAATAGTAACTATCAGGCCTGTCACGATTATTACTATATCAACTTATGGTTCAACATATAAAATTGACACTTTTTTTTCTTGTTGTATAATGTAGTTACATGTACACACTCGCTCTTTCTTACTCATACACACACATATACACACCCATAGAGTGCACTGCCTCTTAAAGGAGCCATGCCACTCTTTAAAGGAGACTTGTTGTGTGTTCAGTGTAAAGTAATGCTGCAATTGTTTGCCGAAAAAACAACCCTTCCCAAACAAGCTATTCCAGCTGTTTATATATTATTTATAATATATACAATAATATTTAATACTATATATTATGTATTAATTATATTTATTGGTTTGATTGTGGTTCATTTATTCATGTTTTTTTTACGTAGGATATTTGAATTTTTCTTTTACACATTTAAATGTTCATTGCTCTTGAAAAGCATGTACTTGGATTATTATGCTCTATAATTATATCAGCAGTATAAAATACTCTTAAAACGACATCAACGATATTATCGTTTATCGTGATATTTTCTGGGATAGTATACCATCCTAAAATTTTTTTAACATGACAGGCCTAACTCTCAGTGTATTTCTTGATTTAAAAATGAATATATTGATCAATGATTTGATTCAGCTTTTGTGGAATTTGGTGATTGTGCAGTGTGTTATGGCAGTTTTGTTTTTCTGTTGAAGATAGTAACACACTGGCTGGCAGCAGTCATACTGTGCTTTGCATATTCTCTATTGACATTTGGGCTAATTTTTTCTGGATTTCCAATGAAAATAGGGCTCTGTTGTGAAGTGGAGTCTCGCACTACAATTTCCCCTACTGCAATTTACACATTTACATGATGTTGAATGAGTTAGATTAGCACAGTCCAAACTAACAGGGTTAAATAAATGCACGAGTCACCATGTGCTGTCATGATTAGCAAAAGTTAACAAAGTTTTTGACCTGTTGTCAAAATAAATGTCAAACCTACAAGTCAATGTGAATACTTTTAAATAGAAACTCAATCATTAATTGACCTTCTTTTTTGTAAATCCACATGCAGATTTTAAATCTGGTATCACAATAATGTAAATTACAATTTTTTTTAAATATGCAGAAGTGCTAACCTCCAGCGGCCCTAGTTAACATTGGAGACCACATCTGTTCAGTCGACCTGTGATTTGTTCAGTTTCAGCCGGAAAATTTAGACCATTGGTTACAGTACAAAAAGTGACTGCTGGACTGTGGTTTGCAATACAATGTGACACTTTTTCTTTTTTCTTATATGTCAATTTACCTAATTTACCTAACCAAAGAAAGGGAATTTTCTCACTTACTATCAAGTTTTGTTTGGTTTATTTACCCTGTCTGCCTGTGACATATCTGTTTTTACGGTGTAGCATGCTAAAGCCAGTCCATGGCATGCCGTGCTTGTTAGCATGTGTTCTCACAGTGAAGGATAACTGTGGTAATCCGGGGCAGGGCCAGCCTCTGATGATCTCTGTCCTAAAACTGTGCCAGTGACAGCACGATTTTTTCAAAATCCTTGTTTATTTTTACATTTGTTTTGCTTAAGAATAGGTTTTTGTTGGTTAGTCTATCTTTAATATTAACATAGAGGAGTTATAAAAGGAGAAGCAGTGATGTAATTGGATAGAAAGGTTAAGAGGTATAGGCTGTAGGGGCTTAATGCTGTTTAGGCAAACCACAAACCTGCATCATGCCAATTAAGCAAACCTGTTATCTGGAAAACCTTGCACCGTGCCCACATCCCATTCTCTTAGCATGGCTTCTCACAGTATGAGCCTGAGCATGTAGCTCAACTATATAGATTTTTACCATAGCAGGAAACTTGGTTGGCCAGTCATAACAGTTATTTGCTATGACTTTTCTTAAAGACATTTTTTCTGGTTGACAATGACTGCCTCCATGCTCAACATTTCCTCCAAAAGCCCACAAACAATGTTGTATTTCACTAGTTTTACTGATGACTACATTTTATCATCTAAACCTAAAGCTTAGTGAACATCAGACCATGTGGACTCTAACTGTCCAGACATCAGTTAGTGACTTGTTACAAATTATGCACGGAAACTGAATATGATGATGCAGCTTCCCATTTCAACGTTTGAGTGGAGTTTCTCCAGAAAACAACAACCTGGTCTCACAAGTCTCACAAGGTGGGTAGTGACGGTGCCATGAAATTAAACTGAACAACTCATATTTTTCTTTTTACCTCCACAGAACAAAGACCCCAAAATGTCCCGTGTGGCACTGGAGTCGCTCTACAGACTGCTATGGGTGTACATTATCAGGATCAAGTGTGAGAGTAATACTGTCACACAGAGGTCAGTTGGAGTCTATACACACACACACACACACACACACACACACACACACACACAAACACAGGTTAAATTTTAAAAGCCTGATATAATAGAAAACATGATTTTATAATGTAATAGGTTGTGGGATCAGAATTTTTTTTGAGTGCCTGTATTTTTGTCAACACTATTTATTAGAGATTTATTATTGGAGCTGAGGTTGAACTTCCAAAGTTTGGAGAAAAAAACTCAGACCCTTGCCATAATGTATGCATTAACAGTCAAAAGTATTTAAAAACTAAAAACCCAAAGATGTCCCTTGTGATGCACAATTCTTAAATATTGGCCTTTGTTGTTCAGAACTTAATAAGCTTATAATATCCCCTTTTCCCCCACTAGTCGACTACTCAGCATCGTTTCAGCACTTTTCCCCAAAGGCTCCCGGAGTGTGGTGCCCAGGGACACGCCTCTCAACATCTTTGTCAAGATAATTCAGTTCATAGCTCAGGTAAGCATGGAGCACAAGTTAAGCATGAGCTAAACCTAAAGAAACACCATGTAGCAGCTGTGTGTAAGTGATACTTAACACCCAGAACATTTTTTCAATTGCGTAGCTTGTTTGCGCCCTCTCCTGCAACTGATTTTAGCTTTTGTCATTTTAAATATAGCATTTTTACTCATTTATTTATCTTGTCTGTTATCTGTATTTTGAATTTGTATTTCTGTATTGTCTGTAAATATACTCGTCGTCACTCTAAATGAGGGAAACCTCAGTGCCTTAAAAGTTAAAATAAATAAAGTGATTGCTGGTCTGTTGGCTGTTACAGGAAAGACTGGACTTTGCTATGAAGGAGATTATCTATGACCTCCTGTGTGTGGGCAAGTCTCATAAAACCTTCGCCATCAATCCAGAGGTAAGTTAGGACAAGACTTTAAGTTTGAATGTTGTTGGATTGTTGTTAGACTGTCTTATCCTGACCCTCTGTCGGATCTAACAGAGGATGAATATCGGTCTGCGAGCCTTCTTGGTGATTGCTGACAGCCTACAGCAGAAAGATGGGGAGCCTCCCATGCCTACCACTGGGATCATCATGCCCTCTGGCAACACCCTGCGTGTCAAAAAGATCTTCCTCAACACCACCCTGACTGATGAAGAGGCCAAGGTCATAGGTAGGTTGGATCAAAAAGTAGTTTAAAATATCTATGCATTATGTTATTTTTTCTCTCCTGGGAGTAAAATTACTCTGCTGGGTGTTTCCAGGCATGTCACTGTACTACCCACAAGTAAGAAAGGCCTTAGATAGCATCCTGCGACACCTGGACAAGGAAGTGGGACGCTCCATGAGCATGACTAATGTACAGATGTCCAACAAGGAGCCAGAGGACATGATCACGTAAGTAACCGCAACATCGATTCATTTGATTTGTGTTACTACTGACCTGTAGCAGGTTCTGATAAGCTGTTTGTACCACAGGGGAGAGAGGAAGCCAAAGATTGATCTGTTCCGAACGTGTGTGGCCGCCATCCCAAGACTGATACCAGACGGCATGAGCAGACAAGACCTAATAGAACTTCTCGCCAAGTAATTCACCTTTCTCCCAACCTTACTTCAGAAACATAGGTACACAATGCACTGTAGTTCAGGTGGGATTCCACATGTCTTCTAATGTGCTTCTCTGGCTCCAGACTGACCATCCACATGGACGAAGAGCTACGCGGCCTTGCCTTTACCACTCTCCAGGCCCTGATGGTGGATTTCCCAGAGTGGCGTGAGGATGTCCTCTCAGGCTTCGTCTACTTCATTGTCCGAGAGGTGACGGATGTCCACCCCACTTTGTTGGACAACGCTGTCAAGATGCTCTTGCAGCTTATCATCCAGTGGAGGCAGGCAGTGCAGAGCAGCAATAAGAGCCACGATGCACAGGTCAGTCAAGAAACTGTCAGCTGTTTTAACTTCACTACTGGTGATTTTTGTGTGTTATGTACTCTTTGTTCGTGGCTTATGATTTGTACAGTAACCTATATGTTCTTTTTTTTTTTACACAGGGCTCAAGCAGCGGTCATTCTCTGTCCCTGGAACGTACTCCTCTGTTAAATGTACTGCATGTGGTGGAGGGCTTAGCACTGGTGGTGCTTTGTAGCTGCCGCCCTGCAACACGCAGGCTAGCTGTTAATGTCCTCAAGGAGGTCCGTGCGCTGCACACTGCACTGGGCATTGGCAAGGTAATCATTCAACAACAAATAAGTCAAAAACTTTTTTGTTACTCTTTTTTCTGACATTTGTTCTGATTGTCTCAATCTTTCAGGCGGATGAAGAGTTGGCCATAGATGTCATGGACAGATTGAGTGCATCAGTGTTGGAGAGCTTCATACATCTAACAGGAGCTGACCAGGTATAAACACCTTTTCTTATTCACAGTATCATAAAACTTATAAAAACACTCTGAGACTCAGTTTGTCCCTGTCTGTTTTCCCTGTAGACCAACCTGCTGTACTGCCCCAGTGGGATTGATCTTCAGACCCTAGCAGAGTGGAGCTCTTCTCCCATCAGCCACCAGTTTGATGTGGTGAGCCCCTCGCACATCTGGGTGTTCGCCCACGTTACTCAGGGCCAGGACCCCTGGGTCATCAGCTTCTCCAGCTACCTGCGGCAGGAGAATCTGCCCAAACATTGTCCCACCGCCCTCAACTACGCCTGGATGTTCGCCTACACCCGCCTACAGCTACTGTCTCCACAAGTTGACATCAAGTATGTTTCCTCAAGCCTCTGTCTGTTTGTACATGGATGTAATTCTGTGATCTGCCATTGTGGGTGTTTTTATTATTAACTGATAGGAGAAAGTGCCATGAGATGATGACATTTGTGCTAGGATTGTGGAATGAAGACTCTGTACCAAATAATACTAGCTTATGGCTTGATACACGATAAATATATGACAGTGATGTAACATGCTGCCCCCATGTGAGGCCCAACAGAGGCAGGCCAAAGGCAGCTACCTCATTCTCTGGACCCACAGCTCAGTGTTGTTCAGCAGTCAACACATCTAATGTCATCTCATTAATCTCTGACCACTCCTCTCATGTCCGCCTTCAGTAGCCCCATCAATGCCAAGAAACTGAACAGTCTGAACAGCAGTGACTCCTATATTGGCCTTTGGAGGAACTACCTGATTCTGTGCTGCAGCTCCGCCTCCTCCTCCTCCATGTGTTCCTCATCCTCCACCTCTGGCTCCGTCCGCTGCTCCCCGCCTGAGACGCTGGCGTCCACGCCGGACAGCGGCTACAGTTATGATTCAAAGGTCAAGAGCACCTCCGCAGACAACAGTCCCTTCACACACATTTACAAAGTCTTGAATATACCAAAATGTCAGCAATTAACAATGAACAGATACTAATTTATTCATTTATTTTTTTCTACATTTCTGTTCTGTTCTATATGTGTTAACAGATTGTTGGTACTCCGTCCCCCTCCTCCCTCTTCAAACACATTGTTCCAATGATGCGCTCTGAGAGCATGGACATCACAGAGTCTCTTGTATTGGGGCTTGGCAGGACCAACCCCGTGGCCTTCAGGTAAATAACACTTGATCTGTGGTATGCTTCATATACCCTGCCTACACCTTGATATACTTTCAACATCTTTTACTTGTTTATTAACATGCATCTTTTCTATCCTTCAGAGAGTTGATAGAGGAGCTAAATCCCATCATAAAAGAAGCTCTAGAAAGAAGACCTGAAGTAAGTGCAGTTCATTGACACTAGGAATTATTTGTGAATTATTTCTGCCATAGTTAAAGTTACGGAGTAACAATGCTTCTCTCTTAACTCTGCAGAACATGAAGCGGCGCAGGCGTCGTGACATCCTCAGGGTCCAGCTGGTCCGGATATTTGAGCTGCTGGCTGATGCTGGTGTCATTAGTCAGATGTATGTAATCCATATTGTGGCCGCATAATTAGGAATTACTTTGCCATTTCATGACTGGTTTATAATCATAATAATCTTTTTTTTGTTACTTAACTTTCTACAGAGCCAGTGGAGGGCTAGATGGAGAGAGCCACTCTCTGAACAGTACGCTGCTTGAGTATGTTGATCTGACCAGGCAGTTGCTTGAGGCTGAAAACGACAAAGACTCTGACACACTGAAGGACATTCGCTGTCACTTTAGTGCACTTGTGGCCAATATCATTCAAAATGTCCCAGGTACGTCTTTTACTCGCTCATTTATATCAATTCGATTATTTGTGCTGAATGTCCTTCTGAAGTTAGAGTAATCATATTGTAATGTCTTAGATATTAATTGTGTGACTTGTTGTATACAGTACACCAGAGGAGGACCATCTTCCCTCAGCAGTCACTGAGACACAGTCTGTTCATGCTGTTCAGTCACTGGGCCGGGCCCTTCAGCATTATGTTCACGCCTCTTGACCGCTACAGTGACAGAAATATGCAGATCAACCGCCACCAGTACTGTGCACTAAAGGTACACAAACACAAATAAAGATAGAAATATTGAAATATGTTGTCTGGATAAAAAACAACCCATTCTTACAGATGACTAATAGCTTATTTAATGTTCCAGGCCATGTCTGCAGTGTTGTGTTGTGGACCTGTAGCTGACAATGTTGGCCTTTCCTCTGATGGCTACCTCTACAAGTGGCTAGACAACATCCTGGATTCTCAGGACAAGAAGGTAAGAGGAATGTTACCAATGAGCCTGCTTTGATCACTATTCACTGGGATATATTGACTTGCACACAAAGGCAATGCTTCCATGTTCCAACAAAAGAGCCCTTACCAAAGCATATCAAACCTCTAAGAAGACAATGAAATACAGTATATCCTAAAGTTTCAGTGGATGGGTGTTATGGTGTGAGATTTTCACTGAATAATTATCATGGCCAAAGGCATTAATGATAACTATTATCAATAAATCTATTGAAAAAAAGTATAATTAAATACTGCTGTCAGTCAGATTACTCTTTTACTTTGTTTGTTGTGTCAAAAAAAAAGGAAGTGAGAACGGAAATAAATTATTTAAGAGAAGTAATTGGTTCAGCCTGGCTGTACTGTAGGGCTTTCTGAGGTCAAAGCTATGAGGCACAGCTTCATATACCATGACACTAGTACCACATAGTGGTGTTCAGAAGTACTGCAAGAGGTCAGCGTGTTTTTGACTGATCGTGCAAACATAATGTGGGACATATCATGTGGTGATCCATATTTAGTGTATGCAAATTGTTTTTGTCATTGCATAGTTCATATGAGTAATCCTTATTGCAGGGTTGTTGCAGGATATTTCTGTAGAATAAGTTGCTATTCCAGCATTGGCAACAACTGCCTACACTGCAAAACAACCTCAAAAAAGAAAGACGGCATTAAAAAGAAAACACTAGTCAGTAATTGCAAAGTGTTTCAGTAATGTGTGTTTTTTTAGCCTTTTTTTCCTTTTCCAGCAACTGCCTTCCCTATATTTAACACTGAATAGCAGTTTTAAATACTGAGAATTTAAACGGTTAACTTGGTAAGGTTGTATAGTGACTGTTGGAAGACGTGAACCCATGGTTGTAAATTTATTTGTGGTCTCCAGGTTCACCAGCTGGGTTGTGAGGCTGTGATGCTGCTCCTGGAGCTGAATCCGGACCAGAGCAACCTCATGTTTTGGGCTGTGGACCGCTGCTACACTGGCTCTCGCCGTGTGGCCGCTGGTTGCTTCAGGGCCATCGCCAATGTCTTTCACAACAGGTATTACACATTCCCAGCTTCATCATGTCACTCATTCTTGTGGGTTTGTTTCTCCCTTTTGAAGCCATTCAAATACTGCTTTTTTTCTCTTAGGGATTACCAATTTGACACTGTGGTGCTGCTGAACCTGATTCTGTTCAAAGCGGCTGATTCTTCCAGGGACATCTATGAAGCCGCCATGCAGCTGTTACAGGTCCAAATTTCTGTTTCACTATTACCCATCTACACATATCAGTGCTATAAACACTGTTGTCCTTTATTCAATACAATATGTTGTGATTGTTTTAGATCCTGGAACCTAAGCTCTTCCGTTACGCCCACAAACTGGAGATCCAGCGAACAGATGGTATCTTGACCCCTCCCTCACCGCTGCCACACCTCTACTCTGTGTCTTACTACCAGCTGTCTGAGGAGCTTGCAAGGACTTACCCAGAGCTCACTCTGCCCATCTTCTCAGGTTTGCTGCATTATAATTTGGCACAGCTGCTGTTGTGATGGTAGCAGGGTTCTTAAAGGTCTAAGTTTTACTTGACTGTGACAGCAGGCATCTGCTCTTTGTCTGTGTGAGAAAAGCACTGAGATATTGTAAAGACCAAATACAGCACACGTAAGCCCAGCTGGCCGTGAGGACATACATTTCACCTAAGCCTCACCAGTTTGTTTTTTTTGTTTTGTTTACTGTATACTGTATGCCTGCATAACATTGCAGATGCCAGGTGTTAGAATTTAATTAATTTGTTACAAACTGCAATAATATTTTTTATTCTGTGTGCTTTTCAAAAAATGTAACTTAATTATATCGATGTTGAGATTGTGCTGACAGTCCATGAAATCAATCAGTTTCATAAACAACCATTTATAAAGTATCGAAATCGTGCAGCCTGCCTTATGAGTTGCATGTGAGATTGTCAACAGCCTCACAGCTGAACGCCAATGGCCACTTTGACTTAGGGTAGCTGCTATTACTGTCGGGCAGGCTGTTAACTGGTCACTCTGAATGCTAGAATACTGGTGTGACTATAAGTAGTCAACAGACTCCCTGTACTTTCACACCTGTAGTTGGTTTAATTTGGTTGGACCAAAGGACAAAATTATACGTTGTTGCATAGTAGATCTAGTTCAGTTCCAGTATAGCCCTCACCAACCTTGCAAGCAGCTTATTACAACCTATACTTTCTTTGGTTGTTATGCAGTGACCTCTTGAGGCCATAGGAACTATGATGGGAGCTTAGGAGAAAGTCAGGAGATTTAGTGTGAAGAGCGATAAAGTCCACATAAGAAGGCGGTCAGGGTCGATGGAGGGGCCAGACATACATAAACATCAGCACCTGCGTCATGTTCTGTATTTCACAATGGTAACCACATGTTTAAAACTGTGGATTTTTTCACATCATTAAATAGAACAGCAAAGCATAAAGCATTATGTTGTTTTGGGTGTCATGTTTACACTGACTTTTTACAAACAAACCAAGAGAAGCAGACAAAATCATACAAACTGACATTCATTAGACAGTTTTGGTGACTGAATGGCGAGGAATGTGCTTAAAACTAACAACCACCCTCTCACTGTCCCCACTCCAGAGGTGAGTCAGCGTATCCAGACAGCACACCCTGGTGGTCGTCAGGTCATGTTGCACTACCTCCTGCCTTGGATGAACAACGTGGAGCTGGTCGACTTCAAACCAACCGTGCGGCGACCGGAAGATTGCGGCAGCGGTGAGGACGACGAGGATGTGCACGAACGGGAGATCATGATGGTCAACAGCCGACGCTGGCTCCGTGGAGAGGGCTGGGGCTCCCCTCGCGCAACAACCATGGTGCTCAACAATCTCATGTTCATGACCGCTAAGGTGAGATAGCTAATGCACTCCATTATGCTAAGATTTATGTGAACAGGATGAGTTTGGAAATGATAATCCATTGATCATAACATGCTTTTATTCTTACAGTATGGGGATGAGTTTGCGTGGTCGGAGATAGAGAATGTATGGACTACATTAGCAGACAGCTGGCCAAAGAACCTCAAAATCATTCTGCACTTCCTCATCAGTATGTCAGGAGTCAACAGTGACCCCAGCCTCTTGCCCTATGTAAGTCACAGGATATTTCCATCATGTATGTGTCGTATCCCAATGTGCTGCTTCCACCTGTCTGAGCGTGCTCCATGTGTGTCCTCAGGTGAAACGAGTCGTGGTTTACTTGGGCAGAGATAAGACTATGCAGCTGCTGGAGGAGTTGATGTGTGAGCTCGAGTTGACCGATCCCGTTAGCTCGGCCGTCACTCACATGGACAACCCCCCCTATTACCGCATCACCTCTAGTTACAAGATCCCCTCAGTCACCTCAGGTTAATGAGCAGTATACATGCACCATTCACAGCTCCAGCTACGTCTCCAATAGTAAATCAGGTTATCAATGCCAGATGGTCAATGTTTCCGTCTGCTCTTTCAGGAACAACCTCCAGCAGCAATACCATGGTGCCAGGAAACGATGGTCATCATGACAGCAAGATCAAAGACTCCAACATGGAGGACAGGTACGAGCTGACATATAGCAATATTTTATTTGTTTCACCCTGAAAAAGTGATGTTATCCATCCAGCTAGCTATACTATCTGTCCTCCTGCCTTACAAGGGAAAACTTGAAGTAGTATGCTTTATTAAGCAACGGTCAAGAATAGAATTAAATATCTTCTGCTCTGCATTTTCACAATTAACAGAGAAAGATACAAAATGAATCTCCTCCTCTTTAATTTAATATAATCATCAGGACTTTCATCAGCTTTTCTTTTCCATAAATCCAGTTCACCAAACTCATCTTACATTTTTACAAAAATGTAATAATTTGACCAGCAAGCGAGGTACACATTTTGGAAAAAATGTTTGCTGTTAGACACCTTAATATTATATTATAAAAAATAAATACAGAAATTGAAATATATTCGAATTTCTGTTAGATATTTAATGAACATGTGTAGGAAATTGTTATTATTTTTTTAAATGTGCTTTTTGTTGTGGGAATTCAATAGCCAGTAAAGCATTGAAAATGCCTTATTCTGGATTAAAGTTAAAATATCTGAAAGTCTGAGACTCAAATCTGCTGTTTGTATGTGTGACATAATTCCTATGTATGATACTTTTAATTGAAAGATTTGGCTGAAAAAAAATGGGTTGGATTCAAGTTTTTGTCTGTGGGCAAAAAAACTGAAATGCTGGCAACGTCTTTTTAAATCAAGCGTGTCTATTCTGCAGTTATACTCACCTGGACATCTACAGTGGTCTGAACAGTAACCTGAACCGTCAGCACCACCGTCTGGAATCTCGTTACAGCAGCAGCTCCGGAGGCTCCTATGAAGAAGAGAAGAGTAAGAGCAAACTCTTTGCACCACTAAACTAAATATGACTTTTTTGTTTTATTTTATTTTACCTTTACTTTACCAGGAAGTCCCTTGAGATTAAAATGTCTTTTTCGAGGGAGACCTGGCCAAGATTGGTTGCCAGTTAAAGATTAAAAATGACAGTCTACTTAGCAGCTCACTCCCATCCGACTGCATTGTGTTGACACTACTTCCAGGATGGGTGCAATCTTACTTCCTCCCCAGTCTACTTTTATAAACAGCCTTTTGTTTGCTTAACTCCTTCCACACTCCCCCATTTTATTTTGATGTATTTTTTTTATATAGTCACAATCCATGGCAACATATCATAAAAACAGCAGAAAAGAAAAATAGGCAATACACGCATAATACATACAAGTCGGTACTAAATCCAACTCAGGTAAAGCAAGTGCAATTTTCAGTTACATGCACCATTTGAATTGCTTTAAATTTTACTTAGAATCCTTTCCATTAACATTTCTGGTTCTCCGTTCTCCAGGTGACTCCATGCCACTTTATGCTAACTGGCGTTTGAAAGTGATGGATCACAACCGGCCAGAGCCGCTCCCCTTCCCTCCTACGGGAGGCTGTTGGTCTCCTCTGGTGGACTACCTGCCAGAGACGAACGCACCTGGTGTACCGCTCCATAGGTACACTATACATCACCTTTACACTCTCTCTACATCATTATATTGTGTTCTTGCCTTAGGCCAACCCTTCTTTTATGTGTTTCAGGTGTAATATTGCAGTCATCCTACTGACAGACCTAATTGTGGACCATGGGGTCAAAGTGGAGTGGAGTGCCTACCTGCATCTCTTGCTACATGCAATTTTTATAGGTAACTCACTCTCTGAATGCCTGTATCGTCCCAAAACAGATTTTGTTTTGTTTTTTTTGGAGTTTCTTGGGTCCTGTGCCTGAATAAATGCATGTTTAATGCAAAATAAGCATATTCACATGAGACTATTTAAAAGGTACATACAAAAGTACCTTATAGTAATTTCGGTGGAGGATATAAAGCTCAACAGCATGGAGAGCCATAGTAGAGAGTCTTCATATATATTTTTATCTCGCAGTAAAAAGTCTCACCACTCTGGCTCAGCCAAACCCTTCCTGTTGTTTTTTTGCCCAGTCAAAAGGACTTTTTGGCATAAGATTTATACAGAATTAGTGACTACATGCGAGACAAAAATGTGAAAAAAAATTGGGTTTCTACATTCAACATCCAGAAATATCAAAACAAACTACTTATTTGGAGTACATAGTGTATCTGCGAAAAAAGCAATTACAACGAAATGGCTTAAGCCAGCCAGATACCCCATCTGTAGAAGACTGGCTGATATCATTTATGAAATCTTTGTAATGGAAAGGATCACCTTTCCATGAGGCTACAGGAAATTAAATTTGAGGGAATTTGGAAGTGGAAGTGGAAAATGTGTATTTACCTGAAATGCCCTGTCTTCGTTTAAATGTTTTCATTTATTTTTGTTATTATCTCAAATAAAAAACATCACTAGTTCTATTTTTGTGTTCTATATTTACATTTTAAATAAAAGCTGAAAATATGTATACCGGTAATTTTGTTAAAACTAACTTAAGATGACTGGGTGAGTTACTGCTGTTAAGTGCCCCCCAAGTAAAAAAAAATATATATAGAAGAATATATAAATAAAAAAAATTGATGCATACACATTATTGCATATTATAATCCATTAGTTAAATATATACAGTATAATATCCCTCTGAAAGCAGTTACAGTAGTATTTTCACTTTTGGTATGTTAAATACCGTTTGATCATAATACTTAATTTAAATTAAAAATAAAATAGACAATTAAAATTGAATAAAAATTTAATTGCAGGAAAAAAAGAAAAGTAGCGAGTGGTTTTCTTTGTTACACGATGTAATCCCTCTCTCTTCTGTGTCTCCTGCCAGGGTTTGATCACCAGCACCCAGAAGTGTATGAGCACTGCAAGCGTCTACTGCTTCACCTGCTTGTTGTTCAGGGAGGAAACAGCAGCGTTCAGTCTGTGGCTATGGTGCTGTTACGCAACAGAGACTACAACGAGCCGAGGGTCCTGACTGTGAAGCCAGTAGCTCCAGAAATCAACCTCACAGGTCAGTTCTAAAGCTGATTTACTACCAATTCTGTTTCTATTTGAACTTCTTTGTAATCAGGGTTGTAGCAGAGATGTATTTCTCGTTCTCACTTTTGGTATTGCCAGAGTAGATCACTGGGTGGCAGTAATGATCAAGCCCAACTCCTGCAGGTTTCCCTGTCGCAAAATGTCAATACTGTGCTCATTGTTAAATTGTAACTAATGATATACAGTCATGGAAAAAAATATTAGACCACCCTTTTTCTTCAATTTCTTGTTCATTTTAACTCCTTGTACAACTAAAGGTACATTTGTTTGGACAAATATAATGATAACAAAAATAGCTATTTAAGAGCTGATATCTAATATAAAATGGCTAGATATCGGCTCTTAAATTGAATTCTTATGAGCTATTTTTGTAAACAAAAACGTAATACAATGATTTGCAATGCCTAGTTTTTTAAAAGTTAAAGTCTTATGAAGTAGTATTTCTTGAGATGCCTTCAGATGCCACCCAGCAAAATGTGTACAATATGTATGTTCCTATAGGAGTGCAGGAGTTGTTGCCAGATTGTCAGCCGTCACCTATGACAGACTCAGGCCTCAGCACGAGCTCCACGTCATCCAGTATCAGTCTCGGGGTGGGGGGATCGGCCATGTCCCACCTCTCACCCTCACTCCTCAGTGAGGTAGATGCCACTGTTGAACAGGACGAGAAGGTCAAAGCTCTGATAGAGTTCATTACCTCAAGGTGAGAAGACCCTGTAAAAAAGTATTTTCCAGGACATTTAACCCAGCCACTGCATTATCTCACATGCTTAGTATGCATCAGTTTGAATCATACAGATTTGGTATCAACACAGCTGTACCATGTTTCTCATTCTTTTTAATAATTTGCTTTCATGCCTCCAGCAGTGTCTGAAAGGACAGGGTATTTTTTTTTATATTGCATGGTTTTGATTTTCGGGTTGGTGTCATATTGGCTCCTGTTGCCTGGTGTGATAATATCAGCTGATGTTTTGAGGTGTGGTGTAATTTCATAGCCAAGTCACATTGCCTGATGCGTGTGATGATGCTCTTGCCTTGTAGAAAGCGAGGCCCGCTCTGGAACTATGAGGACGTGTCGCCCAAGAACCCCAACATTAAGAGTGCCGACCAGCTGAGTGTTTTTGCCAGACATGTAGTGACTGTCTTCAAACATTCCCAGCCAGGTCTGTGTGAATCATCTGCTTATTGCCTCATTATACAGATTATTGCTTAGGATACAGGTATGATTAGGACACTTTTATCATATTTACCTGTATGTGCGTCCTTTCAGATTTCCAATTGGAATCCTTGCTGAGTGAAGTAGCCCTACAAACAGCTCTGTCTTGCTCATCTCGCCACTACGCTGGTCGCTCATTCCAGATTTTCAGGGCACTCAAGCAACCCCTAACTCTTGCCACGCTGTCTGACATTCTGTCTCGGCTGGTAGAGACTGTAGGAGACCCAGGAGAGGAGGCTCAGGTCAGTGACATTAAACAGCGGCATGGTCCTGCGCTGCATTGGTCCAATCACACAGCACTTTTGGTCATCTTTTATTTAAATTCCTATAGTATTGCTCAACCTGTTAAAAAATGCAGTCCAGAACTGCAACAACCACTGTAAAGGTACAATAGACCTACTGCATATCAGATGGAAAACAACCCACACTTCACGCACATTTTACAGGAAGTACACAGTTATGTACAGTCATGGAAAAAAATATTAGACCACCCTTTTTCTTCAATTTCTTGTTCATTTTAATGCCCGGTACAACTAAAGGTACATTTGTTTGGACAAATATAATAACAATAGCTCATAAGAGTTTGATTTAAGAGCTGACATCTAACCATTTTCCACGGTTTTCTTGATAATTACCAACAACAACAAAAGAAGAGATTTGTATCCGTACAGCATATTAATTCATTTCCACATAATGTCAAATATAAAGTGACACTGTAAACCAAGGGAGATGTCTGCGCATTGTACGGTATACAATGGTAACATCATTGGAATGAGGTTTGCAGAAACAAAAGGAGTTTTCTTGATCATAACCAAAATCATTAATATACTATTTTTGTTGTTATTATATTTGTCTAAACAAATGTACCTTTAGTTGTACCAGGCATTAAAATGAACAATTAATTGAAGAAAACAAGGGTGGTCTAATCATTTTTTCCATGACTGTAGATTAAAGATTAAGTGCCTGATTGCTTAAATTACCAACCTTGCATGACTTTCAAAGTTAAGTTTGTCCCTTGTGCAAAACTTTAAAAAAAATGTCCCTTAGCTCAAGGGTTCAGTTTATAACGGTGCATAAAGTCTCCTTGCCTAAGTGTTTAGACTTAGATTTTACAGTAGCTACTGTTATAGATAAAATGTAGAGATTTTATTGATCCACTGACGGCCAAATGTATACTCTAACAACATCCTTGGATGAAAATTTCTCTTTAGGGCTTTGTCATTGAACTCCTCTTGACCCTGGAGTCGGGCATTGACACGCTGGCAGACACAGTCAAAAACTATGACCTCCTCACTGCCTTAGCACAGTAAGTCCAACCACAGATAGCCTCTTCATATGTTCGACGACTCATTATTTTCAGTCTCACACAACCTGACGTATGAAGTAAATAAAACAATGGTTTGTCATTTTATTTGCAGAACGTCTGCCCGCGATCACTTGTTGGGGCCGAAGTTTGCTGCCAACAGGAAGAGCACAGGCCAGCTGAACCTGAACAGCGGCGGACTTTTCCATTACGCTCACACTCGCAGCAACTCTCTCCGAGCCAGCCTGATGGGTGAACGAAAAGCCGACAGACGTAGGAGTAACACCCTCGACATAGCCGACCGACTTGGTGGTAGCCACGGGAACCTGGCACGCACACGGAGCTTATCATCACTAGGTGGGGGAGGGGGTCCAGGAGGGGACGCCATCCCCCCCGTGGACCCGTCGAACCTGATGGCCACCGTGTTCTGGATCGCCGCCTCGTTGCTTGAGTCGGACTACGAGTTTGAGTATCTGCTGGCCCTGCGGCTCCTGAACAAGCTGCTGGGCCAGCTGCCTCTGGACCGCGTGGACAGCAGGGAGCGTCTGGAGAAGGTCCAGGCCAAGCTGAAGTGGTACAGCTTCCCTGGCCTGCTGCAGCTCTTCTTAAAGGGTTTCACCTCTGCTTCTACTCAGGAGCTCACCATCCACCTGCTGAGCAAGCTCATCAGTGTCTCCAGACATACACTGGTAGACCCCTCACAAGTGGCAGGTAAGCGTGTCGGACAGAGAGTATTATAATTAATGTGTTTCCATAATTTGAAACATTAGACTTCACTAGGCTGATCACTACTTAACGTATTGGAATTTGTTGGTTTGGAAAATATGGAATCCTTGAGCTACAGGTGGGGGGAAAAATGAATTATCTTTTGTGTTTTTGACTTATAAACAGGGGGAAAAATTGTTTTTTCCAGGATTATTTAAGTCTGTGAAAACAGGTACCAAAAAAAGGAAGTTGGACATTTTTCATCACCATATTCTTCTTTCTCACTTGCCTCTCAGGGCTTATGTACAAAAAAGTTAAAACCTAAAATTTGATGCAGTAACCCCAATATCGGTTCAGTTGCACAAAAGCTCTTTTTTGCATTTAGTGCTCAGTCCAATGCTCACATTTTTACTATCAGTTATATTTATAATAGTAATCTTTTAGACTTCTTTGCTAATCATGAGGCTCTTTGTGTTCTGCAGGTTTTCCTTTGAATATCCTGTGCCTCCTACCACATCTCATCCAGCATTTTGACAGCCCCACTCCTTTCTGTAAGGAGACGGCTGATAAGATAGCCAAGGTGTGTGCAGAGGAGAAGTCAGCCACTCTCTCCAACCTGGCCCACATGATGAGCCTGTACAGCACACACAGCTATTCCCGCGACTGCACCAACTGGATCAACGTGGTCTGTCGCTACCTCCACGATGCCTTCGCCGAGATAACCTTGAACCTGGTCACATACTTGGCTGAGGTATGCACGATGAAGATCAAACTTGTTGCCATTAGTCATATACACGATGAGATCAAACGAGTGATGTCTCCATCTCTGTCTCTCTCAGTTGCTGGAGAAGGGCCTTCCCAGCATGCAGCAGTCCCTGTTGCAGATCATCCACAGCCTGTTGAGTCACATCGACCTATCAGCAGCCCCCGTCAAACAGTTCAACCTGGAGATCATGAAGATCATTGGCAAATATGTTCAGGTGAGCCTTCACCTCACTTTCTGTGTTGTTTTGATCTAATATTGCAATCAGTTCTGTAGTGCTGTCATTCACATTGAAATTATAAATCGACATGAGAAGGCTGTGCCGTTTTTGTCTTCTTTTTTTTTTTCTGAAATTCAAAAATTCTGTTTAAACCCAGTATTTCTGCACACTTGAAGTTAAAGTTTTAGCCGTACTTATAATAATAGTTTACTAGTTTTGCAAGATAAATTTGCAATAAAAAAAAAGTTAAATATCTCGTTTAAATAAAGGTCAAAAAGTAATGGCAAATTATTACATTCTATTTTTAATTAAAAAGAAAATTCTGCTTCAATACATGTTTGTTTGCATTTAACCCTTTAACATTTTCTGCTGTATTAATGGAGAGGTCCAGCAGCATTATAACGTATTTATGATGACAAAACAAAAACAAATCATTAAATTCATCCAGTGAATTGCTTTATTCAAATTGTGGATTTTGTTTGACATTTTAAATATGTTAAATAATTGATTTAATTTCTATTAAAATACATTTATTTTTTTATTTTTTTATGCCATAAGTACAGCCCTACCGTCTTATGCAAGTTACTGGTCAGGTTATTAGTTAGTCTTATTACTTAATGACTTAATAGATAGGGTCATTTCCTAATAAGTGCATACTAATATTAGTAGTTGGTTAAATCATTTATTTATTTTTTTCCTGCAAGAAGCAGCACCAGGAAATTAACCCAGGTTCTCTGCAGTGGTGGAGAAGAACTTCACCCATGCACTACTTGGGTGCAGTTTGCCATATATTCAGTAATGGTTGTATTGGACACAGCCTATTTTCCCATACAGTCTGATGTATGTGAATATATTGTTTAGAGGCCTCTTTGATGCATCTACAGCTCTTATGGAAGCCTTTTAGCAGCCCTGACCCAGGGCACTATATGCATCTTACTCACATCTGTGTGTGACAGCTGTTAGAGCATTACTGCCTCAGGCCCATTCTGTACTGGCTTACTACCAGTGCTGCCTTTTGTAAAAGGCATTGTGTTTGTGCGTATACATTATACCCCTGCATGTGCATTGGTGTGCACTGTGACTTGTATTTGTTTGGCACCCTTTTAAGGTCCCCTGACATTAACATAGGCCATATATTACAGAAAATGGTTCAAAATACAAATGACCTCAGAGATTGCATCTATAGCTGCTGTGGGTAGAGGATGGTTCGGCCTTCTGAGGGAAAATATGAACATTCACATTCATAAATTCCTCAGAAACTCCTACACAGCTTTGATATCTCACAATGGAATCATTATAAGTCTGTGTTTGTGTTTTACAGAGCCCACATTGGAAGGAGGCTCAAAACATTCTGAAGTTGGTGGTGTCCCGCTCAGCCAGCCTCGTCGTTCCAGACGACGTGCAGCGCTCTTACAGCACAGAATCGTGCGGCTCTCCAGAGATCGCCTTTACACGCATATTCAACAACTCTTCAAAAGAGCTGCCCGGCAAAACTCTGGACTTCCACTTTGACATCTCAGAGGTCAGTGTCCTCCTACTCCAGTTTTTCCTCAGTAAATGTATTTCAGTTAATGTCACTTTAAGGATCTGCTCTGTAGTATTTTATCACTAACTGGCATTATTTGACTCTAGACACCAATCATAGGGCACAAATATGGTGACCAGCGTACTGCAGCAGGCCGGAATGGAAAGCCGCAGGTGATCGCTGTAACTCGGAGCACCTCCTCCACGTCTTCCGGCTCCAACTCCAACGGTCTGGTGCCAGTAAGCTGGAAGAGGCCTCAACTCTCTCAGGTACCTCCTCAAACACACAACATCCAACATTGTTTACTTAGTCAAACCAGTGTTAATGCGAATATTAGGAATTTGTTCATCATGATAAGCAATTGGTGGTGCAAATTGTCTAGTCACATGCCATTATACAGGGGCATCTCAATAGTTAATTAGAATATCATGGAAAAGTACATTTCCAATAGTTCAAGTCAAATAGCACCAACCAAGTATTGAGTGCATATAGATGGCCATACTTTTCATATTAAACATACTTTTTAAAATTGGTCTTTTGTAATATGAAACATTTTTTGAGACACTGAATTTATGGTCTTCATTAAATGTAAGCCGTAATCATTATAATTAGAAGAAATTAAATAACTTAAGACATGAAATGTTTCATATTGTGTGTAATGGATCTATATAATGTGTTATTTCCACTTTTTGAATTGCATTACTGACATAAGTAAACTTTTCTATGATATTCTGATTTATGGAGATGCACCTGTATTATTAGGGAAGACAAGGGCTCAATGAGAGGCCATGATTATAACATGCACAAGTCAAACTTCACAGTGTAAGAAAATGTACATAACATTAAATTAACCACCTCAGTCGAGCCTTAAGACTTTGGTTTTGTTTTGTTTTATTTCAGAATTTTCAGGTTTTTTTATTTCAGGTTTTTTAATCAGCAAATGGAAAATGTGGCTTAAAATGGGTGGCTGGAAATGCATCTACTGACTTAAGCTTCACCATATCCAACTTTCATCCATCTTTACATTGCTTTTGGATCCGATATCTGCCAAAATAATCAATTCAGCCAGCTAAGCCGCTCATGTTTACAGCAACTTGACCAGTCTCAAACAAATACCCATACTGTAGTCTTCTTTTTTCCAGAATATTGTGTTTTGAACCCACCCAAGCATAAAAACACATTGATTTTAAATAAATCCTTTTTTTATCAATACAAGACATCATAGTCACACTTGTACCAGGTATATAAATGAAACATTTTGCTACTTCCATCTTGAATATATTGTACTTGGTTCTTGGTAATTGGCAGTAATTTGACAAGTGAACTATACATCTACAAATTAATTAAAAATAGGTTACAGGGTTGCAGTCAAATTGACCCATTTCAAAGTCTAAGTACTGACAAAGTTTAAAAATCAAAAAAAAAAAAAAAAAGAACATAACAGAATGGTTAAAATGTATATTTTATCCACTCTTACTCTCCCACTCTGTTTCTTATGGCCCGTTTGTGTTGAATGTTAAAGATGCTATGTGCACAAAGAGTATGTGCTATGTTAAATATAGATTGTAAAACACTTTTGTCATCATGATTATGTTTTGTTACAGAGAAGAACCAGAGAGAGGCTGATGAATGTCCTGTCTCTATGTGGGCCGGAGTCTGGCATTCCCAAAAATCCATCTGTAAGACTCCTCTCCTACTCTAAAGCCTCTGACAAGGTCTCTGTAAAATCCCTGCTAAGGATGCTGTTGCTGTTACTATATTGTTTTTTGTTGTTGTGGATTTTGATTTATTTTATTTGTGTTTTGAAATTTATTTTTTGCACATACAACAATTGTATTTCACTATTTGACCACAAAACGTTTCCTTCCTCCCTTTCTATGCAGGTGGTATTCTCATCCAATGAGGATCTGGACTCTGCAGACCAGCAGACCAGTCTTATACCCACAGTGGAGGAGGTGGTCAGAGAAGAGGAGGCGCAGGGAGAAGACACAGGCAGCGAGCAGCAGTTTGGCGTCTTCAAAGACTTTGACTTCTTAGATGTGGAGTTGGAGGATGCTGAGGTGAGGAGTTACAGGGAATTTGACTCGCACAAGTTTGTGTGTGTTTGAGGTGAAGGAACCTCATTATACAGAGAAATAACGTGACCATTTTCTGTTTATGAAAATCTAAGATATTGAAGAAAATATGGAAGAGCTAATTAGATTAAATAATTTTTTTCCAAAACTTATTGAATTAAATATGCAAGATTACTGTGAAAACTAACCTCATGCCTCTTCGGGGACTTAAACATAAAACATTGAACTCCTTTCAAAATAAAAGTGTCTGTTGTATAAACAGACTTTTGCATAGTACTGTGCATATATATATATATATATATATATATATATATATATATATATATATGCACAGTACTATGCAAAAGTCTGCGAAAAAGCATGCAAACATGGGCAAAAAAAAAATTATATATAGATATAATTTTTTTTTTGCCCATGTTTGCATGTTTTTATACATACTGGAGTATGTATGAAAACATAGTGATTAATTGATCGTTAACATTATAGATGCTAGTTGCCCATCCCTAGTTTGCACCGATCTTTAAAAGTAATTTCAAATGGTGTAGAATGCAGGAACCGGATTCTAGCAGTTTCACACACTTTCACTCAAGCACTTTCATACTCAGCTTGGTTACTTTTCATCGCTACTTTAAACAAACTGTATTTACTTTTGTTGTTCCAGATTAATAACATTAATGTCTTGTTTGTCCAATGTGTGTCTTAATTGTCTTGACTGCTGTAGTAGAAACATTTTTGTGGTGTTTTTTAACTGTCTTAAGTCTACTAACATTCTTATTCCTTCTCTTCTCTTGCCACAAGGAGTTGCAGGTAAGTGTGTGGGCCAGGGAGCTTTTTAGAGATGGCGTTCTGTGCAGGGCCCCTGGTGTTTCTCAGTGTCAAGTAAAGTGCTGTAGTGCTCTTTGATTTAAAATTGTGGCTACTGTGGTTGTGAGCCCTTTTCTTTTATAGTCTTTTACATCATTTACCAACCCAAAATGTAGAGAAAAATCATCTCACCCACCCATACACTTACGTTTTATTTGTTTTTGTGTTTTAGTTGTGGAATGTTAACCCTTGTGCATCAATAGGGACATTTTTTGTTTTTTTAAATTTTTTGCATATGGCATACATTTTGAAATGGACATTTTATCCTCTAAAAAATGTTAGCACATTTTTTAAAGGGATGCACAAGGGTTAAGTACTTAATGTGTTTATCCTTTGCTTTGTTACCTCGTTTTTGTAAAATCTGCCCCAGACCCCTACTACAGTTGGCACTGTGACTCACTGCTGTTGTCCTGCAGGGGGAGAGCATGGACAACTTCAACTGGGGGGTGCGTCGTCGCTCCCTAGAGAGCATGGACAAAGGGGACACGCCGTCTTTACAGGAGTGCCAGTACACGGGCAGCACGCCAAGCCTCAACCTCACCAACCACGAGGACACGGATGAATCATCTGAGGAGGAGGTACTGAGCGCTAGCCAGATTCTCACCCGCTCTGGCCTTGTAAGTCTCACTCTAGTTAGGGTCTCCCCTCAAATCCAACCCACCATGCTCCTCACGCAGCCCGCTGGCATGCTGTGCGTGTGTGTGTGTGCGTACTGAGCTGGACCTGCTGCCAGTGTGGACAGGGGCTAGATGCTTGCTTCTTCGATGGTGGTAGATTCCCCCCTTCAAACCTCAGCCCCCAGCCCCTCTGCCTCTGACTGCTAGATTAATGCTGTTATCCTTTCTTATACGGTCATGGAAAAAATTATTAGACCATTGTTTTCTTCAATTTCTTGTTCATTTTAATGCCTGGTACAACTAAAGGTACATTTGTTTTGACAAATATAATGGTTTTCTTGATAATTAGTTTGGCTCTCAAATTAAACTCTTATGAGCCGTTTTTGTTGTTCACATTATATTTCTCCAAACAAATGTACCTTTAGTTTTACCAGGCATTAAAATGAACAAGAAACTGGAGAAAACAAGGGTGGTCTAATAGTTTTTTCCATGACTGTATTTGTTTTTATTTTCCAATTGGTAAGTAAAGATTAGGGAAATGCATTTAATTCGCATTGACTCAAGGTAAATCGCTGATAATTAATAGTTCTGTTAACAAGAAAAGAAGATGTGCATTTTAAGAATTTTATATAATTTCTTAAATTAATTTCAAGCATAAAATATGGAAAGTATAGTATATTGTTCAGTATAACAGCATGTTCCTTTTCATTTTCTGGCCGCTCATCTCTAACTCTCCTTTGCTTTGTTTCGCTTCGCAAGTAATTCCTTCTCCAAAGCTGCCAGTAATAATGCTATTAAATGCTTTACCTTGGCCTAATGGGGATGTTTTCTTTCTCTCTTCTTCTGCTCTTCTTGAACTTGGTAGTGCACGGTGAGAGAATGAGCTTTTGCCTTTAGTGGATATTTTCCCTCCAAAAATGTTTGAAGTTATCCAGTATTTCTCTGTACCACTAAAAAATAATTAGCATGTGGCATTAATGTGTGTGTTCAAACTGAATTTAATAGCTAAGTATAATGTGTAATTACTGTTATTGATGTTGGCATGAACTTACTTTTTGCCATAAGCAATTTTAAAGTGTTGAATCACTTGAACGAAAGACTAAAATTACTAAATGTTATGCTCTGCCTGATACAAAATGGACAATGTCTTTTGTTGTTGTTGAACTGCAAATAATAGGCAACACAAACCATTACTGTTAAAACTCTTTGGACCTACAAATAATATAATGACTTTGTGATGTTTGGAAAGTTAATTCAGTATGAAGTAACATATTAACATATTAATGTGTAGAATAAAGTGGGCAATTGTTCCTAAACTAATCATCAGGTCTAGTATAGTTAATATCAAAAGCTCATTTTTTATTATCAATTCAAACAGAGCACATTCTCCAAATATGATATACTGCACCTTAAGGTCATATAAAGTCTTAATATGTCAGTGCATTAGGTTTAATGAAAGATGTATGCGGTATGAATTGAGGACACATACCATTTTAACCCTCTCAACCCCAAAACCTGCTCCTCCTTGCCAAAATGACACCATTTATTGTAGCTTAAAACTGAAAAGACAGAAAATATTCTCAGTTTTTTCAAATTTCCAACAGTCCTTTTAACAAATCATGTGTAATAGAATACCTTTCTCAGGAAAAGTAACCAAATTTAAGCTTAAAATAGTGATATTTAATTAAAATCACTTTATTTTACAGTTAAGATTTCACCAGAAATAAACACTGTTTGCACTATGTTGTGTATGTCTAGATTCAGTTTTTTTTCTCCCAACTTTTGTTAAATCAATGTTCATGATCTAAGTTTTTTTTTTCTTTTTCTATGTTTTATGGCATTACTATTATGATATACTGTCCAAAAGACATGTAGCCATAATTGTGGTGTTTACATAGAGCTGCAGGACTTGTATATTGCAATGACAAACAAGGCCATAGACGGAAGCAAAAATAAATGCCCTAAAACTACTTGGGGTTCAGAGGGTTAATAAATGTTTGCATAAAACATGAGTTAAATATATAATCTGTATTGCATTTATACTGTGTCTCAGCAGAGAAACTAACCAGTTGTTATGTTTTTTTTCCCCCCAGCTTAACAGTGATTCTGCTACCGACGACACTGCATCCAACCACGTGGATTCCTTGCAACAGTCTCAAGAATCATCTAGCAGTGCCCTGACTGAGGAGGCCACTGTCCTGCCTTCTCTCCCCTCCCACCCTCGACTGGATAGCCCCATGTTGGAGATGACCCACTCAGACAGCACCAGCAGCCAGCTGCCTGAGGTGCGATCAATCGGGTGCAGCAATAAACTTTGGTGCTCGGGTGCTTTCTAGCTTGCCATCTTGCCTTTTCTCTCTGTTCAACCTTTATCTGCTTCTGCTTTACTTCCTGGCTTGTCTGTCATTGAGACAGAGGATCAGCTATTTCCAAGGAGGTTTAGATGGGGTAAAAGTGCTGGTTCTATAACCATGTCTGCCTGCTGTTTGGTGAAGACAGTGTGTACCGCTTTTGCAGCTTCTGACTCCTTCTCCTGCTGCTTGCTTTGCTGCTTTGCTCTGGGTATGGGTGCTGAAGGCGAGCTCTTGCTCCTTTTTAATGGCATATGTGGTGGGGCAATGTACTTGCTTGAATGATTTGGGGAGAAACGATAACAAAAGCTCACCTCAGGTTAGCTGTTACTGCTCACCTTCAATAACACAGCAACTGACCATTCCAACTAAATCCTCCATTAAAAACTTGTGAAATGGACGCCTTTATCTTCGGCAGAAGCATGTGTGAGTATAAGTCCATTACAAGTGGTGTGTTAACCTTAAAAATGCAGTTAACTGAAAACCAGTGGTGCTCTAGCTAATAAAGCTCCTTCAATTTGCTACCATATTAACATGCCATAGCATGTCTTGTGATGAACAGCTCTGCTACTGCTACTGACATTTATCACTTATACTAACAATGCTGAGTTTATTATGTTGTCTTGATTTGCATTTGCACCTAGTGTGGGGATGGTAGAATTTAAGTGAAATGGCCCTGGTTAACATTTAAAGGTTTTATGCATAACAATTTACATATATTAATCACTTTGTATTGCAAATGTATGAAAGGATTGTAGTGCATCGGATACCTTCTACAACTTTTTCAGTTGCTTATAACAGTCTGTGGACTCTGGACAGTTTTGCCAGGAAATTCCAGAGGAAATGATTTTGTTGGGATCTCACCAGTGCCTTGCCTCTCTCTGCTCCCCTACAGTGCCAACACTGTGCTACACGAGCTAACATTAACTTAAGAATGGAGCCCGCTAACATCAATACAGAATCCAAAAGAAGACTCGTGCAAACACAAAAAAAAGTTTTATCTTATGAAACCCGCCAGGCTATGAATAGGTGCATTTCCATTAGGTACTTTTCCCTCGATTGAGCCTATGGGTATGGCTTAGAAGAGAGGATCCAGCCAAGATCCGCCCAACTTCACCAGTCAGCGGCTCAGGTAGCGACTCAGAAAGTACCTGCCTCGGGTAGATACTTTCTGAGCCCCTACTGAGCGCCATTTTCGCGCTTGCGTGATTCATTTGCAGACTGGTGCAAACTGGACGCTGAGGGGTTAACAGCTCTTGCTCTGCTGAGTGCAGCTGGGAGAGACTGCTGCGGGAGGACTTGGCCACTTGTGAGTGCTTTGGGATGGCGCTACTCGTTAAGAAGAGTAACGTGTCTCCAATAACACCAGAAAAAGTTGCTGGATTTGTCGCTAGTCGCTTTTTTGAAAAAGAGTCGCTTGAAGGGTCTGAATAGTCGCTAAATATAGCAAAAAAGCGATAAAGCTAAGTTGGCAACACTACTTGCTGCGTCGATCTGTTGTCAGAATGTCGGATTCCATTGGGTAGCCGCTACCAAAGTACCTGTATGGAAACAGAGGCCGAGCGGAACTAACTAGTGGGTGTAGCCAAAACACTCAGCCGCTTTCCAAAAAGTACTCAGAAAGTACTCAGTCTAAACACACCTACCATGACCAGCGTTGGATAAAAACTTGGGTCAACACTGGCTGGTTGATTCATGGAAACTTCTATTGGTTTGCTTACTTGCTTATGTTGTTGCTAGCAAAATTCTATCTCAGTGGATATGTTGGTTGGCTAGCCAACCATACAAACTTATGTTTTATGATTGTGTTTTAGCCAACAATAAATGATAATGCACTAAGCAAAGTGTAACTATTGCTTTCTAATAGCCAAGAGTGAAGCAAGGCAGGAGCAGCCAACTAGCTAACTGTAACCCAAGCTAAGCTAAAGTTAGCCAGCTAGATAAAACGTAGCTGTTCGACATGGACCTAGTGTTGGTTGCCTCCTAATGCTAACCGATAAAGTAATTTGCAAACAGCAAACTAATTAGTGTCATGAAGAAACAGGAACATAATATCAAAATGATGCTAATCAGTCATGTTCACTCTCGTATATATATCCTGTCAAAGTTCTGGCTGATGCCCAGGATGTTCGCTCATGCCTACGGAGGATGTTTTTGCAGTTCACTGAGCCATGGTTGTCAATGACGAGGATTTTCTAAAAGAAAAAAATTTAAAAAATCCAAGTTACCTTTACATTGAGGGAGATTGGAAAAGTGTCAGCTCATAAATATTTATTTTAAGTATGTGCCCTACCCCTCTGTGACAATGCTTTCTACATAGGACTGAATGTAACTTTCTAGGAACTCAGTCTATCCGATGGTCTCAATATCAACCCAAGGACATCTCCCCCATCACAGCCCCAGCTCTTAGTGTAATGAGCCCTAGATAAAACCATCAATACTCTTACTCATTCCCTCCAGGATGGCCACGACCACTTCTAAAAGCTTTCTGTAATATAGCTGCTGCCTCTGTGATGTACTGGCTGTCTGCCACACTCAGTTTTCTTAATGCATTCAGCTTTTAAATAAAAAAACAAGGCGGGATAAAATCAAGTGCTCTTAATTAGAATCCTTTCTCTGTGCCATCTCCCAACATATTCCTCCTCGATGTGCGTGTTTACGTCAACATGGTTACTTTACATGTATAATTTATGTGGAGACGCTGTAACTGTTCTTTGCGCTAATGTAATGAAGTAGATTCAATTGTGGATTTTAAACAGTTCGGCTCACTTAGTGTGCCCACTGTTGATTAATGTTGTTTTGGTGAATGGTGAATTTGTTATGTCACTAAAACATTCTATCATTTATGTGTAGTTATGCAGTGCAAGTCATAAATCTGCCCATAGGGATGTTACAGTGTGTGTCAGGGTGTATATACTACATCTCATTTATCTGCTGTCCTGTTAGCTCTCACTGCCTGTCATTTCACCATGAACATTTTATTAGCATTGAGGTCAAGTTTTTAGAGGCATTTCAGTGATAGATTGATATTGGCTTCTGTTTATTGATTCTATTCTTTTTCTTTAATTTCTCATGAGAGACGTTGGCCTATAGAGTGACATAAAGAGCAATCTCCAAGGAAGTGAACCTCGTAAAAATCGCTGACTTAAGTCCCTCTTGTATAATTGAAACTAATATGTGTTCTCAAGTGTAGGCTAAAGCAGTCTTAATTCTGCCTCTAATAGAGGCTCAGCACTGAGTCTATGTTCTTGAATTAAGAGCTGCCCGTTTTATGACAACCAGGCAATCTAACTGTTGAAATAAAATGTTAATGTACAGTGTGTTTTATGTGTTATGTGCCAAACTGCCCCTGAGCGCCCCCTTCTGGTTCATGTTACAGGATGCTGTAAGCATGACGGCAGCGGACGAGCTGAGCAGTAGTGTGAGTGAGGACACAGGGTTTTGCAGTGCCCCCCCTCTGCCCTCTGACCCTTCAGAGCTGTGTGACCTCCCAGACTCACAGGACACTCAGGATCCACAGGATGCTCAGGAACCCCAGGAGACTCAGGACCCTCAGGAAGACCTGGATCCAGCCCCCCCTCCTCCGCCGGCCATAGACACTCCGCCGGGGTCAATTTGTGAGGAGGAACCCCAAACAGTTCTGCCTCTATCTCTGTCGCTGCCCATGCCACCGGAGACAAAGCCAGATCCAGATCCAGACCCGGACAGCACCTGTGGCTCCGGGTGGGAGGAAGATGTGACGCAGGCCCTGAAGGAGCTGGATGAGCGCTGTGAGGAGGAGGAGGCGGACTTCTCTGGCATGTCCAGGTGAGTGGATGTTTTGAATCAAACTGATCATACAGAGAATCCGAATGCATGCAATGTCATGATCTTCTTGTTCATTTTAATGCCTGGTACAACTAAAGGTACTTTGTTTGGACAAATATAATTATAACAATAAAAATAGCTCATAAGAGTTTAATTTAGGAGCTGATATCTAGCCATTTTCATGGTTTTCTTGATAATGATTTTGGTAATTATCTAGAAAACCATGGAAAATGGCTGGATTTCAGCTCTTAAATTAAACTCTTATGAGCTATTTTTGTTGTATAGTTATATTTGTCCAAACAAATGTACCTTTAGTTGTACCAGACATTAAAATTAACAAGAAATTGAAGAAAACAGGCATGGTTTAATATTTTTTTCCATGACTGTAGATGGACCAAAAACACATGTAGCCCATTGGTGCATCATTTAATATGACTTTAGTCTTGTATCGTTAACATTTCTGTACTGTCAATGATACATAGGACAGTTTTATATGCATATGCTTTGAGCCAGTAGACAAACCAAAGCAAGATATATGCATCACCATTTATGTGAATTTTAAGATTTACTTTGAAAAAAAATGTTTGGATATGGTAAAAATAGCAGAGATTCATAACAAACAGGAGGTGTAAGGTGCGAGCTGGAAAAGAGTGGTGAATATGAGAAGCCTTATCACAGCATCACCTGAAATAAAAAGGCGCCTCCACTGACATTAGAAGAATTTATTACATTTTTATGAAATATAATATCAGGCTTATGCATCACTGGTAAAAACAAGCAGTGTTGCTACATCACACAGCAAAGGGCACATATTTAATGAGCAAATAGGTTGTTGTCAGTGACATGGTGACAAGATGAATGGCATGAAGATATGTTGATTCAGCTAAGCAAGTGATTGATTGGTTGTGATTGCTTGACCACCATATTTGTTTATTAATCAGAAAAGCATGTTGCAATGTTGAGGGGAAAGAGAAAAGCTTCTGAGTTTTATCACCTCTGCTAAACAATTGGAGGGGTCATGGGAATTAGGGGTCCTCCTCTGAAGAAAAAATTGACATTATCTGAAAATCCACTCACTGGTGCAACCAATGAAAATGTTTAGTCACACTCTGGAGCCCTGTGAGTGAAACCCTAATTGGAACAGTCCTTTTAAGAAAGCAATGTCAACACTCCTATAATGCAGTACTTCTTACAATTATTATTTATTAAATTGATCATCTTTTACGGTTTTCAATGTTTTTATTGTGATAAAAAGCTGTGTCAGTTGGTCAACAATTGCTTGGGTGAAGTAGCTTCTATAGGTTTATGGACAACTGTATGTGGCGAGACCGGCCTCTGTGAAATGAACACTTTTGACACAGTCTGATGGGTAATTTCTTTCCTGGCACGGCTCCCTGGGCCGGAACTGTGAAGGTGGGCCAGTGTGGGCTGGCTCCGATCCACATAAAAAAAAAAAAATCCCTCTTGAAGGTGGGCCAATTCTGGCTTGAGGACAGTTA
Source organism: Centropristis striata (assembly GCF_030273125.1). Taxonomy (NCBI): domain Eukaryota; kingdom Metazoa; phylum Chordata; class Actinopteri; order Perciformes; family Serranidae; genus Centropristis; species Centropristis striata. The sequence continues at coordinate 18,824,907 of NC_081525.1, read as the reverse complement.
TAAATTTAAGTTTTCAAACTACACTGAACAAACATGCAGACACACACACACACACACACACACACAGTCATGCACTAAATCTCTTACTAGCATACATCACTGTACTCAAGGTCTTTCACTTAGCTTAGCCACGCATGATTGATAGGGAAGCGTGTTAGTGGGGTGCACTCTGAGTGATTGTCTGAAAACAGCCAGACACTAACTAGTTTAGTGTTTTTCTGTGTGAGGATTTATGTGAGTGGGAGAGAGCAAGACAAAAACAACTCGGCATCGTTCTGCCACTGTGAGGTTGGGAGCTGGCTCTGTTTTGCAGAAGTGTGTGTGTGTATGTGTCAGTGTGTGTAGATGTCTAGCTCGTATAGAGCTCTCTGCAGTCCTGTGTGGGATGGGAGTGCAGTGCGCTAGTGCTGTTAGCAGTTGCAGCACAGTCGATCCGCAGACGAGGGGAGAGAGTAAGGGAAAGAGAAAAGAGAAGCGATAGTTGGGGTGAGGATGAGGACAGAGACTGTGTCCGCTACAGCGCTTGGCAGCGCAGGCTTTAGATACTTATATTCTGTCTGCTTCTTCAGGCTGTTTGGTCCTACAGGCCTGTGAGTATCTGAACGTGTGTGTGTGTGGGAGAGAGATGTTTGCATGATGCTAAAATGCTAATAGCTCATATGTTGTTATTGTGCTAGAGCACTGCAGTAGATTAGAGCTCTCAATATACTGCAGCAAAATCTGCAGTGAGGGAGGCAGAAACACAGCGATGCAAGGTTGTTTACTTGCAGCGAGTGACGCTGAGCATGTGTGTGTGTTTACATTTGTCCTTCAGTAAAGACTGAGGGGAGTGTAGAACATGTCGGATTGTAGCTTATTGGCCCCCGTGTGTGTTTCAGTCAAGATGAAGGTGACGCAGACTGCTTCCCAGAGATCCAGGCCTCTCCGCCCCCTTCGCCCTTCCTCTCTGCCATCCTGGCAGCATTCCAGCCTGTTGCCTATGACAATGAGGAAGATGCTTGGCGTTGCCATGTCAACCAGATGTTGTCGGATACAGATGGGTCCTCTGCTGTTTACACATTCCACGTGTTCTCCAGACTCTTTCAGGTAAAGGATTTCTAAATCCCTTTTTCTTGGGTAGTTTTTTGCATTTTTGTTTGGCAGGGTTGCTCTTTATCTCTGGCATATTCAGTTTTGTTTACTTCTCAGCAAGGTTTATTATTTTTATTCCAAATCCTTGTTTTATACAGGGCATTCAGAGGAAATTTGGCTCCATCACGCATGCATCTGTTCGCTTTCTCGGGGAAAGGCTCCAGCGAATGGGCAATCAGTTCCTCAGCTCCCTGGAAGTCATGACGTCTCGCTCTCAGTGTCCCACTGTGCTGCTGGATGCAGAGACGGTGAGGCTGTTCTGCATGGTTGTCTGCACTTACTATGATAAAATTGATTGAACTAAAATACAGTCATGTGGTTGCAGTTACTTTTAGTTTTGGAAAAATAGTGCTGCATGTTATGCATATTCCTCAATGTGTACATGTGTCCTGCTATAGATATTTTTCTGTCATGTACTGTGTATGTATTGGGTGTTGTTGTGGGTTAATGTATGTGGTGTCCTGTCTTGCTGTTGTAGCTGGTCTCTTGTGGACTGTTGGAGACTCTGAAGTTTAGTGTGCTGGAGTTGCAGGAACACCTGGACACCTACAACGCCAAGAGAGAAGCAGCTGAGCTTGTAAGTCACCATGCATATCTTTCACGCTCACCATATCTACTTTCCCATTCTGTTTGAACCTTTGTCCCTCAAGACACGTTGCCTCACATCCTCCGTCTGCCACAGCTGCAGTTTAACTTGCTGTGTCAGGATATGTGTGTGTGTGGGACTCTAAAGAACTGTCTTACAATGGCCCTTCATCTCAAGAGAGATGAGCAAAGGAAGCGTGTATAAATTGCCCTTTGTCCCTATGCCATGGCACCATTGAAATGCCAAGAGGACATGAAGATAAATAGCTGATGCTGTCCGAGATAAGTCCCGTTCTGTCTCATCAGCAGGGTAGACATTGAATCAGTGTTGGGTATGAGTAGATTTAGCTGCCGTTAGTGTCTGCATCACTAGTGACATCCCCTTCTGAAGGGATAAAAATAACCCTCAGCACTCCTAAATCAGTTATAGAAGGCCAGGCAGGGAGAAGCTGTGCGGGGTGGGAGGAGGAACGAAGGGGGAGGGGGATAAAGAGAAGAGATGAGATTGCAGAGGTTCTGGGATGCAGGGGCGCTAATTGAATGAGACGGCAACGGTCCCTGGAGGGCTAGATACTATCCCATGCTCTGGAACAGGCCTTCTTTAATTCGCTAAGTACAACACTCTTATTAGATCTCCTCCCAGACCAACCTTTATTGTATACATACACAAATGTAGATGCAGACGTCCAAGGGAGAAAAAAAAAGCTTGTGTACTGCCTCTGTTACCAATCTTCCTCAACTTTCATTAATCAATATTGTTTTTTTTTTATCCTGCCTCCTCTCTCACCTATTCCTGTCCTCCCAACCCTGTAGTGGCTGGAGAACTGCAGGAAAACATTTGGGGACAAAGACAGCAGCCAACGACCCAATACTCATGCACAGGTAGGCATGAACACTTGCTGTTGTTTGATGGCTGGTAATGTTTTTTGTAATTTGTGTTGGTCAGTATGGTTTTTCCGATTCTGGTATATCATTAAAGACTGAATTGACAAATTTTGTTAGAAGTTAAGTCTGTGCACGGAGATTTAAAGAGGCTATACACAAAATTTTGGCGCATATCGTTTGCCATGCACACTGCTCTCAACATGGCGGTGGCTGAGCCGGCAGCTAGCAGCTAACGGTGCTAACGCCACCGCAAACAGTCCTGACAGGGCTGACAGAACCAGCTGGTGGCTGTAAGGCTTACATGACAACTCATGGTTCTGGAGAACTTTATCAGCGATAACTGCCATATAAAAGTGTGCAGAGCGCCAGCAAGTGGCACACCAATTGAGATTGACATGCACTAACATGCACACAGCCGGACCGGCAACCACAACATTTGAACCAAGAACCAAAAAGCTGGGATTAAAACACACAGAGGGAGCGTGACTTAATGGTCAGGGCGCCATTACTCCAATGTATCTTCACATAGTAAATGTATACTCTGTACTGTACTGTTCATGTACAGCCCCTTTAAGGTCCAGCTGAAATTGAAATTGCATGTTTCTCTGTCTGCGACAGCATAAATATCTGCAGTTTAAATCACTGTTTTCTTTTGAGAAATGTATATTTACAATGCTTTGGTTTTATGCCGCTCCTTAGTTTTAGCATTTATTCATCAGAATACCATTAGTACGCTGTATACACAGATGGAAAACGTGTTTAGATAAAGCCAATCAAATGGCTTAATTTTAAACCATATTGCCATGAAGCAGTAGAATCAATTTTCTATCAAATGCAGAGCAGACAGTCACAATATAAGATGCAATGTCTGAACAACAACCACATTAGCTTTCCAGCTAAAGGCTCCTTCTTATTTAACTCACAAACATGAACACGCATCTTGTGCTGCACCATAGCTTGTTGAACAAGGAATCTCCATGGAGAAGTGCACTGCTAATGTCAGTTGTCAGGCTATACAGCTAATTAGCTGTTCAACTGCACAACAATTAACAGCATGTAAATATTCCTGCATGTCACTTTGGTCCCTCTAGATGCTGGACTGTTTCTTACTCTTCACTACCGCTAACAACATGATGTCTACCTATTACATCTAGGATACAGGGAAAGTTTGTGTACACTGTCTCTTGTTTCCATAGATTGTATTGACTGATGTCAATCACAAGGTACCCACACCTAAAGCACACCCTGCTTTACTGTCTATTTTACTCTAAACCATCATTTACAAAATGAACATCATGCTCTAATAAAAAATACTTGGAACCAGCCAATTTGGACCAAGTCAAGTCAATTTTATTTATATAGCCCAAAATCACAAATCACAGATTTGCCTCAAAGGGCTTTACAGACTGTACATGGTACCACACCCTCTGTCCTTTGACCCTCACAGCGGCCAGGGAAAAACTCCTCAAAAAAAAAACCTTTTAGCAGGGGAAAAAGAAGAAGAAACCTCAGGGAGAGCGACAGAGGAGGGATCCGTCTCCCAGCACGGACAGACGTGCAATAGATGTCGTTGTACAGGGCAGATCAACAGAGTAGAATAGAGTAAATAGAGGTTGAGGGGGGATAGGGAGGGAGGATAGAGAGACGTTTGAGAGGGAGAGACGGAGAGGAGCAGGAGTTCTGGGAGGGGCACAGCAGCAGGTGATGGAGCGCCATCATTGGCCAGTAGTGATGGTGAGTGTAGAGTGGACCAGGAGAGGAGCATTCCCATCTGGGGCCGAATCAGAGCCACGGCAGTGAGACCAGCAGGAGTAATGCCGAGCAGGACCACAGCTCGACAGCCTGTGAAAGAGAGAGCAAAGAAAAGTGCGAGTACTCTGGGAATACATACATTAATACACAGGTTGTGCCATAATCCTAGGGAGTGGACACACCCCCGTCCACACCACCACTGCAAGCACCATGCGGCCCTCCCCAACGACTACGGCTGTGTCGAGCCTCACTCACGCCGTACAAGCACGCTCAGTTTCGTTGGACCATAATTTCATTAAGACATTTTTACTGATGTAATGAACCAAGTGAAAAGGCTGTTATTTTTTCACGGACTTCTATATCAGGTCTTCTTTTTGCTACCAGTGGAGCCGCCCCCTGCTGGCCATCAGAAAGAAATGCAAGTTTAAGGCACTTTAACATTAGCTTCACTTGTCAGTCCTGGAAGTTGTCTCTTGTTGGTTCCCCTGCCAGCTGCTGTCAATCAAACGCAGACAATACCATCTTAAAAGGAGTATTTCTGATACTTTCCCAAATAACATTTTTTATTTTCTTTGATTGTGAAAAAAGGTATTAACAATACATTTTTAAAAATGTGACCAATATTTGCTTGGAAGTCATACTATATTACTTATCATAATTAAGTCAGAGAATGAACAGAGATGATATTTTCATGACAGACATACAGGTTTTCCATGTTTAACTCAACTGTCCTCCGCTGCATGAAGATTTTGCATGGTCTCACTCCCTTCTTCTTAGCATTGGCACCCACAGAAGTGCTGTCTTAGGTTAAAACACGTTTAAAAGTATATTTCCCCCAATCTCCTTCCCCCTTTTGTATCTTTTCTCTCCCTCATCATACATGCTGTTATCCAGCCTTTCAGAATAAAGGTTTCTGTTACTGCTGAAGTGAGCTCCTACTTGTTTCAGCTCTGAGGTGAAGATGATGAACCACTGCTCTTTGCCTGTCAGGTCACTGTGTCTCAGCTGCCATGTCAAAGCTCACTAATTCTTGGTCTTTCTCTCCTTCTGTTTTGTTTGTTGTTTTTTTTGTGTGACCTGCTCACCTTCTTGCTTAGCAAATGGAAAATCTAGCAGTAAGTGGTTCTCATATTATGGACTCTTAATAATCATGACATCCGGACAAAACACTGACCATCTCATCTCTCTCTGTACATACCTGCGCTGTTGGCAACCTCAGACTGTGCTCTATCACCCACCCCCCACCCTCCTCTGTATCTCTGTCTCTGCCATGATCGGTCATGTAACCCAGCACAACTCTCCCACCCACCCAATCATAATTTACTGTTATCCTGTATGGCAACATGTGCTTATTTTCTGTTGCTACCTCCAGCCTGGATAATCAATAATCAAACCGCTTTGTACTGCACTGATTCTGTCTGCAGATAGACTATGTCCGAACAGTGTAGAGTAACTAATGATATCAGAGGGGGTGGCTGCGTTATTAGTGGTAGAAGATGGGTGGAGAGGTCATATTGTTGTCAGGATTAGACTACTTTCATTTTGCATGTGTATTGTTCCATTCCCATATCTGTTCAAATTACCATTTTTTTTCTCCCTCCATGTTTTTTCCTGGATTAGGGTCTGAACTTTCAGTAATTTCTTCTTTGGGTCATTCATCTAGTCGGCCACACTGGTCACAGCGGCCCGTAGGGAGCGTCAAAGGAGGTGGTGATGGATAGTTTTCTAATTGAGATCTCACGACTAATTCTACTAGCGGTAGACTCACCTCTCGCTCCTTGGCCCCAACTGGATGGCACTTTGCTCTAGGCCATGTTAACCCTTTCATCCACTCCCACGTCTCTAACCCAGGATACCCATTCGTCTAATCATATGATCATCCGAGTAATTTAAGTGCAACTGGGCCATTATCCCGCCACGTGACTCTCTTAATGTTTCTGTCTCTGTAGGAGCTGGAGTTGTGTCGCAGGCTGTATAAGTTGCACTTTCAGCTGCTGCTGCTCTTCCAGGCGTACTGTAAGCTCATCAGCAAGGTGGACACCATCAAGAGGGAGGCAGAGGTAAGCAGAATACATTTGTTGTTTACAGTTATGGAAAAAATGATTGGACCCTTGTTTTCTTCAATGTCTTGTTCATTTTAACGCCTGGTACAACTAAAGGTACATTTGTCTGGACAAATATAATTATACAACAGAAATAGCTCATAAGAGGTTTTCTTCTTATTATCAGCCTAATGTATCTTTAGTTGTACCATGCATTAAAATGAACAATAAACTGAAGAAAACAAGGGTGATCTAATCATTTTTTCCATGACTGTATGTTTGTGAAAACTTTTGAAGCATAATCTCGATTCATAATTGACCAGTGCTGCCTAGTTTGACAGTTTGGTTAAAGTTTCATGAGTTGTACTAGACATGCAAGTCATTGTATCAGAGTCACTCCATAATAGATAAATGGTTGTGATTTGCCTGCCCAGGGCCAGGTCAGCTGGAAATCTGTCCGAATGAGAAAGAGACCAGATGCATCTGCCAGAGCAAATAAAACATGAGCTGTGCAGATTTGTCTGGTTTCCAGGCTACATTAAAATATTATACATAAATTAGCAGGAAGTTGTATTGTAAAAATCCAGGCATGACAGGTTTTTCACCAACACCAGAGTAGGTAAAGAAGTGATGGCAGAATAAGTCCTGCAGTCGATGTTACAGCTGCCTGAGCTGCATCTCGCTGGAGCTAATTAGATTAGCACTTAATGAAATTAAATGATTTCTAATATGGAGTGATGGGGTCCGCTCTTGTAGTTAATATTTGGTCTCTAGGTTTATTTTGCTGACCTTGGGTAAATTTTGCTGCGATATTCAGTGCTATGACATTAATGTTTTTTATGCGTCTGTTTCCAAGGTGACCAACATGTCTGAAGAACTCACTATCCTCGAGAGCTGTTTGAAGGAGGCAGAAACAGGAAATGACAGTCAGGAGGATGTGTGTATGTCAGACACGGCCCAGACCAACACCGAGACGGCCATCCAATCACTGATTGAAACTTTGAGAGGCAGAGACTTCAGCTCTGCCCTCACGCAGGTCAAAATCTTCAGGTAAGATCAATACAACTCCACACATCAACCACGTACTGTGCTAATACGATAAGTGGGGAAAAAAACAAACAATCAAGACTATTTAATAAGCAATTTTTATCATATCATTGCAATTCAGAGGTCATGAAAATATTCATTATTTACAACAATAAAATTCACTGCTTCGTTAGATCACACTGGGCTTCGTCTTGTGGAGTCTTCTTCATCCTTTGGATGTTTCTAGGCAACTCCATCATCAGCTGCTGTCAATCATCTACTATCGCTATCATGACTCATGCCATTGGCGAACTACAGACAAAACCCACTGTTCATTTCAGTCACAATGCTCCACAGTGTGATGCAGGTTATTGATAGAGTTTAAAATAGAGATTTTTTATTTTTTTTGATAGAGATTTAAAAGATGCAATAAAGTATGGGTATTTCTGCTCTGACCTGAACATGATTAAAAAACTCAAATACTGCAATGCATGCTGAGCAGATAAAAAACAAGGAAATGTGCACAACAAGATCAAAATTGCTTCAAATGCAATATAAAACCATTGTGTTTTAGGGCTGGACAATATATCCATTATGTCAATATGGGGATATGAGATTAGATATACTGTGCGTTCCAACACCCATACTAGCCATAACTACACATACCATACCATACCATACCATACCATACTATACAGTATGCCAGAAAAATATTTAGTATGTTAAGTGTACAAGGATGTCCTACTGCATCCAGTGGCATTTTGCAGAATGCAATCTGGCATGCTTTTCTGCCTATTCTACTAAAAGTAAAAAGAAAAAGTATGCGATTTGGGATGCAGCTTTCGTTTTATAGATTTTGGATCGGAAAATCAGAATATGTGTTGCTTTATCCTGCATTAAAGTAAAGTGATATTAATAATATTTTAGACCTATCAAAATGTTGCAGCTATTTTCATTATTTGCCTTTATCCACTTGATAATTATATAAACATTACTGATGCTTATCTATTGAGAATCCCATTGTGTAAATATTTTATAAAAGCACCACTAGCCAACTCTACAATAATGTCGCAATATCCACATCGAGGTATTTGCTCAAAAATGTTGTGATATTTTTCTCCATATTGCCCAGATCTATCACAAAACATAATCTCACAATACTCAAGTGTATCAATATTTTCTCACATGCTCCTTTATCTACAGGTCTTTGTGGCCAAACGACATCTTTGGCAACGAGACAGACAACGCAGTCCAGACACTTCTGCACATCTACTTCCGTCACCAGACTCTGGGCCAGACGGGCTGCTTGGCGGTGGTGGGCCCCAGCAGGGACCTGTCTCAGGCTAGCACCCGCCTCATGGAGCTCAACCTGCAGATCCGTGAGGCTCTGAGTCAGGCGCAGGCCTGCCAGCCCCTTACCACCATGGTCAGCACTGGACTGTGAAGCTGTGGTACTGCAGGCTGCAAGCCTGGACTAGACTGGACAAATATTACCCCCCCCTGCTCTACACAGACCTCACCTCAGCTGTAGAGAGAGGGTAGACAGTGAGGGGCTTCAGAGGAGGACAAGAGACTCCACATATAAAGGGCTAAAGGATGTGTGGGAATAACTGTGACTCTTAATATATATTATTACATGTATGAATGCTTAAAGCTAACATCTTTTCCCAGACTAAGCCAACTTGCAAAATTCAGTTGCAATAAGTCGTGTGGTGGTGTGCCTGGGAAAGAATAAGAGAGGACGCAGTGGGATGATAACTTTTTTCTCTTTTTTTGTTTCCTTTTTCGTTTTCTTTTTGCTGGATCTGACCTGATGGGTCTGTCATACCGAACGGCAGCCTCCTCGTTGGGGCCTGGTCCGGAAGATGGTATTGAAGCATGGGAAGGAGAAGTGTCGAATGTGTGAGGACACACCGTCAAGATTCATAAGCAAACACAGAAAAAAAATCTTGTTTAAAAAGTTTTCAAAAGCATGCTTGAAAGAGAGAAGCACTGCAAGAATATTTTTTTGAGAAATGTATTTTTTATTAGAGCTAACATCCTAGGTTGTAAATGTTAGGATATTTAACATGTAATTGTAACCCTGTGGGAGACGTTTGCCTTCAGGGAGTGTAAAAAGAGAAATATATCTGTTTATTGATCTGCTTTGAGAGGAGAGTCCCCTTCAACAGGTCTTCACGCAAAACTCACTCTTTAACCAAATAAGTAGCTGCCTTTAGAGACTCTCAACTGTGTGATATATATTGGATAATCTGGTATACGCTCACACACAAATGCATATAATTGCACACAAGTGCAGACTGGCTACAACTCATTATGGAAACATAACTTATTTTACTCTGTATATATTTTAGAAAATGTATAGTGTAAAACCAGTATTTTTCCCTTGTACTTTTGTGTAATGCACTGTTCATCCGAATAGGATGTATGTATAAAGCTAATGTGATGAGAGAAAGCCAAGACTAGATTTGAGTCATTTATGATCCGCTTCGCCTTCGTCATCCAATCACACAAACTCCTAAATTTCCCAAAGGCTGCCTTGGTTGTTGTTGGTTGTGGTCTTGCAAAGGGGGCTCATTTGGGACTAGCCACCTGCCTGCCTTTGTCTTGGCGTTGGCGTGGGAGATCTAATGTAGCCTCCATCACCTGTCGGACTGCGCCACTCCAGCCGAGTCATATGCATTCCTTCTCTCCACTGTGATCTTTTTGTTAGCACGGCACCCCAGCACAGGCTCTGCTTTAAAGCCTCATGAAGGGGGTTGTTTTTTTTTGTCCACGTAGGTTGATCACGTTGCAAAGCAGCGCTCATCCTCCGCTATATTTTTATCTTGTTTTCCGAGGGGGGAAATGGCTGTCACTGAAGCTGCGCTCTGCTTTCAGAATGGCCCTACTTGCTGCTGTGACTGCAGGACATTAACCATTATCTGAATGCTTTCTGGAAAATCTTGTCATGGCACATTGTAACAGTCACTGTACTCATTCCTCAGAGAGCTTTTTTTCCCTGCTTGTCTGGTACATTTGAATGCTGTTCTTAATTATTTAATGAATATATTATTTACCTGGAAGATGTTTTAATGTAGAGGTGCATTATACATTTCTTCTTGTTCACTCACATACCAGCCTTCTCTCTGGATAAATAAAAAACCTAATCATACAGTACAAGCTTGGTCTGTAGTTATTACAAGTGAAACATGATTCATGTTGCGATTTAGATTTCTTTTCCTAATTGGAATACTACAGGATACACCCTCCAAACAGTGGCAGTGGTTTGCTTAGGGGAAAGATACTCTACTCATTGTTTGGATTAAAAATAAGTTATACAGATCTAAGGGTGCATGTCATGTAGTCTGCTAGACTGTAGGTAAACATTTCTCAGAACAACTTAAAAGGGACAATCTGATGCATGTAAAGACTCCATAACAAGGCTATTGATTTATGGAAGGTTTGGGGGTATTTTGAATAAATTTGGCTGAATCATAAGACACTGGTACACTTCCTTATAAACATGGAGAGCTGGATCACTTTTATGTCTAGTCTCTGCAATAGCAATAAATTAAAACAAATTAGATTCAAAGTACACATGCATGAGGAAAAGCTCCAGTATTTAGATCAGCAGAAACCATCTGTAGTTCTTAATGATCCACCACAGACAGGTCAGGGTCCAGGTACAACAGCAGTTCTTGTCAGGGGGCTTCAGCAAAAGTTCAAACCCTATACAAGCTGCCTTAAATCTTAATCCTCAACTACAGAAGAAGGTTTCTGGAATTAATGTACCTTTAGGCATCGATATACTAGAATATCAGTTCCTTAATTTCCACCATTGACAAGACTTTAGTAGACAGTGGTTTAAGTGAAAAGAATGCTTCAGTACAGAGTGCAAGGTAGCCATTTATTACACTGTAAATGGTGTGGTGCTTACCATTAATTCCATCAACACAAAACAGGCATGAAATAAAGTCAAATTTATGTTTCGCATCCAAAATGCCATTATTGCATCGGCAGATGTCTCCCACAGGACATGTAGTGATGTTGCAGGGCAGAGTTCAGCTCCAGATGCTTCCTAGATGATGTATTTGAAGCTGAAAGCGCTTTCACAGGAGAGCCTCTTGCCTTTGCATCTGCCGCACAAGTCCTGTCTGTGGGGCCGTTTGGGGTCAACGTGGCGTTGTGTTATTGAACAGACACAGCGTGCTTTGTTGCAATTCTGGAAAAAAGAAAAAGGGGCTTTGGTTTAGGTGTGGCACATAACCCTTTTTAATTTACAGATCAAGTTAGAAAATGCTTACATGACATGTGATGTCCTCAACACGGTAAGGGTTGAAGTCCTTTTGGCATTTTCGACAGTACTGTTTGAAGTAAACCTGGAATACACAATCAGGGCAGGGGTCTCATAATGGAGCTATTAATTATACCACGGTTCATTAAAGTTACAAATATTGGTCAAGAATGAGAATTTTACATGCAAGTCCCATTCCTTTTACAATAACTCAGCCGTTAGATGAACAGTTTTCTCTCTCCAGGCTCCAGATAAAATGACAGTTAGCCGTTTGCAGTGCTGCCCCCTTATTTAGAGCCATTTTGGCTTGCAACATGAATTTGTACTGCCCGACATAAAGGCATGCAGTTCTCACCTTGTTGGTACCCTGAACACACCAAACATAGGCACTCTCCCATCGCAGATTGCATTCTCTGCAGTGATAATATCCATACTTCTGTTCCAGAAACTGATGGACAAAAAGGCAAATCAGTGAGTGTTCACTAGCTTCAGATGAAGGTGAAATGCAGATGTAATCCAAAGCATCAAAACTGGAAGGCAACATTTTCTGGTGTGGGCAGTGAATTGGTGATATGATTTTAAGACATCTTAATTGCATTTATTCATTTCAAAATTTATTTTAAGGCAATGTTTTTATAGATCAAGAAACTGTCCATGTTCCAATAAATTCTGTTAGCCCTGATTCGAAGAGTTTGTTTCACCATTCACCGTGTCAGTTTCAGTGAACCTAAAAAAAAAAATCCTCTGAGGAGTGATTTCACGAATAAATTAAGATAGATTATTGTGGGATCATCATATGAACTCTAGAATTAAATTTCCCTTTTTAACTTCTACCTTACGTGACTTGCAAGAGGAAATAATACATTTGAAACCAAGTAAATTTTGACCATTGAAAATATCCTTCATCTGGTGAGCATACTTTCTATGGGACTTGGTGTGAATCTACTTTGTTGCTTTAATGTTTTTTTAATTGTCAATTTTGAAGTTGCAACAAGTAGTTGACCAATAATCTGCTAATGGCAGAAAAATGTTTATTTTTGGATTTTCTATTTAAACTTTTAATACATTTGTGTTTGACAAAAAACAAATTTAAAAGACATCACCTTGGACTACTAGAATTAGAAAACCAGAATTGACATATTATAGTCCAGATAATTAATTGAGGTAATAAAAAAATATATAGGCTATAGTTTAGATTATATTTATATACAAATATTTAGGAAGTTAGAGGCAGAAATGATTCATGTTGCCATTTGTGGTTAGTGTAGAGAAGTTAGCATTGCAATTAGCATAAAGGCTAACAACTTACACTGTGGTTGGTGCACGAGTTCTGTTTTCGCTTAGTTAACATATGTAATTTATCAATTTTTTTTAAAATGATAAAACATAAGCTACAGGGTTATTATACAGCAGGAGGACGCAACTTTCCTCCAGCTTGAGGTGAAGGACCGCCCTGAGCACGTGATGCAACTCACCTGGAACCGCACACGCGCCTTGTCCATTAACCCATCTGTATTTGGCTGCACATCCTCGCTCTTCACTTTCTGTTTGGTCTTGGGCATTTTGCGCTGGTCTGGGAGCTTTGCGGTCTTTCCACCCTCACCCGCCTGCTTCTCTTTACCCTTCTCGTCGCTTTTCCCCGCGGACTCGGGCGGGTCACCTCGCGGCTCTCCAGTCTGCGCCTCACTGCAGGAAACTTCTTTATTGTTGTTGTTTTCGTCGACCAGGAAGGAGGTAACGCTTCTGTAGGCAATGGGTGAATACACGGCGAGGGTGCGAGGGTACCGCACCTCTCCCGCACCCTGCGGGCTGCCGGGAGCTGCGGGCTCCGGCCTTCTCCTGCGCCGGAAGTCCCGCTTCATGGCCAACAGGGTCCGCGGGCCGATGGAGCACTGCACCGAGGCGTCTCTCTTAGGGTTTACCTGCACCGCTACATCTTTGGTGTTCGCCTTCCTGAGCCTCGGGGTGAGTTTCGGATTGATTTGGGACAAGATGGACTTCAGCTGGGCGCGCTGGTGGTTGTTGAAGGCGTCCGAAGTGTCTCCATAGTGGGAGAGGTAACTTTTATATTTCCACCCCGCGTCTTTAGGCCGGGGGTATCTGCCCGTGTACGGGTTGTAAGATGAATAGAAATAGCTGTCGACTGGCTCGTCACCATACGTTGCCATTTTGTTCAACCGACCCACATTAGCAGGTGTAGCTATTTAAGTAGATTGGACAACAGGAGCTCTCCATCAGGCCTGATTACGGTCAGGTGTGCTTTTCCTTTCCTCTCTCAAAAAACAGCAGACACGTGATGAAGGTATGCATGTTTTACTTTTGTTTCTATACATATTTTAATTTTTTTCATACAGCTGTTTATAATATACACATATTGTACATGTTGTTCAGACTTAGCTCTGTTTATGGAGCACAGATAATGGATTGGCACTGCAATGAATAACTTGATATGTCTGTTTAGTCTCTCACTGTTCATTTGTGACACTAAACAATGTTTTGCTTTGATGGTGTGATTTGCTGATTAATGTCACTTTCACAGATTGAAGTTAAGCTTAGCTGATGCAAGGCAGTTACCCGTGAAACATGTTCACAGGTAACACAGCAATGTTTCAAAACATTAAATAACATATTAGACATGGATTGTCAAACTGAATGAATGAAGCTCATGACATAAAGCACCTTTTTTCAGCATGATAAACATTCTGGATTTCCCTGCATAGTCTCCCTGTTTTCCAGGTTTCCCTTTATGAATGACAACGATCAAAACGATGAAGCCACTTGTAGTGGTGTTTAAAATGTGCACATTAAACAGGAGTTGGATCAGGAGGACAGGGGTCCAACATGATGGTGTTTGGGTCGCTCACCGTCACAGCACCATAAGATGAATCAAAGTCCTCATCGTCATGAAACCTTTGATATGTTATATCCTCGCTGTCCCCCATGGGGTCTGGTTTGTGCAGGACCTTCTTCCTGTACATCCTGTAGGCCAGGATGAAGATGCCAGCCTCGGCTGCTTGGAACAGGGCGTACAGCAGAGGGAACATGTACATCCCTCCCATCAGATAAGGGGGGAAGGCCAGCTTCAGGATGGCTGTGCACAGCTGCACGTTCTGGCATCCTGTCTCCAGGGAGACCGACCTGCGACAGTTGGGCGGCAGCTCGAAGAGCACGGCCAGACCGTAGCCTGCGGCGTAACCACACAGAGGCATCAGCACAGCCACCACGTAGACTGAGGGCGGGATGGTGGAGAGGAGCTCCGGCCCCAGCATCGCTCCAGTCAGGATGAACAGCATCACAAGGGTGACCAGCAGAGACCACAGGGAGGCCTTGGAACACAAAATACTTCAGGATTAGGGATTTATGGACAAAAGAGCATCTTTTGCTTCTGTGCCACCCCAGTTAAAGACTTTTCTTCTCCTCATTTGAACAGAGGGTAAAGGGTGTCATATATTGTCAAGATTGCACCTTAATCTGAGGGCACTAGGGATTGTGAGTTTGTAATATTTACATGACCTTTTAATAGAGTCTGATCGATGCATTGATCAGCCCATCAGCCCGAGGCCTATCACATGCAGTCATGGAAAAAATTTTTTAGACCACCCTTGTTTTCTTTATTGTCTTGTTCATTTTAATGCCTGGTACAACTAAAGGACATTTGTTTGGACAAATCTAATGAAAACAACAAAAATAGCCCAAAGGAGTTTAATTTAAGAGCTGATATCTAGCCATTGTCCATGGTTTTCTTGATAATGATTTTGGCTATTATCAAGAAAACCATGGAAAATGTCTAGATATCAGCTGTTATTTAAACTCTTATGAGCTTTTTTTGTTATCATTATATTTGTCCAAACAAATGTACCTTTTGTACCAGGCATTAAAATGAACAAGAAATTGAAGAAAACAAGGCTGGTCTGATACTTTTTTCCATGTCTGTATATATCGGTATTGGCATAAATGTTATCCAATATGTGCTGATATTTAAGAATATTATGCAGGAAAACATGCCTGGGTTATATTTTTTAAATAACATAGTCTGTCTAGCAGAGTGTGCTCTGAATGAATCGAAATTGAATCTGAATCGAATTCTGGTAGCAAGCAGCACAGAATGAGACAATAAGCTGCTATCAGTGATGTCAACTTTATAATGTCATTCAACACAGGAGACAAGAGCTTAACGTCACTGTAGCAAAATACAGTTGATCTCAAGAAAAGTAACTTTTGCATTTGGAACAAAAAAGCCCAAGCAAACTTAACAAACTACTTTTCCCATAAACAGAAGGATAATGTTAATGTTATATATCTATGCACTATATCGGCTGATATATCGATATCAAAAATTTTGTTCCTTCAAATTGGTATTGGCAAAAAAAACCCCAGTATCAGTCAGACTCTGATTTTTCAACACGGCTGGAATCTGCATCCCTGCTCCCTAACCTAACTGTCTGTCGTGACTGACGTGTCCCTCCCTCATATATGTGGCTTTTATCAGAAAAGGGAGGGAGGAGCTCTTCCGGACACAGTGTCTCTGATGTCACTGTAACTGCGGTCAGCACCCCCCTCTATTTTGACAGGCAAGGAAAATTACGCAGTGCGCTTTTGTGCAGAGGTGCTTCTAAACCCAAACTACTCAGTCTAAACGGAACAAAGTCATCAAATTATTTAGTTGATTCATTCATGAAATTCCTCCTAAGTTACCTTTAAAACAACGTCGGCCACGCGCGTGTAGCGGTACCTCAGCATCACTCCTAAGCCAATGGGGATGAGCGTGCTGCACAGGGTCAGGATGATGGCCCCGAAGGGCATGAGGTTGACCACAGGTGTGTTGATCCAGGCCCGGCTGTAGATCCACAGACACAGCGGCATCAGCACGAGGGCCAGCAGAGTGGAAGATATGGTCATGACGATGCTGGGGAGAGGAGAGCAGAGACGCACCGTTAAAGCATGAGCGTGATCTTTGGCCATAGTGTTGGATTGTTTTAGATAAGTTTGATACATAAATCTCATTCACTTTAGGGAAGCATGTAGCACTTTAGAGTGCTACGTGCGTAAAGTTGACCAACGTTCCTGTTATTTCAGTGCGTAATTGGCTGAATAACAAGAAATCGTTTTCCATTTTCACTTGATAACTCACTATACTGTGTTTCTAGTGAGTACAGTATATGTACCTTAGATTCATCTCCCCGTGCACCAGCAGAGACATTATATTGGACAGGTTTCCTCCCGGGCAGCAGCCACAAAGGAGAACAGCCATCGCTGCCACATCATCCAGAGAGAAGGCTAAAGCCAGCAGAAAGGCCACCAAGGGCATGATAACGAACTGACACACCAGTGCCAGCAGCACCCCGATGGGTCTACGGATATGCTCTCCGAGCTGGCTGACATCCACCGTGCAGCCCAGCCCCAGCATAGTGAAGCACAGAACAAGTCCCACGAACACATTGATTCCGTGACTGAGCGGGGAATCCCAAAAGGCGGGCATCAGGTGCGGGGATTCCGTCGGCGGAGCGGCCATAAAGTCAGCTCCAGTCCTGAATGTGCTGCCTTCAAGGAAGATTGCATTACTGGCGACTAATCCAGCCATGGCGGTGTCCTCTGGGAAATCCACTACTTGCTTCAAAGAGTCCGACATAAGAAAGTCTATCAAGCCAGTGTTTCGTGCGTCGCCACCCAACAGGCTGGAGTTCTCCATGGCGCAACAGGAGGACAGAGGCTCGCCACACTCCGTCTGTGCCTCTAGGTGCTCGTGCGTAAAATGATTCCCCTAGTGGTGCACTGTCACTAATAAGAAAGAGCGGAGGATCCGGTGGTCGGAGGATGTGATGGTGCCATGGCACTGATAGTCTTAAAACGACTCACTGAGTCAGACTGGTGCCACGGATTGGCTCTCCGACAGACGCACATCGCTGGAGGGGAGTCTGCACACACTCTTAAGCCTCAGCGAGTGGGTGGGCCAATCAATAACGCCCAGGCTGCCCTTTTATACCGCGCTCCGCTCCGCGTAACGAGAAAGGTCCCCAAAATATCAATCCAATTTTTTATTTATTTTTACATATTTACAGTTTCCACTTTTTATGAAAGTACACCCAGCCCAACAGAGGATATTCTGTCTCTGATATTTTCTGTAGAAGTATAAAGGCCATGAGTCAGACACATGAAGCTGTAGTGAAGACAGCTGTTTGTCGAGCTTGAGTAAGCACGCCCTACATGAGTTAAAAGTGTGCTCATCTTTATATTAGTGCAGCAAACTGTGAACATCTGCTCGCCCGTTTCTTTTGTTGGCGCTGCCGTTTCTTCCATCAAGTGTGCGCATTACGCACGAGCCCTCATCTCAGACTTTCTGCTGCGCGAGTCTCATGTTTGGTTTAATAAATGGTTGTCAATGCAAATTATTAAAGCTGAAGAGTCTCAGGTTGTCTGCGTGAGATAAACTGAATCAGTCTCCACAGCTGCTGGAGTTACACTAGGTGCTTTATATCACTGTGGATATATCTGAAAATTCTATAAAAATAAAAAAAGCACTTTGTCAACAGGAAAAATAGTCATGATACAGCCTGAAGTATTTAATAATATACATAAGAAATACGATTCATCGATTTGTCAACTATTAAATTAAATGCCAAATGTTTCGACCATTGATTATTCGGTTTCAGTGAGTTTATCAACAAAGTCAAGATTCTGATGGCAGCTTCATAAATGCATATATAAATGTTAAATGACTTTCTGGAAAGTAATGGCAAAAAAGTACAGTATTTCCTTCAGAACGGTTGTGTGTCTCACCAAACAGAAATAGCACTAAAGTCAGTGACTTAGACTTATACATGTAGTATTTAGTTACTTTACACCCTGCAGTTAGCCCCTTATATGCAGAACAGATTCTGACCCCACAGCCTCTTTAATACAGTTTCTCGAATATGGCTGCAATTTAAGATTATTTAAATTATCGATTCATTTCTCCATTAATCATTTGGTCTATAAAATGCCAGAAAATAAGTCCAAGGTAATGTCTTGTCAGTCCAAAACTCCATTACATTCAGTTTCCAGAGAAAAGCAGGCTAATTATTTTTATGTCAATCGACTATTCAGATAGTCGACTCATATTTGCAAGATCATTAATATCTTCTGATTCTTTCTTGTGTCGGTCAGACCATGCAGTCATGCAAAAAAATATTAGACCACCCTTGTTTTCTTCAATTGATTGTTCATTTTAATGCCTGGTACAACTTAAGGTACATTTGTTTGGAGAAATATAATGATAACAACAAAAATAGCTCATACAAGTTTAATTTAAGAGCTGATATCTAGACATTTTCCATGGTTTTCTGGATAATGATTTTGGTTATTATCAAGATATCAGCTCTTAAATAAAAATCTTATTAGCTTTTTTCGTTATCATTATATTTGTCCAAACAAATGTACCTTTAGTTGTACCAGGCATTAAAATGAACAAGAAACAATGGTCTAATATTTTTTTCCATGACTGTATGTGCTGCATTTGTTAGATATTGTGGTCAATCATGCATCCGTGCAGCATCGCCGTGTTTAGGAACCTTGATTGTGGTTTAAGTCACTTTCATCTCTTCTGTCTGCAGTCCACAGGATCTGCTCTTCTGCCTGAAGCTCGTCGTGTATATCAGGGGAGGAAACAGAGTCCAGAGAGATTAAATGCACTGACGTCACATGTCTTCATAGGGATGGGACAGCACCCATCAGTGACTCAGGCTTTCATCTGTCTCCTCCCCTTCCCAGAGACACACCGTGTCCCCCATTAACCAACGGGTGACTCCAGGTGCGTAATGCAACAACTGTGTGTGCAGAATACATAATGTGCCAGATCCACCTTAAAAGCTGCATATTATAGGACACTGAGAAACAAGTGGACCATATATAGTCATGGAAAAAAATATTAGACCACCCTTTTTCTTCAATTTCTTGTTCATTTTAATGCCTGGTATAACTAATGGTACATTTGTTTGGACAAATATAATGATAATAACAAAAATAGCTCATAAGACTTTAATTTAAGAGCTGATATCTAGACATTTTCCATGGTTTGCTTGATAATGATTTTGGTGATCATTAATAATTGTTACTAATAATTAGTAATGCTATTTTGATTTTTTCAATAGTTTGTGTAAGATAAAAAATGATTTGTTCATAAATGATATAGTATCATAGCTGATAAGAGACAATTACATTCTGGTTAGTAAACTATTTATTAAAAGTTTATTGTTGCACTTATAACATTGTATATACTATATTAAGTATTTAATGATGACAATGATTTGTTAACCTGTAAGAAATTGTTTGTAAAACATCTATAAACATTATGATTTACTTTATAGATGCTTTAAGTATGACTAAGAAAGTTAATACTTTGTCAATGGGTAATAGTTGGTTTATAAGCCATCTATAAAACACACAATGGTTATAAAGTGCCAACTAATGCTTCTAATAATTAGTTAATGATTAATAAGTGGTTCATAAGTCATCCTTATATTAATTTGATAATAAAAGTGATTATTTGTGCACCAATATTCATCTAAAATATGTTTATGTGCTAAATAAGTATTTATTAACTTTTCAACAAGGTATATCCATCAGCAACTTCATGACAGCTGTCCAAATATTTATAGATGGTTTATAAAAGTTATTAACCATTAACAGGGTTAATATACAAATATCTGGTCCATCTAGCTTTATATTTATAAATGTTTTCTAAATATTTTTTTTTTTTTTTTAAATACTAAATAACAGGTATATAGTATATAAAATGTTATGTGTGCAACCAATAACTGTTATAACTAAAAAATTATTAGACTGTTTTCTTCAATTTCTTGTTCATTTAAATGCCTGGTACAACTAAAGGTAGCTTTGTTTGGCCAAATGTAATGCTATCAACTTGATAATGATTTTGGTTATTATCAAGAAAACCATGGAAAATGTCTAGATATCAGCTCTTAAATTAAACTCTCATGAGCTTTTTTTGTTATCATTATATTTGTCCAAACAAATGGACCTTTAGTTGTACCAGGCATTAAAATGAACAAAAAATTTAAGAAAAAGGGTGGGTCTATTAATTTTTCCATGACTGTATATAACAGCATTAAAATAATTTAACATTATTTATTTCCATAGCATTGTTAACCAGTAAAATAAGTATTTCCTCTTTATTAAGGATGGTTTTTATAAAGTGTTATAACAGGCAGACAAAGCTGACGTCTAGAGTCGTTTAAACAGTAGTTTGAGTAAACTTACCTTTAAATAAGCCTGATATATAAGTCCATTAATACACAAATGCTTGAATTAGATTTCCAGTCACTCAAACTTTTCATTGTCTTATCGGACGTGTAACACTGACTGATGGCTGTTGTCTCAAAATAATACAAACCCGTTTGTTCTTAAATATGCACAGGATGCAAAAAGTGCAAAAATAAAAGGAGAACAACTTTTTATCTTTTATTTGAAATGTGGCTTTACATAGGGAAACTGAATGTCATGTTTGTGGATATAAAAAAAAGTTCAATAACAAAAACTTTCACACAAAAGGTGTGGTATGTCTTTTTGCAACATTCTTTCGAGCTTCCCACTGAATTTGAGCTTTGACAGAGGCACCTCTCTTTAATAAATAGTTTCATTTACAGAATGACTTATTAGTTATAAATATGAAGGCGCATTTTTAAACATTTCTTTTTAAAGCAATTATAAATGTATTGATTCCATTACAAAAACAAACAGGCAAGCAAATCAGTCAAGCAGAAATGCAAAATAATATTGGCAAAAGCAGAAATTGGCACAAAATGATAAACGAACAAACAAAACATGATGTTCAAACTCAAGTGAAACTTTAAATTATAGGCACTAGTTTCATAACACCCACCACACCAACAACCAGAACAGCTTCCCTAACACTGGCACACCTTTCCATTCATTATTATAGCACAAGAGGTAAAAGCCAGCAAAACATATCATCTAGTTCTTTACTTTTTGATGAATGATATACACTGACAGAATCTGTTCAGGGAATTTAATGGACCACATCAAAGTTTTCTTGGTTTAATTGGTTGAATGAACTGGGACAAAATGTGTTTTTGAGCTTCTTTGTTTCAGGTAAAACTCAGATCGAATGTCAAGCTGTTCTTAAACGGACTCATTTTAGCACTTTAATGGAAATGTATAATCTTGGCAAACTGTGGTACAAGTCAGGGCCGAGGCTTTGGCCGAGGTGTCATTAATCAAAGTCCTGATTCGACGCTTTGAAAACAATAAAGGCTTTGGAGAGTTAGCTTGCAGTTGAGGTTCAAAATGTACTTTTTTTTTTTTACAACTGAAATCTTCAAACAAAATACTGATATGGATGTTTGGACATACATTTCTTTAAATAATTTGAATAAATAATTTCCAAACCAAAGTTGTGCATACATTCTGGCTGATTTCTTTTTTTTGTTTTTCTTACAAGAGGAAAGATTCTTAAATGTCATACCCACACCGAGGTGCTTTTACTGTTGCAAGACATCAACAATTCTCTAACAATACGGGACATTTCACCTGCACAGCATCATCATAGAGATCGCTCACCGACATCTGTAAAACACAGAGCATAAAGAGAGAAATGTGTGGAAACATTTCAACCTGAGGGAGGTGAAAGAAGACCAGGGGAGAGGAGTGGGAGGAAAGCCGGGCCATGAAGTGATATGAACTGTCTGACAGATGATTGCAGTCAAACCAAGGCAGGTGATGTCATGCGTCCTCTGCTGGCGGAGCTGGAGCCGGGCTGGTTTCTTTGGCATCTTGTGGGCCGTCAGCACTACATGCCTGACCCCTCCAGAGCCAGACCACACAGAGGAACATGGTGGGAGCTCCTCTGTGATATGATGTGGACACTGTCCTCTCCTTTTTTAAATTCTGACTTGTATATATATTTCTCTCTCTTCACTGTTAAAGTATCTAGGTAGATAAAGTGCCATGTTGTAATGTCTGCCTCCTTGTGTTGATAGTTTGATTGGAGAGCCCTCTGCTGGCCCGTTTCAGTAACAACCTTCTCTCCAGTTGTCTCCTGCGCCGCCGTAGGTCCGAGGAGCAGGAAGAGATCTGAGAAGGTAAGGAAACGCATTCAGGCAAAAAAGGTAAATACATTTTGTCTGCAGCTATATGGCAATGCCACACATCCTATGAAGTTAAAAAGCAATACTTTTAAGGTGTATAAATGATCAAATTGAACCATATTCCTAACCTTACAACCTCACAAACTGATCACAATCATGAGGAAGCTAAACATTTTATAATGTTTTTATAGTATGTTATTTATTAATTGAATTTTAATTTCCTTCATTTTTGGTAAACTTGTACACAGACAAAAAATGTTGTAAAATGACATTTTGTTATGAAAAATTGCAAAAAATATGTAAATCAAGGAATCTTATATATATCGGTTTGTAAAACGCTTAATTTTTTTAAGTTTAGGAATATGCTTCAATTTGATAATTTATACTCCCTTAAAAGTCTTGCTTTATATATATATATTTTTTTTATTTTTTTTATTTGTAACTTTACTTTTTGTCTATTTGAGTGCTTTTTTTCCCTTATTTCATTTATTGTATTTTTACATGTTATTTTTTGTGTCAAGACTTTTACGACATTCACTTTATTTTAATGTACATGTAAGTGGTTTATAGAATCATTTCTGTTTGATTACTAATGGTACAATAACGGCGTAAAAAAGCTTTCTGAAACATGGTCAAAGATGTAGATAATTTGCTCATCCTTTTTTTCATATTCAGTTGAAAGCTATACAAGACCGTATATTTTATGTTCAAACTGATAAACTTTTGTTTTCAAATCTGTTTTTATTTACATTTTACAGTGTCCCAACTTTTATGGAATGGGGCTGTGCCAATAAAAAACCCTTGAGGGGGAAAAAAAAACTTGTTTATGGCAGTATCTGCCAGTGATCCAGTTAGAGAAATTCAGAAAGTTGTGATGTTGTCGTGTGTGCGGTGTAAATACCTGCGCACAGGTTGGGCCAGTTTGCTGCGAGGCAGAGGGATCCCCCCTCCTCCTGCAGGAGCACTGGGCCGGGGCAGGCCGCTGCGTGGAGGAGCCAGGGAACGGGTCGGGGTGGAGGTGGCTGAACCGGGGTTGGATGTGGCCTTTACCGGTTGCCTCAAGGCCAGGGGGGACGGCGTGGCTGGAGTTCGCAGCTTACTGGGAGAGGGGACTGAAGACAGGCAGAGCAGGAATAAAGTCAGGTACAACTGGATTATGATAGCAAGTCTTTATAGATAATATGCTTTCATAGGTTATAGTCAGTAGTTTTACAATGAAGTAATGATCACATGATGCTAATTTACATATGGTATAACAAAACACGTCTACATACTAACTATGTAGGTCTTTCTTAACCACATCCACCACAAATGAAGTCAAACCTGTCACGATGCAAGTTTAGAAACTACAAAATAAACTTTATTAAAACAAACATAAAAGCTAATAAACTCAGGTTAAAGTTGTGTTGACAAAATGAGGTGATAAACATATACAGCAAATACTAGTGAACCAGAAGCACATAATAAAGCACGACATCAATACAACCACGGCGTAGAACCACAATCACAATATTAAAAACCCTCAGTGAATACTCACTGAAATCACCTTCTTCTCCAAAGCAACAGGAGAGTGGGACTAGACAAAGACGAAGACAACAGAGACAGGCCTTAATTCAGAGCTGGGAGGAAGATGCTGAGGATGGGCAGCAATGTGGTGTCTCTGACTGCCTGTTTGTTTTCTAACAAACTAGGACAATATGTGGCTTGTTACCAATGTGAGCAACAACGATCGCTACATGTAGCAGTGGATAGTGATGAGACAGCAGTTATAAATGTAATGTAACCTTTAGTGATTGTGTGTTTTTGCTGCAACCTGGATTTCATCAGGCACAATTTCAAAAAGGAATATCGTTATAGTTAACTCCATGCTCAACTGCCAGTTTATTAGGTACACCTAGCTAAAACTAATGCAGTCGAATAACACAGTCCTGCTTTAAAATGCCACTATCATGATGTTTATAAATTTCAGTTTCTACTAGTTATAAAGAGATGTTGATCCAATCATGTGATCATGTTGAAGGATGCAGTTTGTGATGCTGGGTGTTTCCATTATTCTGATAAATGTAAATGGGTGAATAAAATAAAATAAACACCTGTTATATAAGTAAGTATAAAGCAATACCCTTAAACAGCACTGCAGCCTCCAAAATGATCACTCAGTTAAATTAATTTTAAACTTTTTCAACAAAAGCATAATAACCTTTATAGCTGCACTGTTGTAGATTAGATTCAACTTTGTTATTGCACATTGAGTAAAGGTACTAAGACACTGCAGTTTAGCATCTAACCAGAAGTGCTCAAGTGCAGAGTTATGTACAGAACTAGAATATAAATAAAATGAGGAGTAGTTTGTGCATTATGTATATGAGAGTGTTATCGAGCAGTAAGTAAGTGGATGTGTAGTTGGCGGTGTTGGATTTTTGAAAGTAAGTATTATTATTATTATTATTATTAGTGATATTTGTTTTAGCTAGGTGTATCATATAAAATGGCAGCTGAGTGTATATATAGCAACATTTGTCTTTATAGACAAAAATGAGAGGCAACAAAAATATACATTTATGTTAACCACTTGTTGATAAGATCTAATTTTGGAGTGAACTATTTCATGATGCTACCTATCAGTATATAATGCTAACTGTCGTCACTCTTCCTTAACAGATCCTGTCAGACTACTAAAAATGTCAAACCAATTTATTTCTCAAAGAGTCCAAATTGTTTAGAGAAAAATTTTGTTAAAGGTTACCATCTTATTTCCTTGACAGGCAAATAAGCATCTCATATCACTGCAGAAGATGGCTGAACAAGTGACTAAATTGCTTTGAAATGAAAAACAGCTTATGCAAATAAAGAACGTCAAGTGCTCATTCCTCTGAATACAAAAAGATCCTACTTTGGCTATTTTGATTATTTGAAATAATGTGTAAAAAAAAACAGGGGAGTCAATAGAGCTAGAAAAGACAGAACTGGGTGTAACTGAATCCAAGTTAAGGTCAAAGATGAAAACATTCATTTTATGCAGCTGGACGGAGCTGAGTGACAGTAATGTGATTCTGATTATCAACCATGGACCAGCAACAGCACAGAATTACCGTTTTGACATTTCTGAGCCAATATGATCGAACTTCTATTTTCACAGAAACATGTCAACACAATCCTTGTATGAATCAACGGTGCCTTTAAATTCCTTCAGTGTGGAGGCAGACGTGGGAGTTCTCTAACTCAACCTTGTCTCTGCCAACAACCACCCTGCTCCACCTCTTTCTTTACTTTTTTTTTCTCACAGTGAAAGCAAAAACAGAGGCTTCACCTGCACTCAGTTACCTCAGTCTCAGAAATTATAAGATGGCAACTAGTGCATTGATGAACAATGTGGCAAATCCACTTACAATATAGCTATTTCAGTCTATACCGTCAGTGCACAGGCAACCAAACTATGTAATAAATCAAGCACATGTCTGTGTGTGAGATTGATCTCACAGCCTCCAGCTGGTTTAGGAGCAGGCTGTTACCTCGCAGGGCTGTTGGGCTTTGGAGGTGCTGTTTAGGTTTCGGGGAGGAGCGAGATGGGGTCGAGTATCTCGGAAGTTGAGCTCCTGCTAGAAAAACAGGGACATTTCAGCATGGGAGTGAGACTTCATTCTGCCTGAGATTCACAACATAACTTGTGGAAAAAAAGGGGCCGTTGAAGCAATGAAGGCCATAGAGGGCCGAGGTGCAGTTTGAGGCCACTAGGGGGCTCTACAGCCAAACATTCACAGGCAGCTTCAGTCAGGCAGAGGAGCAAAGTGCCCTGTCAGGTTGAACGGCCAATCCATCGGTCATCTATCAGCACAGCCAGAGAAACCAAGGCTGGTTTTGGTTACACATGCTTTACAGTGAAGAGAAGTCAGTAAAAGAGGCAGAAATGTAGGTGTCTCACATGCCCAGTGCAGCCAAAGCTCAGCTAGAAAAACACACAACTATCAGGACAGTAAACCTCTCAACTGTAGAATTATAGTATACAAATAAAAATGCATAAGGATTCGGCAGAGAATTTTCTGCTGTAATGTATAAAAGATCCAATTTCTCACAGCACATGAACTCCCTGCCCCTCAGGCAGGATAAAGGCAGTCACTACACGTTTAACCAGCTGAAACCTGCCCTTTGACCCCTGTCCTCTCTGTCTCTAGTAAAAGTGGATTACTGTTTCTGGATTTAGGACAACACCATTATCTTTATCTCCCATTACAGGATTGCATCAAATGGATAGGTTCAACCCACAGAGGTGGGATTCTAAGCTCTTAAAGAACATAAAACCTTTGCACAAAATGTAAAACAATGTTAGCTTCACTGATAGAAAGAGTCACTCTGGATTCCAAGTGTTGCTGGTGCCATGCTCTAATTCTGCAGAATGAGTGTGTGTCTTTGAAGTGAAAATTATGCCAATGCGATGGGAGGAAGGATGCGTGTGAACAAAAGATATTACAACTGAAAATGATCAAAGACAAAGAGGATCCCCAAAGCCATGACACTACAAAGCAGCACGGTCCTCGTACTGAAGGTGCAGCCACAAGGATTAGCAGAATTCCCACTTGCACAATGTCTTAACAAGAGATTACACAGCCCGTCGTGTTTCTGAATGTTCAGGATACTTGGAGAGCAAAACAAATATTAATATAATGTCAGCTGACAACAAAGTGATATCAAAAATGAATCTGAGTCTGGTAATAACTGTAATGTAAAGATTAATTTACAACTCTGGATGTTCTTTGCAGTAAAATGGATTCAAATACAAATATGATGTTTTTATGTGCGTTTATGTCACCAAACTCACTCGCAGACTGGTTCTGGTGTCGAGGAGAGCCACCGTTTGGCACTTGCAGGTTGGACTCGCAGCTGCGGCTGTTCTTAACGGGCTCTGGGCCCTGCGCCGCCGATGCTGCTGAGGAGCGTGTGAGGTTGGGAAGACTGCGACGTAGTTTTTCTACAACAGCAACAGTAGAGTGTTAGCTCAGGTAAAAATTACCAACATGTCGTCCATGTTTGCTAGCTCCATTTACCTTCGTTCTTCACCACGTTGGTCTGCAGGTCGTGCCCGTGGCCCTGCAGCGAGTGGCGAGGCTGCTGCAGGCGGCTGATGATGGGCTGAGGCGAGCCGCGGCTGTGGCTGTAGTCGATAGAGCGGGCAGGGGAGCGAGAGCGGGGCGAATTCCTGGGGGAGGCGCGGGGAGAGTGGCGAGGAGAGGGGCTGAAGCGGCTGGAAGGCAGGTGGAACGCAGGGTGCACCGCCTCCTCATCGTCCTCCAGACTGTGTGCATCCAACTCCTGGTCGCTGAAGGTGCTGCGCCGCAGTGAGTGGCAGGACGAACCCGAGCTCCGTCTGGATGCTGTCGCAGCGTAATCTTGTCTCAGACCTGATAACATAGACACACTCACAGTTACAACACACCATAAAGAAGCTGTTTAATCACAGAAAAGTGAGATGACACTGCTACAGGTACATACTCTCTTCCTGCATGCGTGCCAGTATCTGGACGTCAGTGACATCATTCAGTTTGTAGGTATTCGAGGAGCCCACTGAGTCCTCGTCCATTTCTGAGGTGCTCAGCTCACTGTCCACTGACGACTGCGGGCTCACCGCTGGAGGATTCCTCTCAGCTGCTGAGTTTCGCTGGTGTGCTGCAAGGAAATCATTTGTGAACACTTTAGTGACATATTCAATAACAACAGCAGCTGTTCTGTAACTGTTAGTGAACTATAGAGACTCATACCTGCGTTCCCGGGCATTAGTTGCTGTCTGACAATGGGCACTTTGCTGGGGGTTGAGGAGGGGGAGTTGAAGCCACTGCTGTAAGGGCTGTTGGCTGCGTTTGTGCTATACGGGCTTCCATAACTCTGCTGGTTGTAGGGGCTTCCATACAGGCTCCTGCGCTTGTTAGCTGCAGAGACAGAACAGAAGCAAAATATCAGTCAGTCCACAACACATTAGAAACTCAGGACAGATGAGCAGCAGTACAGTATGACAATGAAATCTAGCATTTTATATGAGATAAATGTTTTTGCTGCACATTTTCCGCCAGTTTACTTTACAGTTTTAGTAACTGCGCCCCAAACAATCCATGTCATAGTGTGCAGATCCATAACCACAATTTTATACAATAACAGTAAAAGACTAAGATGAGTCAAATCATTTTTCTTGAAATAAATGTGACGTTACATAAATTCTTGATATGATCAATAACTGTTGCAGCCATATTTGGGTCATTGCATGAGTATGAAATGTCACATCAATTCTGTATTGATGCCGCTTCCTCTCTACTTTATTACAGATCAGTGTGTAATATTGTTCTGGTTAAAAATGAGTTAAGTTGTCTCAAAAGAATAAAATGTAAGTATGCTGTTGACGAGTCAAAAAAAATCCTCTGAATTTAGAGAATTTGGCCAGCTCTTCTCATAGCTGCCAATAAGATTCTTCTGGGTCATTTCACTTAGTTAGGAACCTTCCTCAGTAAAAATACTCTTGGACCGCAGTATACGGTTGTCCCCAAAGATAGTGTTCCTTTATTGGAGTGAACAACAGATTAGTGATTGAAAAAAAAAATCAGTTAAATAATTTCTGCAGTATTATTGTCCTTCTACAGATGGATACAGTCATGCAGAAGGATCTCTGAAAATGTAGCACTTCTTTGAGAGGATTGGTGTGATGCCAGAGATTTGATCTTTTCTTTCATCGTCCACCAATGACCAATCATTATCCCCTCAAAAACCACAGAAAACAACCAGAACTAATCCGCTTTAAATGCCTTACTTAGCCAAGAACAAATACAGCAGTGACTGACTAATGGAATAAAAAACTAAAGAGTAAGCAGCCTAAAATGTCAGTGGTAGCAGATGGGTGAAATGTGGAGGTCAAGATAATGCATTTGTGGAGAGAAACCAATGACTGAGAACTTAACAGTCATTGTGTCACATGCCCTAGTATGTTAACATACTACATCTATACACTGTAACCCATAAAAGACCCTGACAAAGCCTGTTGCCCTTCCCAGTGTTTGACGACAACGCCAGCAGTGTCTGTTCACAGCCGGCACCTTTATGAAAGCTCTACAGTGTGCTGGCAGTCTGCTCGAGTCTCTTAAACCATATGCTGAGTGTGGGCCTGATAGAGAGGTCCTGCATCATCAGCCGGGAGACACACTTAACAATACATGGCATTCAATAAAGACACACAATGCAATTCTCTGTGAAATCCAGCAGAGCAGCAGTCAAAGGCTCCAGTCTGCAGAGTCCCTGTCTCAGTCATGAGATCAGACTCTGGACAGACTGCTGGTCACTGCTACAGTTTGAATGGTTACTCTCTCCAAGTCCACTTGTTTACACATCCCTCTGTTTCTTTCTCTCTCTATCTGACTGGATGTGTTTACACAGCTGGGTGGTGCCTTTTAAGATCAGCTACCTTCCTCTTTCCAGTCACTCCTGCCACTTTCTCCCTCCCCTCTCTTGTGCTCTGCACTCTGTCCTCCTGCATTATTTAGGAAATACCATCCTGTCCACTCTGCTGCCATCTGCACGGATCAACTGCTGAGGAATGTCAACAACACTGCAACATGTAGGTCTGTAACGCTGCGCACTTTAAAACTATGATGGCTTTGTTTCCATAAAAGGACTTGATCAAAGGTCGACAGATCAAAACAGTTAACCCCCAATATCAACAGTCCAGATTAAAATGTGTCTGTCAAGCCTTTCTTTTGACTAAACATTATGCACAAACACACCACTGGCTTTTATAGAACATATAAAGCAGAAGCCATGGTTGGAGTCATAATTGATTCTTTATTGAAATGGTCCACAATTAACTGATACTGAACATACAGGACTGGTGATTATTTAGCTATAATGTATTTTATTTATTCTTCAAGTGGTCTGTAATTGACTGATACTGATTTACTGAGCTGTTTATTTAATTATTTGTTCATTCTTTATTTCCTCAGTGTTGGGGAATGTCTAGAATTGGTTGATAAAGTATCACATTGTAAGTTGTATGTAGGGCGGCTGTGGCTCAGTTGGTAGAGCGGCCATCTTATGATCGGATGGTTGGTGGTTCGATCCCTGACCATGGCAGCCTACATGTCGAAGTATCCTTAAACAAGATACTGAACCCCAAATTGCTCCTGATGCTGCGTTCATCGGTGTGTGAATAAATTCCCAATGGTGGCAGGTGGCACCGTTTAGGGTAGCCTCTGCCACCAGTATGAATGTGTGTGGTCGCAAAGCGACTAGAAAATCGATATACAAGTGCAGGTCCATTACCATTACCATGTATAATAATGTTAAACATTCTTTAATAAAGTTATTTGTTTAAGAAAGCAGTTCTAAGTACCTTTGCATTGTCATATTGTTGCAAAAACAGTGCACCTAGAAAATAACATTTCAACTTTTATTTCCAACTCAAAAAGTCACTATATCAGCTGCCATACTGGAAATCTGTGAATTTTTCCCTTTAAAAATTATTATCGATTTCAAAAATCCCATATCAGTCAGGCTGTACTACTGACAAATGTAATGACATTTCTGGGAGTGCGAACAAACATGAATCATCTCTTGTTTCTGTAGGATACAAAGTATGCCTGAAATCATTGTGCCTAAGAACTTTCAGCCCTGATGTTTGGAGGACATTAGACGACTATGTGCCCTATCACAGCATCTCAAGCAGCACATTGTCACTAGAAAGAGACACAGACCAATCTAAAGGGACCTGCAGCACAGGGACCAACCAAAATAGACTGTCCTCAAATCCTCATGTCCTAAAACTAGAAGTCAAAAGAAAAGAGATGAAGTGCTGTTACTGTCAGTGATGCCGTTTTGATTTACTGTGATATCAAATTAGATTATCAGAACTTTCCGTCTTGGCTTTTAATATGTGGAAAGTTCAGGGTAGTTTCCACAGGGCAAAAAACAAAAATGCCAGCACACAACAGCCTCATACAAAATTACGGTCTGGAGGGCTTTAATGGTGAGAAAGAAATGGAAGACAACACTTGGAATTGAGGTCTGGTTGATATGAAAAAGACTTTAGGGCTTAAAACAGCTGCAGAGAGGATATCACAAGCGAAGAGCAAACAGAGAAGCTTTTGTAAATGAGAGAGAGAAATACCACAAAAAGGATAACACTGGCAGAGACATGCATGAGACTGTACAGTGCAAAGAAAAGTCAGAGCTTTTCTGAGCAGGAGTAGGGCAGGCCAGCTCTGTGACTGGGACCTCTCGGGTCCTGTATGTGCACTGGATCAACAGCTGTCAAAGCAGCAGTATGGAAAAAAAACTGTTGAATTGTTCTGCTTAGGCAACACATGCTTTAACTTCTTATCAGGATCATCTGACATGAAGAAAGTAGTGCTGTCTGACCAAGCCTCTCCTCCGTGTCGGTAGTTATATAATTGAGGCACGTCATCTGGGGATATGATTTATACAGGGTGTGGAGACAAAAGGCTCAGCCACTTTTGACAAACTAAAATGTGTTTAGAACCAGTGAACATCTTGTATGAGTGTGAACTTGCTGCATGAGGAGATTAGATTGATACAAGTGTTCTGGAAGAAAGTCGTCTGTTTGACTCACTTTTGCCTCAAGTGAGGTTTTTTTTTTCTTCTTTGCAATTCCTTTGACACAAACTCAAGCAACGCCATGGCAACAGGGTTTCCATGCTCCTGTTAGAGACCGGGTGTGAAGGAAAGTAGCTGGGAGCCATGAGGGTGTGTCTGTGTTGAGTCTCTGTCTCTTTTTATTAACAGACACATTTTCTCAGCATGTTAGATTTGCGGAAGTATTTTTGTGTGAAGACATAATATCCATTTATAGAAAAATATTTACTAATCGTTGATGTTTAATTTGATTTAAATGTTTAAAACCATGTGTCCAGTAAATCATAAGACTCCAAGGAAAATATTTTTGCCTTTACTGAAAGCCTTTGTGTAAGTGGTGATAACACTGGGGCCAACTGAGGATATAAGTGAGGGAGTGGGCTGGCTGGTATCAGTGACAGGAGGGATATTTTCAGGGGCTGAGGAGGATGACGTTATCCTCCTGCCACACCTACAGTGATGAGATCACCTCAAATAAGCACGCTTCCCTAAACCTCACTCAAGTGGCTAGTTATCTGTAGTATTAGTCAGCTGCTGGACAGACAGTGAGCTTTGTTCACTGAGGGTCCTGTGAGGCTACACACAGGTTTGGAGTTTTTGCCTGAGTATTAGTATGATTTGCATCAGATATAAGCGTAAAACTATAAACAAAACAAAAAAATTGTGGTGATAATTAAAGGCAAAAGAAAAATAAATTGTTCTTTGTGTGTTTTGATGAAAGTTGCATTGCAGATTCATGATTTATCAGTTATATGATCAATTATAATGGCGACCCAGACAGCTCTCATACCAGAATCCCTGTCCCTGTTTACATGCTCATAAGCATATCTGATCTGTAAAATGTGAACTAAAAAACATAACAAGGAATGCATGAGATATTACCAGCTGATAATATAATGACAAATTGCTGTCACTGACTCAGCATATAGCTGCCTTTCCCACAACCCTTTATTAAGGATGGGACCTGAGAAGTGGTTCCAAGTTGTCTGAGCTATCCGAATTGTATGCCACCAAACTTATCAATTCATTTTATTGATACCTGCATGTTTTTCGGACAGTTCCACATTGCAAAACAATGACGTCAAAGTCATGAGTCTACGCTGCAGGAAACTTGCAACAAGCATGGCTTCAACCGTTCTGCTTGAACTGTCCCTAAAATTATCATTTTAAGTAAGCGTGGAAACAAGGAATGCCCGGTTATTATCACTCCAACACACTATGCACCGGTGCCAATGCTTCCCAACTGAGCAGCACATCCGTTACCAAGGGTAAACATCATAAGTTATAATCGATACAGCACAGGACCAATCAATTTCCATTCCAGTCTACTATATGCATTTGTCAATGTGTCATTTATCTGCAGACAAAGCAGCCACATGCTTTAGATTCTACAAAAGCTTTTTTTGTGTTGAGCACACTGACATTATTTTAGAGTATTTAATTACTTTTTTTAGGCAAGTCCGCTGTTTCACTTGACTTTTGTGCTAATCAGGACTAAGGAACTACATTCTTTTATTGTTGTCAAAGGGAAATAGAATTGCTTTTATGGTACAGATGAAGAGCTCCAATGACAAATATTAT
This sequence comes from Centropristis striata, assembly GCF_030273125.1. Taxonomy (NCBI): domain Eukaryota; kingdom Metazoa; phylum Chordata; class Actinopteri; order Perciformes; family Serranidae; genus Centropristis; species Centropristis striata. The sequence goes on along the minus strand of NC_081525.1, from coordinate 18,790,906 downwards.
GTAATTAGAAAAATACATACAAACTAAGCCCAACCAATATGGGACTCTCAAGACCAATACTGATACCCATTTTCATCCACCTTTGCTCTCTACAACTTTCTTACCATCAGGTGTTCATAACCTATAGGTGTTCATAACCTACAAGTACAAAAATGTCCGATTATTGGTTATCTTATCTTTACCAGCCATGAGAAGCAGGTAATTATTGGTTATTGGCAACAGCTGAAAATAAAACTTCCCTAAAACAACTGAGCAATGCAGATCCGCAAAAGGGCCAAAGTCATTTTATTTGGCAGCCGCTACAAAAAAATGTCACTGTCCTTGTATGAGGAGGTGACTGTGTGTCCAGGTGCTGTCCAGACTCTTACACAACAGAGCTGTGAAGATCACCATCTCTCCCAGTGAGCAACCTTCAGCAGCCTATTGCTCAACATGATCCAACTGTCACATGAGCATACCGCTGTCAAAATGGAAATGACCCCTCTCAGTTTAGCTGCGAGGATTTGAGGCCTGTCTTCGTCACTGAGGGACTCACTATAATTAGTGGCAGTCAAAAGCTCAGAAAACACACACAGGCCGAGCTGGAAGGACTAACAGAAGGTAGACCTGGGTGATACATTGTAGTTGAAACACTTTGTTTATGTGTGATTTATACTGTATGCATTTACAAGGCACTTTGTTTTATCAGTGTAAAGGAAAGAAAGTGAATTAAAATACAGCAACACTGCTGCACTACAGAGCTCCAACTACACACTAAGGGGTCCAGATGGGACTGTCACAGAGTCAAGTCTTTCAACATGAGGCGCGTTTTAGTGAGCTACTATGTGTGTGTCTTCGAAGAGAGGATCTGCCCAACACTGGTTGGCGGCTCAGGTAGCGGCTCAGAAAGCACCTGCCTCGGGTAGGTACTTTCTGGGCCGCTACTAACTAGTCGACAATTGTAGCATCCTATAATGTAATAATTTCCTGATAATGTAATTACGCCTGAAAATGTAATAAAATTTGCACTTAACTCGATTGAAAATGTAATAAAACCCAATAATGAAATAACTTCACCAATAATGTAAAAAATATCCTAACTGATAGAATTCTAGCTCAGATAAGCTTCTGAGCAGAACTGGAGACCCCAGGTAACTCTTCCCTAAACGAACCTCTTCACAGATTTCCAACAAATCACTACCTCATGAATACAACCACAAACCAACAAAACAACTTCCTGAAAATGTAATAAATTCCCAATAATGAAATAAGGTATTACATTATCGGTAAAAATGTTATTACAATATCAGATATTTTATTACATTATTGGTGAAGTTATTACAGTATTGGCTTTTATTAAATTTTAGATCAAGTTAAGTGCAAATTTTATTACATTATCAAGAAATTATTACATTATAGTGTGCTACAACACTGACTGGATACGGTTGAGGTGGGAAATGACGTGAGTAGAACTCGACACAACCACAACATAAAAACGCCATTTTTTTAAAGAAATAAGCAGAGCAGACTGAGACAAGAAAATCGAGAAAGAAACAATCTCCTTTCCTTCCATGTTGATGTCTCGTCTGTTTGGACATGCCGTGTCGGTCTGCTGTCAGCGATGAGTCACTGACGTCACCGTCAAAATTGTCGCTGAATAATCACGTAATTGTCGCAGAACTATTTACTTCACATTCAAACTAAAGTACCTGTATGGGAACAGAGGCCGAGGGGAACTAACTAGTGGGCTTAGCCAAAACACTCAGCTGCTTTCCAAAAAGTACTCAGTGGAAACACGCCTATGGACAGTGACAGAGAGAATGGAAGCGGGAGACAGGTAAAGGAACCCCGGGCAGGATTTAAACCTTCTCAGCCTTAGTGGCACACACTTTGCCAGTGAGCCACGGAGAGGCCCCCGGTACCACCATCTCTATGAACCTTGGATTTTGGAGGAGAATGTGATGCACGAGAAAGATGAAATATTTTGACAGATGTAAATATGAATAAATAAATAACGTAAGCATCTAGGTGCAATCACCATGGGACAAAACGATATGCACCCCATGGTGAAGTATAAAAACAAACATTTTTTTCCACAAACTTTGATGCGAAGGAGTAACAAAAGAGGAATACTGAATCTCCTTTACGCTATCAGCAATCCAAAAGCAGGATTATGTGCCGAGCTTTGAGTGTCTGACAATCACACACAAAAAGACACACAACCTTCTGTGGAAATTAATCCCTTAGCCAATGTGCTGTGGATTCGATGCTCAAATAACATCACCTAATCTGCATCTGCCAGGTCATAAAACCACAGCTTCCACCGTAGGGTTATTGATCATGCAGGTACATGTGTGTTGTTCATCTCCCCTTTAGACTAACAGCAGCTTATCTACACAGTGGAGCAGGTAACATCCATCTGTGCTTTGTTTGCAAGTGTGTGTAGTGGTTGTAACAGTTGAAGAAATAAATGGGTGCAACATGGAGCAATTTATTTTTTGTTTTCTTGTGCTTCAGAAATCAATAAAAGGAAATAGTGAGATCATTACAGAGGCCCTCTCCCAATAATTAAAGCTCTTAGTAAGGGCTATTTTTACATTTATGTACAAGCTCTACCTTGTTGGATCAATAATTCTACATTTGCCTTGTGTACAACAGTCAATTACAATTGTCCTTTCAAAATAATGCTACATTTTGAAATCAAAATCGGACAAAGCATTCACAACAAACAACTTGTTCCAGCTTTGTCTTTAGATTTCTGTGCAATAGCATGTAAACTGTGCTTCACTTGACTTTTGTTCTAATCACGACTAAGGAACTATATTCTTTTATTGTAGTCAAAGGGAACTGGAATTGATTTTATGATACAAATGAAGAGCTCCAACGACAAATGTTATGTAATTAGAAAAGTACAAAGATATATAAACTAAAACCAAACCAATATGAGACTTTCGACTCCAATACCGAAACCTATTTTAAATGGGAAAATTCACAGACCAATATGGCAGCTGATATAGTGAACTTTATGACTATGCAAAGGTGATCAGAAGGTTGCTTTATTATCGAACACCTATAAAAGAATATTTAACATTATGTGTTACTATACATACAATTTATGACATCGTCAACTTGTTGGAGATCTGACTTAAAGAATAAATAGAAATAAAATAAAAAGCTAATACCATTTTTAAGTCACCCCAAGCATCGTTTTCTGCATTACATATTTTGTAAAAGAATTTCATATTGGCAAATATTAGACAAAATACATACTGACACCTATAGATACCGATGTGCCTTCGATAGACAAATATCTGCCAATACTATTGATGAACTGATATATCAGTTGGGCTCTAAAACAAACTGACAGCAAGTGTCCAACTGACCAACAGAGAAGAAGTAGATGTAGAGTAGATGCTTGGAGACTTTTAACCAAACAACCAAAACAAAGTCTTTGTGAGGAATTTGTCCTCCTAAAAGGGACATTTGAACCACAAATAAAAATGCTATTAATCAATCTCGATAGTTTTTTTGTGATTTGCTGAGAGATTTCAGCCATAGAGATGTCTGCCTTTACTTGAATATAATGGAACTAGATGGTGCTGAACGTGCCCCAAAAAAACTAAAATTTGACTTTAGGTTGTCCCTTAAAGTGTGATATCTCAAATGAGGGATTAATTAAGTGAATCACTGATGTTGTTGCTGTGTCTACTACAGCTGCTGTGGTTAAGTTGACACTACATGGTGTTTCCTGTTCACTGGCGGTGTTTACCTGACATGGTGAGGTCCAGTCTGTGGATGAGGGAGCGCTTAGCTGATTCCATCTCAGGACTGGGGTTGTCGAGAGCTTGGCGGCACCACACAATAGGACTCAAGGCTTTCTGCAAGGGACTGTTCAGTTTGGCCTCATAGAGCCTGGAAAAACATGAACAGCATACAAAGATGACATGTTATATCGATGTTCATAAAACCAATACAAGCAATCATTACACAAAGTTTGTTCACTGTCGTCTCTCTCTAACGATGACCGACGATGACAGCTTACACCTGTCACCTCTCATATACTGTATGATGTGACCAGACAGGAAATGAGATTGAGGGGATAACAAGTGTTGCTGCGATGGCAACGACAGATAAGGTGGATAGGCAGAGAGGTATTTTTCTGACTGTGCTTGCTGACATCGAAAATGACTATTTGTTTTAATTCAGATCTATTTCATACTTAAATATTTGTATGTTGGGGTCCAATAATGATATAAAATGCTGCTAAAATTACCACCAGTTCAAAACTTAAGTAGAGGTGACTTGCAGATATCTTTTAAACTTGACTCTTACAGTCCACATGTTGCATACGCTAATTTAGCACAAACCTGGTCTCTGTCTCTGAGGTCTCATTTAGCAAAGAAAGGGGTTTGTTCAGCCTTTTAAGAGTGAAATTTAAGCCCATTTCAAGCACTGTCAAGGTATCAAAACCAAAAAACCTCCAGGCTCTCGAAGTCAGAGGACTTATCAAGCTATCTGACAAGTTAACATTGAATATGGCAAGTTAATATCAACAAATTGATGGTTCACGAGTGATTGCCTAGATGTAACATTAGATTATGTGAAAACAAGCATTTTTCAATTAGTATATTCTTATTCAAGCATATACCTTGAAAACATAACAGTTAAAATTAAGCATTTTCCAAACTTTCCAAATGACCCTGTATGAACCCTGAAAGAGGACAGTGCAGGCGTCAGCTCCTGCTGCAGCAACATTTAAGAATAAACCACTGTCACAAGCCTAAACCATTTGAACAATTCATTGGGTTCAGTGCATAGTCAGCTGTATTGATTAAAACTGTCAAGAACTCTTGATACTGATGGGAACATAAAGGTATAACAAAAGAGGCTACAAACTAAGGAACTGGCCACTACTTCCTGTTTGTCGGTTATGCAAGTGATACAAACGTGTGCTTATCCTTAACCATTGAGAAGAGGAGAGGAGAGAGGAGAATAGTTTCCACTCAGAAGAGAAATCTGAGTCAGCAGCTGTCAGCTCTGTTGCAGCCATAGAGAAAGCCTTTCATGATGAAAGCAGAAACATTACAGGCAACAGAGCGCTTGTGCAGAGAAATACAAGCCTGGAATCTAGGTCTGCACCTTTTCTATGTTTACCAACACAATGACCGTCATTCACATTTGCACAGCACGTAGTAAATCTACCGCTAACACTTCTTGCTTCATACGTGAACTTCCCGCTCTAAAAACAATGTCATGTGTCACATGCAGGAACAGGAGTGTGACAAGCATCTATTGATAGGCTGAGTGCTGCAGGAGCAGGCATCATGTTAAATCCAGTCAGATGCTCATTCAGGGATTACAGGAGTCTATGACAGGAGCTGGCGAGAGCAAGGCACTACTGGGTAATCCCAGATATCAATCTGATCCAGAGGGCAGACAAACAGCCAGGGCATAATGAGAGTGGCTCTGTTGGGCATGAGTGAGCAATGTCTCAAAGTAGTCTGATGTCAAAAGGCTCAGTCGCTGGCACAGGCACACTGCTGCAAGCAACTGAGGGAAGACTCGGTTTGTTCTCATGATAAGAACAATGGGTAGAACAAATAAACACTTATTCCGGTGGGTTATTATCAGTGTTAGACCACTGTTCCGCTTTCTCCTTCTCATTATTTTAGAGACCTTTTTTATCACCACACCTACGACTTGGCTACATGATATATCCCTTAAGTGCTGACTGCCAGGCCACTTTACTGCTGTCAGCTGCTGTGAGCTGGCGTCCAACCAAGCATGATCCACCTTTCTAATGGCTTTTGTTTCTGTCTTTAAGTTGCATCAGGAGCTATGCCCTAATGTCGCTTATTATAGTGTCATTATAATACAAGACGCCAATCAAACAAACAAATAAACCCTTTTTAACATGGACGGCAAGGACCATCGTCTGAGGAAGAGCCATCATTAAATTCATGTCTAGTCAGCAGCAGTGGAAAATAACTAAAAACATTTGCTCCAGTATTGTACTTAAGTAGTAGAGGCAGACTCAGCCTGGATTTCTTTGGGGATGATGCTGATACCAATATTTGAATTTCTGGTATCGATATATCCACCGATATAGTATATACACATTTAATGTACCGTTACTCTCTAATTTATTTATGTTATAACTTTAAGCTCTTGTCTCCTGTGTTGAATGGCATTATAGAGCTGGCAATGCTGATAGCAGCTTTTCGTCTCTCATTCTGTGTTTTTTCCACCAGATTGTAAATTGGAGAGCACTCTGCCCGACGAACTATGTGATGACATTTTTTCCAAATTACCCACACATATTTTTCTATGTTAAATCTGTCGACAAAGTTTTCATATCAGTGCATATTGGACAACATTTATGCCAATACCGATATATCTTTGATCGTCCGACCGATATATTGGTCAGATTCTTTTTGGTGCAAATTTAAGGTTCTTGCATTTTATTTGAGTATGTAACTTTTATACACCTTTATACTTCCACTCCTACACATCTCAGAGGGGTATGTCCTTTATATTCAACTAAATTTTGATTACAGTTTTTCATCCCCTTCCTGTCTAGTGAAAACAATGTATCTTTAATTGTGTTTATTTTGTTGTTTTTTTGTAATAAACTTTTTTGGATGGGCGTTTCCAGTGGCACACCTGGTAGAGCGCGTACCATAGAGGCCTTGTCCTCATAAGCAGGCGGCCCGGGTTCGATACCGACTCGGAGCCCTTTCCCGCATGTCTTCCCCTCTGTCTCCCCCTTCACTCTGTCCTATCAATGAAGCCCAAAAATGGCCCAAAAAATATTTAAAAAAAATTAAAAAAAGCCTTTTGGATGAGCTGGAAAATACATCATCACAAAGCTGAAAACTGGGCTGTTTCTGAGCTTGTGAATAAAGTTATCTGTTTAGAGACACTTGCTTCTTACAGGACAGCGATGCTACAAACATGATGATCTTATAGAATATGATGTATTGCTGTAGATTAAACTGCCTAAAGGTCTATAGAGGAGTTCAAATTAGCACAACCTTAAACATATACAGTAACTGAAAACTTCTTCCACCACTGCTTGTCAGTAATATTGATGCCTTACAAATAACTACTCCATGTCTATCTCAACAGATTTCTATAAGCCCATCTACAAAGTCTACTTGTCTGCAATCAGCCTTGTAAGGAAGACATGTGTAACTCTGCCTCTTCAAGGGATTTCCTTGAGTTGGGATGAGAGGCGAGATTAAGACAAGCAGCACAAATCCAATCAAACTCTGGAGTTTTAAGGTTTTAAGGTTTTAAGTATGTGTATGCAAAGCCACCTAACCCTTAAAAACCTTAAATGCTCAGCACTCGAGGAAATAATACAATTACAATGTAGTGGGAGAGGATTAAGAAGAGGAGTGTGGATGAACATGTGGGCTGATAACAGCAGACCAACATGATGTCATCCTTGTTCACAAGACACTCCAAACAACGCTTTTATGTTATCAACGGCCATTGTTTGTAATCCCTGTAAACAAGATGCTTACGATCAGCTTTTGGACACTGAGAGAGCATTTATTCCTGCATGATGACATGACAGTTCTATTTCACATCTCTTGCCTTCCTCACTTGGTGCTGCAGATCGCTTGTGGCTGTGTGCCAACTGGTGTGCTAAAGGGAATTCAGAGGAGGAATATAACCATGGCTACCTCTCCCACATGACTGCTGGGCAGGGAAAACAACTTTCAGTCTACACACTGATCTCCTGCCACCAATTGCCATGACAAGCCAAGCCTATCCGCCACATCACAACAACAAAACGGTTCAACAGATGATCAGGGACTCCACAGTCCTGACAGCTGAGAGCCTCAGAGGCCTGCTGAGCAGTCTCGAAAATATGCACACACTGTAGGCAAGGTATGAGGTAATGGACAGAGATTTGGCTATGGTTGTATGACAAAGCATGTCTATTACGATCATACAGTCCAAGAATGGGCTTGGCATCACTCACATGACTTGCCAAACAACACCCTTCAGTCTGTGATCAACAATGAGACTCCTTCACTACACATGACTTCAGATTTCAAGCTACTGCGAAGCTAAAGACGATCTTTATGCCAGACGTTTGTCGTAGTAGCTAATGTTTAGAGCAGCTGTGCCAAGGCAATTAAAGCTGTCACCCAGCTCTGAAGACACAGACACGGCTGTAGAGGCATGATACCTCCCAAAGACAAGCCTGTCACTCACCAGCTGTCCTCTTCTTCGTTTAGACAATCCATGTCTTCGAGGTCTAAGATTTCCACTTCATCTAGGATTGATGTTTCCCCTTCGTCTGTAAACCCCCCGATGCTGTCTGAATAAAGTGAGTTCATACTCGACACAGAGGCGGCAGCCGATGCCCCCTCATATTCATACGCCCTCCTGAAGCTGATTCCGTCGTAAGACAGTCTGGGGCTCAAACAGCGGCTGTTCTCCAGCAGCCCACCGTAGCCGCCCGTACCGACGAACCCCACCCCAGGGAAGCCGGCCAGCCCGGCTGCCATCCCCGCTGTCAGGGAAGACGGCTCGTATCCGTCGCTGAGGGGTCTGTGGTGCCCTGACATCGCTCCGGACGAGGACAACATCGTGGACCGACTCCGAAGCTGTTCATTTTGCTGTTCGAGTTTCTTCACCAAGTCCTGGAGCTTCCGCACCTCCAAGTCCGCGTTGATATTTGAGTTGATATCCTCCATAGCGGCTCCTCAGCCCAACAAAAATATGCGGTGGTCTGTGGTATTTTTAGCCGTTTTTCTGCCGACAGTCTCCTTGTTTTTGTTAACTTCACTATTATCTACGTGTTCAAGGGAAACACTTGACGTTCAACCGACTTAAAAAGCTAAACACCGTCATCTTCCCCGGTTAATCGTGGTTACGGGCAGGGTCGAAGCCATTTTCATAATAGTCGTCACCAACTGTGAAAGACCAACAGGCGGCGGCTAACGGACGTCACCGCGTTCAGTGTCGGGAGCGAGCACGTAACCAACACCTATTTCCACGTGCATGGGTAACTTCTTTACAAACGCGTGTATCATTATTTTGCTGCAGATTTTTTTATTTACCACGGAAGCCCATTTCCGTGGAAATTTCGAAAACTAACTAATTTTGAGATACTAGGTCATCAATTCGAGATAAGTATTATTTAGATGAACTTTTTCATCTTATCTTTAATCATTATTTTGCAATACGAAGTCATACTTTTTTGTTAGATAGTTTTCTCATTATAAATTTACAGCACGTTTTTTCCTTCCATCACACTATTGGAAACTGGGCTTTTTTTACCCATACATTATTGTGAACTGTGATTTTTATTATTTTGGATAACCAAATAATTATTTATTAATTTACTGTTTTAACTGTTAATCTATTTTTTCCCCAAATATATACTACATTAACATACAGTTAATGTAGTATATATTCCTAATGAACAAAGTGAATGGCATGGTGGCAAAAATGATTGCTTAAAATGTACAGATAAATAAAATAAAAAAGGGGGTTAACGAGGATATTAAGGGAAAAAAATCAAAAAATGAAACCAGCATGAACACAACCTGTTTATTTTCATATACAAACATTACACATATTTCAAGATGTTGTAAAAAAAAAAAAATCTTCTGCAACAAATAAAAAGTGTTGTTTCTGTGTCTCAGTATTAAGAGATTTCTAGGGCTTCCTCTGACTCCAGCTGCTCCTCAGGTTTTTTAAACACATCTCCTCCTCGCGCTACAGCTTCATCTTTGTCCTCCACACTCTCCTCCGCCTGCCCCTCGCTGGTCATAGTAGTGTCCAGCCCGTCCTGGTCAGCGCTGGCGTTCTGGGACTCAGCCCCCTCATCATCTTCATCTTCTACATCCATCTCAAAAACACGAATGTGCCGAAGATTGGCACTCAGCTGCCAGGAAAGGAGAGAAAAAAAAATGTTTTCAGTAAGTTAACTACATTCACTCAATGGTTTGCCCCCTGCTGGCAGAGAAAAACACAAAAAAGCACTGAATGGAACATTTGACTTGAATGATCTCTGAAACAAATAGGAATATTAGTGAAGTGCACTTCATTCACAAGTCACAAAATAAAAGTACTTATCTATAATTAATACTGTGAACTTTTGCACATTTGGCCAATATTTTGCACATTCCTGCGCAATTCTTCCCCTTTAAAAAACTGATATCTAGTATATATCTGAGTATTTCTTATTCATATTTTCTATCACACATTTTTCTCTTTTATGTGCACCAAAATATAAAGACAAATTCCATATATGTGCAAACCTACTTAAAAATTTCTGATTCTGAAGTCCGAGCTATACATTTGACTTACCACACAGGCCACTTTACGGATTCCATTGACAGCCACAAACTGAGCCTTCATGTTTTCCAGTTCACGCCACTGATTCCCCAACACCAGGCCCTGGCACGGGATGTTACTGCTCTGCTGGTCCAACCTGACAAAATGCAACATTTACATTTAAAAAAAAAAAAAAAAAAAAGCTTTTAATTTGGATGAATGTTAAATTTAATCATTGTTTTTTTCCCCACATTATTTCTTTACTTAGTGTTTATTAAATAAATTTAAGTAGGCTTTCATATTTTACTATACAATTTCTTTTTATATATTTTATTGTTTTAGTGTTGAGATTTTAAGTTTAGAAAAGGTTAAGTTATTGTTGCCATTTTTGTTTTTATGGTCTGAGTTACTTCAATTTTGCTATGTGAACACTTAAGGTTGCATGTTTATATGAAAGTTGTTTCATAAACGAGGTTGAGTTAATTTAATCCTCATCAAATGCTGCCTGAATTAATTTATTTTATTTTTAAAATAATGTTAATCCTACTCACTTGATTCTTACTTAGCTTCTGTGTCATGAGAAACAAACTGCACATTCAGACTGGTGAAAATTATTGTCATGAGTAGATACAGTCATGGAAAAAGTTATTAGACCACCCTTGTTTTCTTCAATTTCTTGTTCAATTTTTATACCTGGTACAACTAAAGGTACATCTGTTTTGACAAATATAATAATATCAACAAAAATAGATCATAATAGTTTAATTTAAGAGCTGATATCTAGCCATTTTCCATGGTTTTCTTTATAATGATTTTTGTTTTTTTATCAAGAAAACCATGAAAACAATGATCTAATAATTTTTTCCATGACTGTATATCCCTACAATAAACACACACACACCTCAGATGAGGCTCCCAGCAGAATTCAGTCTCACTGCCCAGGGCTGAAGCCAAAGGAAGCTGAGCCAGGACGCGCTTTCTGTTCTCCTCTTCTGATCCTTGCAAGACCACAGTCAGCATTTCATCGTCATAGAAACGAGCATCCAGGCAACTGTATACATAATTAGTCCTGAAAAAGGGAAATCATGCTATAAGTCATGGTAGCAACACATTTACTAGCTGATGAATTAGTGAAGAATGACTTGAGGCACTGACTGAGCTGCAGCGTTCTCATCTTCTGCATCGTCGAGATGGTGGCTGAAGTCAATGGCCAGGACACTGTTGGGGATATGTCTGTGCAAACACAACAAATATGGTTAACAGCAGAGGCGTGGACTCGAGTCATATGACTTGGACTCGAGTCAGATTCGAGTCATGAATTTGATGATTTTTGACTCGACTTGACAAAATGTAAAGAGACTTGCAACTCGACTCAACGAATAACTTGTGACTTCATTTAGACTTGAGCCTTTTGACTTCAAAAGACTAGCTACTTTTCCTTGCTACTTCCCCCAAAACCCAAAGATTAAAAAGTCTGTTACTAAGGACTGCTCTATCTCTCTTTGTGTAAATGTATGCATCTCTTGCTGTGTCTGACGTGTGCTGTCGGCACAACATCCGATCAAATTCGATCCATGTTATTTTGATCCGACAGCATCCATCCAATCAAAGTGCAGGACAACCAATGAAGAAGAACTGTCAAAAAACGGCTCCAGTTGGCAAAAATGACACCAAAGATGTCACGAAGTGGTCAACAAAAAAACTAATTGCAGTATGCAAAACATGCCGAGGTCGAAGATTACAGGCGGAGACGCAACAATTTCTAACTTCGTCCGACATTTGAAGTTGCACAAAGAAAGGTACGTTTTGAACGAATGCTTTCGCTAGCTTCTCAGCTAGGTAATTTTGCTAGCAGGATTGCTAGATTAGTGAGAAAAAAACATTAACAAATATTATTAGTCTGTTGTTAAAAGGACTCGAAACTCAAACTTTAGGACTTGGGACTTGACTTGAGACTTGTCAGACTTGACTTGGGACTTGAGGGCAAAGACTTGTGACTTGCAAAACAATGACTTGGTCCCACCTCTGTGCTGTTAACTTAACAGCACAAACTAAATGCACAAAGAAACTCACACATACACCCACAGTCACACACGTACCTGTTTGGGTCAGTTGCTCTCCGTAACAGGTAAAGCTTGCAGGGGGAAATCTCCGGCATGCAGAACACAACATGGTGCATTTTGGCTTTCTTGTCGTTCCACCTGTAGACGTCCAAGCAAGAAATATCGTGAATAGAAACCGATCATACTGCACAGACCATTAGACAACTCCAGGATGTTTCAGTTTTACGTACAAAGATGGAAGTTCAAAAAGTCGTGGAGTGTTTTCAGAGCTGGGAAGACAACAAACAAATTATGTAATCTCATTAATTTAGTCACATTTCGAATAATACAGATTATTGACAGAGACTTGTGATCATACCTCTCTGGCACGGTGTACAAGGGCAGAAAGACAGCTTGTTTTACAGATTTCCCAATGACTTCCTGTGTACAAATTACATGAGCAACATGTTAAATGAAACAATAATAATATGTCAAACACATACAAAGCAGTTACCTTTCATTAATAATGACTCTGTATTATGGCTGCAGTATGTTTAAAATGCTGCAGGAAGGCTTTTGATCTACACACAGAATGGGCAATAATGCTCCTAATCCCAACGCCTGTCCTGAAGCTACATTTCAGTGTTTATTTCCAGACTTTGTGTCTAAGGTAGGGCTGGGCGATATATATTGATATATTTTTAAATGTGATATGGAATTAGACCATGTCGCATACATCGATATAGTCAAATTTTTTTTCTTTCTTTATATATAAATGCTGCCCTTACTAGGATTTGTCATATTTAATTATTTTGTAATGTTCGTTATTCTTTTCTAACATAAATACATTTATTTCAGAAAGAGAATGGCCTATTTTATTTCATAGGCTATTTTTGTTGAAGATATTTTTTTATTTAAATGTGCACCATCTCAGCCTCAATAAGGTTATTAACTCTTGCACCTCCGGGTGTTTTGAATTTTGGTTTTTGGTTAATTTTCACTATGATTTTAGTTAGTTTTGTAACCACAAAATACAGTTTCAGTTAATTATCGTTTTAAAAACTCTTGTTTTTATTTCAGTTAACAAAAATGTTTTTTCAATTCTAGTTTCCATTATTTCGTGAACTGTAATAACCTTGCTACTTTAGTGTTAGGATAGGTTTGTCTTTATTTGATGTGCCTGTGCACATTTTACTTTAGTGTTAGAAATGTCTTGTCTTGACTTCACCGTGGGGAAAGTTAGAAACGTAATTTCAATTCCTTTGTATGTCTGCTATATGTGAAGAAATGACAATAAAGCTGACTTTGACTCTGACTCCTGCCTGCTTCTCCAAACTGGGGACGTGCTGACTGCCATCTACTGCAGGTGATACACTGACTATGGTAAAGTCCCTCATAGAACCCCACTTCAAAAAACTATCTTCACTCACTGCAGGTTTCTGTAGACACTGCTCGATCACATTCTCCATCATCCTCTTGACGTAGTGCAAAGATTTTTGGGGAAATGAAGGAAACAGCAACGGGCTCTCTAGAGAAACCAGTCAAACATTTTCTCTGTTAGTCATGGCTGTGGCGTTTAAAGTAAAACCATAACTAAATGTGAGTCAGGAACACAGTTTACCCTTCAGGTGTGTGCTCTCCTGTAAAAACTTAAGCCACTGGTTTCCCTTCGTGTTGGGCGGAGACACCAGGTCCTCATCCTCATCTTTCAGGTACTGCAAATAAAAGAGAAAGCAGAATATTGAAAGACAGCAGCTCCACTGAAAAACATGTGAAGTTATGTAACATAAAACCACTTACCTGACCAACTCGTTCCACATTGAAGTACTTCCCTTTACGATCAAAGAGTTCTTCATTCTGTTAAACCAGAGGGCAAATAAACTCAGTTTTAGGCAAGAACAAATGTATTTCATTGTTATCAGTAGTGTTGAAAAAGTATTCAGATCCCTTACTTAAATAAAAGTACTAACACCACACTGTGAAATTACTCCACTACAAAAGTCCTGCATTCCACACTTAAGTAAAACTACAAAAGTATCAGCGTCAAAATGTACTTAAAGTATCAAAAGTAAAACTAGGACTGCGCGCAGTACTGAACGGGCCCTCACAGTACACGCGTGTCGGGGCATGCTGCCGTCGGGGTTTGTGCGTTACAGGGACCAGTCTATACCACCCCTGTGAACTTCTTTGCCTTAAGTCTTAAGGTCTGGGCAGAGTGGCACTCATTAAATTAAACTGCCACCAGAGCGCCACCTAGGGGCCGATCAATAACACCTTCAAGGATTATCCTCAGGAGGGCATTGACAATAAGTATACCAAGTTTGGTGTTAATCCGACCAACCGATGTGGAGATATAAAATACTTCAATTTAAAGAGGGCCACCTAGTGGTCATCGCCCAAAATTTTGCAGAGAGCCTCAGGGGCTCATGGGGAAGTAGTAACCTGAGTTTCATGTCATTCAGACACACCAATGTGGAGATATGCAACACTTTGTGTTTTGTGTCGATAATAGCGCCACCTGCAGGAAGTTGTTATTTGATGACTTGAGTATTCTTTGGGTTATCAAAATTATTTTAATAACTTTCTGTTATGAGGGTCCATAGATGCTGTGTGCAAAGTTTGGTACAAAACGATGAAATTGCCTAGGAGGAGTTCAAAAAAGTAGGTTTGCGACATTTCGCGAATGGCCTATATCACGAGATTCAGCACAGCATTTGAATGTGCGATAAAGTATGTGGGAGTTATTAGCCAAAATGCACTTTCCTTTATTGTAGCGCCACCTAGTGGTGAAAATTCAGGATGACAATAGATTATAAAATTTTTCGCCAGGTGTGACTTATATTTAAAGTTTCGTAAGTTTTGGGGTATGTTCAGGCAGTGAAAAATGCGATCATTTGGGAAGAAGAAAAAAAATAATAAATAATCATTCGAAATACAATAGGGACCTCGCAGGTCGTTGCCTGCTCGGGCCCTAATTACTCTTTATGCAGAATGTGCCCACTCAGACTGTTTTATATATTCTAAATATATTATTGGATCATTTGTATTGGTGCTTTTATGTAAGCAGTGTTTTAATTTGGTAAAGTCAGGGTTCATTTAATTACTTAATATACTGTTATAAGATTTAATTTAAAAAAAAGTCTAATAACTTTAAATGTATCATATATTTTATGTTAAATTTGATCTGTAAAGTAACTAAAGCTGTCAGCTAAATGTAGTGGAGTAAAAGTACAATATTTTCCTCAAAATGTAGTGGAGTTGAAATAAAAAGTTACATAAAATGGAAATACTCAAGTAAAGTAGAAGTACCACAAAATTGTACTTAAATACAGTACTTGAGTTAATGTACTTAGTTACTTTTCACCACTGGTTATCAGTGTCATCGTGCACGATCTCACCTCACTGAAATGCTCAGACAGGAAGTCAGCAACAAAGGCAATGTCCTTCTGAGTCATCTAAGGGATAAACCAACATGTCAAATTATTTATTTATTACTTTTTATTAATTATTTAAGAAATCTCAAATCTTTCTCAGTCCCTTTGATAACTCACCTTGTTTAGTTCTGGTGGTACGTGCTCCTCACACATTCTGAGCATCGCTGCGTGGAAACAAAACAGCGTTTGAGCATAGAAATAATAAATATTTTTGCACTGTATGAATTAGAGGTGAGAATCAGCAGAGGCCCCACGATACGATATTATCCCGATACCTGAGTCTTGATATTATTGTGATTTTAAGCATTTTGCGATATGATGAGTATTGTGATACAATATATTGCGATTTAACTGTTTAACTGCATTTTGTGTCCCCAAAATAAATAAATTCAATCAAGAATTGATTTTTCAAATAAGAGAAAATTCTCAGTCTATTCATCTCACTTCAGTCTTTTTATTTTACCACAATGAGAGTCAAACCCACAGACTGACCAACAAAGTATTCAGTCAAACTGAACTGAACTGATATCAAACATGTATGGACGACAACAAATTTTAATGAAACATTAAAAAAAACTAACTTTGCAGCGTTATTTTGACAACTTCCCGACACGATATCCCGACGCACATGGTGCCTACAGTATATACCTGAGAGTGATATATACTCTTGCTACGGCCTCCCACAAAAATTGGAACGTTAAATATCGATACTTGGCGGCCATGAATCGATATAATATTGCCATGTAAAATATTGTGATACTAGGCTGTATCAATTTTTCCCCCACCTCTTGTATGAATGCAAAAAGAAAAGTATTTTTTAATCTTACCTACATACAACCACCGGAAAAAGGCTTTAAAGTTTTTCATACTCTTGTCAATCACCCTAAAGGATAACATAAAAGCAGTGACATGTTGAAAACAGCAGCACATACACAAAATGTGACAATACAAATGATACAAGAAGATAGTTAATTAAAAAAATATATTTAACTCACTGCAGAAGCTCATTGGCTTTCAGAGAAAATGAGCCCACAGCTGTGATGGCACCTGAGAACATAAAACGTACGTGGTTTTCGATGATTCATAGATGAATTGTTATTAATCATGCATCTTGGGGGACACTGTACCTTCTATAGCTGCTGAGTCCAGACCGAGGGGCTCAAACTTCTGCTTCCACAGAGACATGCCCTTCACCTCACTGAGGTGATACAGCAGCGCCTCCGAGCCACTGCAGCGAGAGAAAGGGAGGGAGACGTTTTAACAGAGAAAGCTCAGACAGCAGGCAGCAGGCAGCATGGAGCAGGAGTGAGGCTGAGATTACCTCTGCAGGTGGCTGATCACCAGCTTCTGGATGCTGGAATAAGAGGACTCAATAGACTGGCCGAGCTTCTTCAGGCCCTGCGGTGAAAGAAATAACGGCAAACAAACAAAATTCAGCTGCCCGGATCATCACCAGAGCCCCCTCCATACATCACATCACATTTGTAAACTTGATTTGTACTATGGTGTGCTTTTATGTAATTTTGTACTTGAATGGGTGATGTGTGAAGTACAGTTATTGCTGTAGGCTATTTTATATTTTTCTATCCTTGAAATGTTTTTTTTTCTTTATTGTTTTACTATTTATTCTGTTTGTTTTGAGACATGACTATGGTGAAACCAAAGAGGAATTTCCACTCAGTGGATAATAAAGTTTTCGTATCGTATCACATCACTTCTGTCCTTCAACATCTGCACTGGCTACCTGTCAAATACCGCATCGATTACAAGATACTTCTTCTCGATTTCAAGGCTTATCGTAACCTCACACCTCCGTACGTTTCTGATCTCCTTCACACCTACACACCCTCCAGGACCCTCCTCTCCTCCTCCTCCATGCTCCTCACTAATCTCCTGCCCGACTCTCTTCAATGGGGTCCGGAGCTTTGAACCGTGCAGCCCCCCGTCTCTGGAACCCTCTTCCACTTACCATCCGTGACATTAACTCTCTCCACCTTCAAATCACAGCTCAAAACTCACTTGTTTAGATTAGCCTTTTCAGTTTGACCTTGCCATTTTTACTTCTGCTCTGTTTGGTGTTTTAATGTAGTTGTTTGTTTTTATGTAGCTGATTGTGTTTTAAAATAGTTTGGGCAAGCACCTTTCCTACTACACTCCACAGAAGTTTGGTTGCTCAGAAACGTTTTGTTAGGATGGCAACCCGATCTGAGCCACATGCCTCATCTGTACCTCTTTTTCAGAAACTTCAGATACTTACTGTTCATGACATCAATACCTCTCAAATATGTGTTTTTATTTATAAGGTATATTCAGATCATGAAAACTTTCCAGAGCACTTTAAGCCTTATTTTAAATTTAATTTTCAGGTTCACTCCAACGCATCAATATTTAGATCTTCATCCTCCAAGATTTCTTACATGCAGAGGTCAATTGATTGTTAAATTTAGGGTCACCAAATTATGGAATACCTTTCCCATATGGCAAAGAACTCCATCTCTATAAACTGTTTCAAAAGATGTCTAAAAGCCCATTTAACTGCTGTTTTAAAATTCTAATTTACACACAAATACACTTTCATACCATGTTCATATTTTGGTTTTTATTGTTCTTTTTGTTATTGTCATTATAACTTGTTGTTGATGTTATACATATGTTTTTTCTATTATCAGTTGTTATTTGTTTCTTCTTTCATAACTATGACATTTTAGGTGGAGGCTTTAAATAAGCCCATCTGGGTTTTCTGCCTCTCCCTGCACTTTACACTATTTGTTGCTTTTGTCATTTTATGTAATCCTAACTCTGCAAATAAATAAACCTAAATAAACCTAAAAACCTTGTTTTTATCGAAGTTTTATTGCTGTGTTTGTAAGGTGACCTTGAGTGATGTGAAAGGCGCTCATAAATAAAATGTATTATTATTATTATTTAAAAATAAATAAATAAATATATATTAAATATATACTGAGAGAAGCATTTACACCACCTCCACCTGTTACTCTCACCTTGACGGTCAGCTGGTTCATGAGAAGAGCCTGCAGTTCAGGGCTGCATGAAGCCAATGTAAAGAAACATTAGAATCAAATAAACATTTTAACTAGCCCAACATATTTGCTACCATCTACAGAACACTTCAGGCATTACATCTTAGCAAAGAGCCAACACTAACCACAAAAAAGTGCTCTTTTCTCACCTTGACTGTCCCCACAGCAACAGCTCCAAAAACTCATCCTGGACTTGAGTGCTCGTGTTCTTTTCCTACAGAAAGAGGAAATAAGACATGTTTATTATTTTTAGGTGATTCAGCAGAGCATCTGTCAGCCGATTATTTTGAGATAATTGAAACTGACAGACAACTGCGCACACAAGGCCGATTAACAAAAAATATCTGCAGACACATCTTGTCAGTGTGGCTGCTGGAGAAAGTATTTAGCGGAACGCCATTCCACAGGCAGAAATCAGTTTCAGGGATCGAATTGTATTGTATGGGCGTCCCCAACACCCACTGCTACTCCCGACCAGTTAAACATTCATTAGATTTGTCATTTGGGATAGTTGTGGGAAGGATTTTTTTTTTCTCGTTTTCAAAACTATGCAGAAAGTTATAACTAGGGATACACCGATCGGACCGATACCGCCCAAAATCACTTGATTCTAAGAAGAAGAAAAAAAGTTTAATCAGATCCATCAGCCTTAACTATTACATATATGCTTCATTAAACTTTAGGCGACCTGCCGTAAAGAGAGGTGAGCAGCTTGTGCTATGTGAACAGTTGGTGTTATATTGAGGGTGATGTATTTCTTCCTTTAGGGGAGTAGGTGTTTCACAGTCTGATGATGCATGATGTAATTAGATGGCCAGGTTTAGCAAAGGAAAAAGACAGCATCAGATTAGTATCGCTATCCTTTCCTTTTCAAACAGACGGATTTAATATATATATATATATATGTATATATATATATATATATATATATATACACACATATATATATATACACACATATATATATACACATATCTTTAGAAGCAGTTGCGCTGCATATATTTAAAAAAAATGGTAAATGAAAAATTGCTTTAAAAAAGAAAAAGTGGTATCGCGTCATCCATCGTCATAACCTACAACTAAACACGGACTGAGCAGAGATTATGCAGTATAAAAAACATATTTGTTTAAGTTGTGCAAATTGTTAGATTTTATAATGTGCAAAAATAACAAAAACATGATATCTGCAATGTGAGTCATCGGCATCAGCATTGAAAAACACATATCAGTCAGCAACTACTACAAACCACGAATACTGACCTGAACAAACTTAGTGAGTCTGAGATCCATCTGCATGAGGATGTCCTCCCAGGCTTCACACATGCATGTGAGTGAGAGGTGCAGGTACTGCAGCAGGGTGGAGATGTGGGTGAACTTGCGGGCCATCCTGGTCACCTCAGGCAGACAGTCTGACAACAAGCCTGTGTCCAGCTGCAAGACAAAAAAAAACAAGTTAGTCTCAAGAGATGTGGACATGAAGGAAAAACAAATTTACAGGTTCCAAATCATCCGTCTCACCTGAATGTAGCAGATCTCTGGGTTGTTGTCAGCAGACCTGACTTGTGTGATGACGGACAGAGACTTGAGATCACTGGAGAGACTCAGGCTGCGACACGTTCCTGATACCTGCCAATGTCATTACAGTCAAAGACTTGATCACTTGATTAACTGTTGCATTCTTCCGATGAGTTTTGAGCTAAGTTTACATGAAAAGTCTGATCACTGGACTATTCATAGCCCAGAGAGGCCCCACGATACGTTTTTTCCCAAATAGTCATAATACAATATCATTGCGATTTTAAATATTTTGGGATATGGTGAGTGTTGCAATACACTATATTGCGATTTAACTGTTTAACTGCATTTTCTGTCCACAAAATTAAATTCAATCAAGAATTGTTTTGTCAAATAACAGAAAATTCTCAGTCTATTCATCTCACTTCAGTCTTTTTATTTCTTCACAATGAGAGTCAAACCCACAGACTGATCAACAAAGTATTCAGTCAAAACAAAATATCACAAAATATCGCAACACTATGCTGTATCAATTCACCCCCCCTCCCACTACACGACTGACCAGTGACATGAGGTCACACATTACACAACCTTCCATCAGGAGGAATCCTAAACTATGTTTTTGTTATTAAAAAAAACAGACACATGAAGTGTTCCAAAAATGGATGTGTACCAGGCGCTCCAAACTGTGGGCTGATTTGCAGTGATACAACAAGTTTTAAAAAAGGAGGGTTTGGGGGTGCTGTGTTGAAAAGCCTGTTTCCACACATCTTTACTATTTATAGCTCATCTCCTTGAGGTGTAACAACAACTTTTGTGCAGTTATTCCCTCAACCAATATCTTGTGTTTTCATTGGGTGTTAAACAGGTCCAGATATTTAGCCTGCTAGATATCTGGAATGTGTCTGCAAGGCACATGAATTAATGAATTATTTTGGAAGAAGCAACAGACTATTCTGAGGAGTGAAAGAAAGAGCCTTACCCCTGTTAGAGTGGCAATCTTGTACATCCCGTACGCATAGAGCTCCACAGAGCCAGAGTCTCCTCCCAGGACAAGTACATTCAGCCTGCATGGAAACAAAATGTGGTGATGTAATATTTTCAACTACAAGCAAAAAAAGAAGATTAAGATTATGATTAAGATTTCCTTTATTAGTCCCACAACGGGGATATTTCAAGAATTACAGCAGCAAAGTGGATAGCAAAAGACAATAAATAGTAAACAGCAGTATAAACTAGAAATATAAGAGGAATTAGCAAATAAAATATAAAAAGTATTAACAATTAAAACAAAAATAAAATCAACGCTGCATTTACAGACTCAGATATTTTATGCTTGTGTGCGGCTTTTACCTGACTTCTCCCATGAGATTCATAATCTCATCAGACTTTTCCTCACTGTAACACAGACAGATGAATACATAAGGCTGTTATCACAAACAGAACATACAGTAAACAGCTTATATCACTCTTATAAGGTATGCATAAATAAGCAGTCCCACCTGAAGATCTTTGATGTCGTGCTATAACTTGGGAAAAACAAAAGATTGATAAAAAGTTATTCGATCAATCCGGGAGCTGCTTTTTTTATATTCTGATGTGCAGTCAATGGCAGTGTTACCTCTTGGGGAGTGTTGGTAGTTTGGGAAGAAAAAGTTTGGATTCATCCTCTGAGTTGTAGAAGGAGTTGAGGGCACTGAAACACACAGAAACACACAAAAAACACATTGATATTATTCTAGAAAATCCAACATCTTTTGTGCAACAGGTTTGAACCCTGAGCCTCCAGCACACCTGCTCTCCTCCGTCACCTCCATCCAATGCATGCAGGTCACAGGGTTCTGCATTGGAAACACGTGGAGGATCTCTGCTTTCTCCACGCCACACAGGACCACCTGCTTGGTGTCTCCAAGGCTGAAGGCCAAAACTGAAGAACAAAGAGAGAATTTAAAAAATCCATGTTTCCATCAACAGACAGATGACTAAAACAGAAAGATGTCCTTCCTCACTTTTGCCATCAGGTCGCCAGGCGAGTGCAGTGATCTCCTTCCCGGTGTACTCACTGGGTGGTAAACTCCAAACACGCTGGAAACTAGCCAATCGATGTAGCAGCAGCTAGGGACACACATGACCCATAAAATACAAAACCATAAAAGATACATAAAGATAGCCATGTTTCAGGATTTTAAAATTTCTGAGCCTACCTCTCCTGTCGTGTTGGCCAGGGCAATTAGATCCCTTTTGGGAGACCATGCCATACACAGCACAGGATTAGGGAGCTGCTTCTCTCCCACTTGCCGGAAAGCAGGCATGTTGTGGGCTGGAAAAGGTATAAATAACAGTTGTTTATTTGTACAGCAAAATACACCTGCACCACCTGATCACGGTGTAGTTTCTGTTCAGATCACCACCACATCTTTGTTAGCACTTATCATTACACTACTCACCACAGCTTTTATATAATCTTGATCTGTATTTATATTTTTCATTCAAACTTTCTACTTTTTTCCTGTAATTTATATTCACACCTTTTGCTTCTGTTTTTGCTGCTGTGACAAGTGAATTTCCAAGTTGTGGGATCAATAAAGTATAACCTAGTCTAATCTAATCTATAATATTAGTAGGGTTTACAATATGCCTTTACATTGTAGCAGTGCTGGATGAAATGCTAGTTTTACTTATTTATTTTTATCAAAATAATTCAAGCATTTTCAAGCTTTTCCAGCACCTTATAGCTGTGGTAAATTGCATATTTATATACAGTCCATAAAGTTTACTTATCATTTGACTTTTTCCTCACATTAATTTAAATGTTATTGTCATTGCTATAAACAATGTGTAACAATGTTTGGAACTAAATTCAAAGCAGTTTATTCAAGAGTCAAGCACTTTTCATACCCTAAAAACATGTAATGTAATGTTTTCAAGGTTTAAACAGTTCTTGCTATTTTAATTTCCAGCACCGACACAACAACTACTATGACTACTACTTTGAGGTTTTGAACTGTGTTGTACAAAATCTGGGAGATGCAGCTGGCATGTATCTTAAATAAAAGTGTAAAGCAAGTGGATAACGTTAGCGACCTAAATAACAAAATTACCAAAGTAACTAACAGTGCTAATAATAATGTGCTCTCACCGTTCAGAGCTGTCAGATGAAGACTTTCTGTCCCAGTGTGAGAGATGATGCTAGCTGGTTGTTAGCAGGCTGACGGAGCTAATGTAGAGAAAACATATCTAATTTAACCGTGGTTACAGTACACAGGCGGCCAAATAATAACTGCAACATACCGGCGTGACATACAAATGCGCCAAACACTCTGCTCTGCCCTGCAAAAACTTGATTACATTTTCTTCATGATGTTTTTACAATTACACGAATAGCGCCATAGTTTCTCTGTGTGACCAATCAGTGAATAGCTACGGGAAACGTGAAGAGGCAAATTTACTCAGAGGGAAAATGCGATTCGTAAATGACCGAATACATTAATGTGAACTGGCGGTAAGTGTTTCTGAAATGTGTATTTTATTTTATACAGTCTATGAGTTAGATGTGTAGTTAGCAGTGGTGGAAGAAGTAATTTACGGAAGAGGATTGTGGCCAAGTAGGAGTAAAAAATAATGAGAGGAGGAATTTTCATTATGCAGTTCTAGAAAAAAGTCGAATCAACGGGAATAAAGTCGAGATGTCGAGAATGAAGTTGAAATACTGCATCGAGAAAAAAGTCGAAATGACGAGAATAAAGTAAACTTTGTGTAGTAACGCTAAAATCACCCGTACCACACTGTTAAATGACAGACAAGTAAAGTCCTGCATTCAAAACTTACTTAAGTAAATGTGCAAAAGTAACTACCTCAAAATTGTACTTAAGTACAGTATTTGGGTAAATGTACTTAGTTACATTCCACCACTGGTAGTTAGACACATCTATGTCTAATTACACTTCTGTCTATTTGTAATGTTAGAAGTATATAATATTATTGTGTTTATTTATTTAGCTGATAGGCTCTATATCAATGTATCAAGTGGAGATGACAGTAAACTCAATAGCTATATTTATGAATGAGTATGAGTGTTACTGCCCTCTTGTGGCAGACGTGAGGAACTGCTTCACGGTTAATTAGTTGGTAACGACTTCTGGTGAGTACTTAAAATAATGCAGTGACCAAACTGAAGCATGGCATGAATTAGCAATTAATTTACAATTATGAAATAATAGTAAAAATTTCTCCAGTGGTCTCAGTTAGAGATTACAAGTCAACTTTTATCATGTTAGCACAAATAACTTAGATTAATAATTAATACTTTGTTATCAAAATACTATATAGTTTTTCGTCACTCAAAAGTGTTTCTAAACAACAACATTACTATATGAGTCATATGAGCCTTCGAGTTGATTATTTATTGATTGACCTGAGTGTGTGTAACTGCCCTCTAGTGGTCAAGGTGAGGAAATGCAGCACATACACTTATCAAGCCAGCAATGATGCACACACTTAGCTATTCTGCTGAACATCTTCAATAGAAAATAGAAAATCAGATAGAAATGATCACGAAATAATCGCATTTTGAGAATAGGCATCAAATTAGACATAATGTCACCAGTGGAGACAATCAGAATAAAGCTTGGAGTGTTGAAGCAAACCATATTTGTACTTGAAATGGGTTAGAGCATTGGAGCACTGGTGCCACATCTAGATTTGTGCACTTTAAAGTTTGTGTTAAAGTGCAAGTAGTGATTTCGTCAAGTAAAGTATTCTTGGTCTCGGATACAAAGCTATCGTTAGCTACAGCTAGCTGCTGCGTCCATTAGCTAATGATTTTGTTTCATAGTAAAAGAGGAAGTTTTCTTATTTATTTATTGTTCTTTATGACATTTATGTTTTTGTGCAGCAGATCTTTTAATCAAAGACTATTTTTCATTGGTAGAGAATTAAAAAGAAACCTTGACCTTCATGAAAATACATACTGTCAAAGGCTAAAACTGGTTTTAAAAAAAATGGTTAAAAGCAAAACACAGTATTGATACAAATGTTTTGAAGGTACAGCAAGGGCTGAAAAATGGACATTTCAGTTATATTACATGGACAGACGCCTCATCTGCACTAATGATCTTTTCTGCTGATATTATAGCTGCAGCCTATCAGGTATGTCCTTCATGTAGTCCACCTGCTTTGTGTAAAGATAACACTGATCATTTTGGCAACACGGGCCCAATATGAAAAGAAAGTCTCTGGGGCATCCGGCAATATTTTTAAACACTATATATAGATAAATACTGTATGTTAGCCACACGTAAACATTATCTGTGATGGAAGGAATAGTGTTGTGGTGGGCACATCCAGTGTAAAAGACTGTTAGAAATTTTCCAGTACTATTCATACATAGATACAGATACTATTCATACATAGATCACAGCACAGATTCGTGTCTGTATGTTATAGAAGTCATCACTAAATAATGAAGTTATTTTTAATTGAAACTTTAGTATCAGTTATTAATAATTGGAGCATGGTGACGAGCAAGTAGAACTTTAGAGGATTACTGATTAGCTGGTGTGTGTGTGTGTGTGTGTGTGTGTGTGTGTGTGAGAGAGAGAGAGAGAGAGAGGGTGCAGCACAGATATTACAGTGGAAATTCCTTCCAAACGTATCACTGGCACTTAACTGTAATCAGTAGATTGATGAAGAACCAGAATAGCTCTGAGGGCACAAATTGTGATAGTGGCTCCGAAATAGACCAAGTGAGGCAGCGTGGTCCTCCACTGTCTTTGACCTTCTAACCCACTGCTTGTCTGTTGAGTTCAGTCTAACTCAGAAAGTTTAAAATTCTGTGGATCTGTGTTTTACTTGAATCTTTATCCATTTAAGCAGCACTGAACTTGACCAAACTTGATGCACCACAATGGATTTCTTTCAGCCGATACAATAACTAATAACACCTGCTCCTCATGGAGAATATGATTATACCATAGGATTATATGGGTTGGTTTGGTGACTCGTAAACCATATTTAAAGGTGCATACTGCCACCTAATGTATATGCTGCGCTTGTTAAGTCAATGACAGCAATTCAGCTTTGTATCATATGATGAAGTAAAAGGGCCACATTTAGAAAAAAATTAAAGATTAAAAGATGACATTGGGCAAGAGGTGGGGTGCACCCTGGACAGATCGCCAGACAACCATTCACACTGTCATTCACTCCTATGGATAATTTAGAGTCACCAATTAAACCTAAATTTGAATGAATCCACGCTGACACGGGGTGAACATGAAAACTCCACACAGAAGAATCACAGGCTGGAGTCAAACCGGCGACCCTCTTGCTAACCCTTCACCACCATGTAGCCTGGAATAATACATAATAATACACATTTCCCATTATTGGCCGATAACATATCAGCACAATATATATAAGTGGCATCTCAAGAACCTTTTTGGCAGCACTGGTCATTAGTCTTTGCTAAATCCTCCTAGTAAATAAGATAACTCAACATAGTTAAGACAGATAAGTGGGTGGTCTGGGGTCAACACATCCACTCAGCTGGACACTGTGGCAACACTCACAAGCTGCTGTCACATTCAGAGTCACTTTAGACGTCTTCACTAGACAAATCATAGCCCAGCCAGTAACGTATTCAGCAGGATGTTCGATATCTCTTCATTATCCAAACCTGTGGTGTTTCCAGTGGCCAGTGCACATTGAGAGCTTCTAAATGCTGCACGAACCCCCTTAATTGGCCTGTGAGTGCCTATTGTGGGTGTCTGGAGTCAAGTATTACAACTTGTGTTTTCCATGTTTAATAAATACTTGTTGTGTAAAAATGTCAGCATTGCCTTCTGTTCCCATGGACTACCTAACACTCTCTCTTCTTGCCAATATTCTGGCTGTGAAACCTGAGCCACGGGCCAAATATAACCCCACACAGTGAGCAGTTAGAGACCAGGACAGATGGGACAGCAGGCCACTGCAGAGGCAGTACGCAATTGGACCCTGAACCTGAGAGATCCTGCTGACTGTCCGACCAATAAGGCTGCTCTTCTGGAAAGAGACGCTTCTTTTTGGCTCTTTTTGATTCAATAAACAAGACAAACCTGGAAGCACAAAAGCAGGACAAAGCGTTTGGACAAATAGCCCACTGTAAGGTAAGTTTTCACTGTTTTTGTTGATACTCATAAGTATTGTATGGTTAGGTTCTTAACTGTTTATGAAGAGTATGATCTGAATCATTTAATGTAACAGTGCATGTGTTTTAAATGGTGTAGAGTATCAGTCTAATTCAAACATATGGCATTCACACCATGTTTTATTTAAGGACACGTTGATTCTTTCTCATTTTAAATAATTTATTTGCATTAAAAACAACAAACACTGTGAAAACGCATATACAAAATGCAGTAAATGTTTCCTAAACAGGGCCTATGAAATCTTGGAATAATATGAGTTAACAGCCTGTCAGTCAGTCTCAATGTTTCCACATTCATATTTAATCAGCACCTCACTGTTGTTTTTGTTCTCTGCAGATGAAAGAACATAGACAGAGACATGTTCTTTGCTTGTCTGTTTAATGCTTCAACCCAGCGACTGTCTGTCTGTGTGTCTGTGTGTCCAGTTATACCTAGTGAGTTTCAAGGACCTCTCTCCTCAGCTCGGGGTGGGTGGGATTGCACTGCTGTGAAACATAGCCCAGGGGATTAAAAATAACAACAGCTGGTCTTCAGGACGCCATGAGTGTCTCGCTGCGTCATACATGTGTCTTCACCAACAACTTCACAACATACTGTACGTGTAGAGTCAGCGTCTCGAGAGATACGAGCTTTTTAAATTCCATGTGCTTATAACCTAATTAACATCTGAGTAAAAATTAGAGACCAGTACATTATGTGTAAACTAGTATATAGGGATACATCAGGTGACTCGGGCTGTCTTGATATCAGATTGTGATAAAGACATCACAATATACTGTATATAGAAAATTTAGAGAGAGAGAAAACAATTATATTAGACAAATTAATCTTGTTTATCTGCATTTTGTCTCCTTTTTGGCAAATACATGACACTCAAAATAGTTGTAGTAAGTGTAGGGATGTGGAGAGAGATTCTGTAACCATAACGATACAAAAGGGGACAAAAAATAATACTTAATGTAGTGAAATGATGATCTGATAAACAAAAAATCAACAAAATTTAAGAGACACTGGATTATTATAATAAAATAAGACTTAATATATCTTTAGTCATCACAAAAGCTCAAGATACAGACAAGGGAGTTTACAAGATATAAAAACAGAATAAAAATGAGACGTATACATACATATTAAACATGCATTAAATATACCTTATATACTGCTATTTGGCATTTATTATTAATATTGCACATAGGGTTTTTTTTTCTTCCCTGAGAGTATATTGTTTTTTCAGATGCACACAACTTTATCCAGCAGTTAAATAGGTTGTTGTATGTACTAGTATGAGCAATAGATGAAAAAAATAATATATATATTATATATATATATATACATACATACATATGCAGAGGATATATATCAGTGGTGGAATGTAACTAAATACATTTACTCAAGTACTTGTACTTTACTTAAGTATTTCCATTTTCTGTAACTTTATACTTCTACTCCACTACATTTTAAGGCAAATATTGTTCTTTTTACTCCAGTACATTTAGCTAAAAGCTTTAGTTACTTTTCAGGTCGAGATTTAACATGAAAACATGATCAGTTTAAAATTAGACGTTTTTAAATTAAACATCATAACAGTATATGAAGTAGTTAAAATGAGCTACCTTAAGAAAATGAAAACGCTGCTTACATAAATGCATTAAAAAAGAATATTACAATAATGTATCTGGAATATATAAAACAGTTTGAGTGGGTCCATTGCATAACAAGTACTTTTACTTTTGATACTTTAAGTACATTTTGATGCTGATGCTTTTGTGCTTTTACTTAAGTAAGTTTGGAATGCAGGACTCTTACTTGTAGTGGAGGAATTTTAATGTAGTATTAGTACTTTTACTGAAGTAATGGATCTGAATACGTCTTCCACCTCTGATATTCACAGTATAGTATAAGGGGTTTAAAAGAGATATATAACAGAGAAAAATATATAGAAGATCTTTATATATGAGGTATGTTGTACAGCAAATATGTATTAGTATAAAGTGTTCTGATGATAAGTTTAAGTATAATAATATAAGTATGGTAATATTACAATAAAAGTACAAGTGTAATAATACAGTAAAATATTTAAAACTTTCTGTGGTTCGATCACGTTTTATCATTGTTTTTTAAATGATCATGGTTATTGTCAATACTGGTTGTATCACAACAACCCTAAATAAATGTGCTGTACATACTGTTAGTTGTTGTGCACATTTATTTTTGATTCTCTTGGTCTCTGTGCAGACACTCATCACTTGTTGACAAAATGGCATGGCCTTAGTTTGGAAAAAAGGTAATAGATAATTTATGGTATGAACACATGAACATCCATATGATTTTATGTATTAAAAAGATTTATATAGTTACATATATTTTCTGTATATTGTTGGATGTTGGATGGTCTTTTATAGATTGATGCAACTGCCTTACATAGAATGAGTATTTACATCCAAGCTGGATGGATCAGTCGATTTATTAATAATCCTCTGACAGAAAACATCCCAAACATCCCAAAAATATATATAATATATATAAAATATCACAACACACAAGTTTCAGACTCCTCCATTTCATATAGTTCTACATAAAATATATTTAAGATTTTTTTTCAAAAATGTTGGTCAGACAAAAGGAGAACAGTAGACAGTAATAACACAACAATATATATGTATTTATTTGCCATTTTATGGGGGATAAAAGTTACAGGAATACTCAAAAAACAATCTTCAGTCAAAACTGTCATTCAGCCTTAATCTCCATTAACATGGAGTAAAACACAAGTCATGTAGGTAGAACAAAGAGACAGAGTGATGGGGTTAAATGTCCTGACAGAAGCAAGGGCGAGGAAGAAATGCCAGTCATGTTCACTATGACCTCAGTGAAGGCCTTTGCTAATACCCACCAACTGCGTGCAGACAGCACTGGCCTGAGTCATCCTGCCAGCTATGGCTGCCACAGCCAATGTGCCTCTTTTGTGAAGTCTATATTTTAAGCTTGACTCCTCTTTTAGCTGCTTGTCATTTCCCTTTCTACTGACGCTTATCTCATGTACAGTATAAACTGTACCGTCTACCGTGTTAATGTGTGTAACTTGCTGGTGAATGACAGTTGATGTGTGTTTCAGGATGCAGGACGGGAGTTGGAATCAGCCACTCCCCATCTCTCAGCTGCTGAAGGACCCGGCAGGAGGCGGGACTTTGGAGGGCGATGGGGGTGTGTTTTCTGAGGCTTCCTCTGATGGGGAACTCTACCTGGACTCAGTGACAGAGCTGGATTCTGGAGATGGGGACTTTGCAGATCTTACTGCCTTCTTGAGTGCAGAGGAGATTAATCGTAGTCTGGACCTGGCCCTGGAGGCCTTTGGTGAAACTTTTGAATCTGGTGATCCAGGACCTTCTAAAGCTACATCCCAGGAGCAGGCTCTCCAACCGGTCCCCTCCCTCCCTGTGCCCCCCCAGACTACTGAAAACCTCACCATAAGCCCAAACCTGCAGCACCAGACCAAAACCCCCTGCCCAGATGACAGTGCAGCAATTGAAGTCTCTTCTAGTCAGAATGCCCCCCTCAGCAAACCCATACAGGTGTCCAGTGAGGCTCCAGCCTCTGTGGAGAAGGTGGTCCGCCACAAACCCATCCAACCAGTTTATAAGCAGGATAAACCCAGGCTGCTTCATGAGGGTCTGGAGCTGAATGATCGGGCAGGTTCGGCCACAGAGTTCTGTAGCCGAGCTGCCACGTTCATCGAGGAGCTGTCTTCCATCTTCAAAGGTTCTGCTCATTTGGAGCAGCAGGTGGAGGAGGACTCCTCCTCTCCTGACAGTGGCTATCTGACTCCAAGGAATCAGAGGCCAGTCCCTCAGGGCTCAGTCTCTGCTCCCTCTCTGCCACCATGCCAGCAAGAGGAGACGCAGCCAGCCATAAGCCTGGAGCCTCAGCCTGGAGGCCCAACAGGAGTGGCAGTTTCAGCAAGGTACCAGCACCCTGGAGCTCCAACCACACATGGACCGCTGTCTCCTCCATGCTTCATCCAGAAGCTGAAGAGTCAGGAGGTGGCAGAAGGAAGCCCCATCCGTCTGGAATGCCGAGTCATAGGAAACCCCCCGCCACTTGTCAGGTAATGTTTGGTCTTTGTGGTTGACAAAAAATCTGTATTATAAGTACTAGGTGGAACAATTTAAACCTATTAATTGTTTAATATTGCCAATATTTGAATGTACGCAGGGTAACTTAAAAACTGAGACATGTCTTCCTAGGACTTCCTTGGACTGACTTCTATGTTAAGGACTTGGTTATGGTTTTACTGTTGAAATCCAAAAGATGTGGCATTTATGCTCCCCAGTTCCCTCTTTTCTCTTCAGCGCAGTGTGCAACACTAGTTAACAATAGCTTAGATATAGAGTCCGCTAACGTCAACAAATACATAAAGTCCACGTAAGCTCAAAAAAGTTTACAGAGTGAAATAAAACAGGAATGTGATCAAAGCATCAGCAGGGGATTGGATTCGTGACTTTTGTTCGGTATTGGGGATCAAAGTGACCCTCAGCTGGCTTTCTTCCTATTAAAAAAAACGTAGTTAGCCTTTTTTTGTTTCCTGTTTCATTATACTAGCAAAATGCTATCTGAGTGGATATGCCATCTGGCTAGCTTGGCAAATTACTTCACCAGCTGACATAATCTATAATACTAATTTATGTATTATGACAAATGTTTTTGATTTTATCCAACAATAAATGATGTAATGTACAAAACAAAGGTGAACTAATGCTTGCTTTCTATTACAGTGATGCAAGGCAGGGGCAGCCAACTCGCTAACTTAGCTGTAGCCTAGGCTAAACTGAGGTTAGCCAGCTAGCTGCAACTTATACGCTCCATGCATCTGGCATTGGTTGCTTCATAATGTTAGCTGATGAAGTAATTTGTTAGTGTCATGGCTCAACATAATAAAACCTGAACATGATATCAACATGATTCAAGCTGTGTATCTTTAAGTTGCTGTTCTGGAGCTTTCAGTGGTATCACATGATCTTCCTCAACAGATGGTGTTTCCCCAGTTGTCATGGAAGTGAAGATATTAAATGTTCGTTTTCCTGACCACTTCATGGATTTCTCATCCATGTTGTTGTGAAAGGTTTCAGATTTGAGCTGAAACATATGGCTTAGTTGTGGGTGTTGGATTTCAAAGATACCTGCTGTTTTGTGATTATAATGTACCGCATTTTGTAGACATTAAACTCACACATTTAAAATTCTGTAGTATACAGTGACAGCAACATATCTTTCCATGAACAGCACCTCCGTTACTGTGGATTATCCAAAAAACAAAGGTTTTAATAGGAACTATTTCATTGTCCAATGACAACCGTTGACAGTGAACTTCGATTCGATTCGACTTTCGATTATCCAGAATAACTTGGACATTGTTTCTCATAGAATTGTCACAGACTATGGTTAGCAGACTAAACAAACAGGCTAAACTATGAGCAACATTTTCGCAAAAAAACTCAAACTCATTCTCATTAAACTGATAGAATAGCAGATATATAATGGGATCAAGATCATGATGGGGATGATTGAAATAAATGACTAGTGCTGTTATGATGATATCTAGCCATTTCCATGGTTTTCTTGATAATAACCAAAATCATTATCAATAAAACCATGGAAAATGGCTAGATCAGCTCTTAAAAGCTATTTTTGTTGTTATCATTATATTTGTCCAAACAAATGCACATTTAGTTATACCAGGTATTAAAATGAACAAGAAACTAAAGAAAACAGGGATGGTCTAATAATTTTTTCCATGACTGTATGTCTGTACCCATCTGGCTCTACTTAGTTGTTGGTTGTTTTTTGTTTTTTGCCTTTTCCTGAAAACTGCCTACTTTTCCTAGGAAGAAGTTAATTTATTTATCTGCTGAAGTAAAGTCATACACAGGTCAGGTAACATAAGTGGAAACTTCTGTACTGCTAACATTCAGAGTTTCAAGATATTGAATGAACATGATCCGAGAATGCGCTGAATGTGCTACAGTATATGAACAGACTTTTATATCAGAGTGTCGGTGATGTTGACCAGAGCAGGCATCAGGATTCAGCCTGGCTGACCTGCACGTTACAGATAAGGTGAGCTACATGGGAGGCCGCCAGGAGGTGAGAGTTACCCATGTGTTGACAAGCAGAGCACCTGGTTTCAGCTTTGCGGGGACTTCCACTCTGTGTCCATTGGTACCTGTGCCAGTTTAAACAGGGACACTGTCTAATTTATGCCTGGATGAACTGTTATTCCATTTGTGAGGACAGCTACCCTAGCCCCTGGTTATTTGCACCAGTTCATCAGCAAACTAAAAATACACTCCTCTCTTGTTTCTAGATATGTCAACCTCACAGCTCAGTCAACATGCTTGCTGTTTACTATAGACACATACCTGTACTCATTAAAGTTGCAATCTATTTGAATGTGATGATTTCAGGGCTGTAAGAATAGACTCTCTGCAGTGTATCTGTTCCTCTTTATAGTTTAGCTTTTATGGTGGAATTTCCAGACTGTCTATACTGATCACTTTTTAAACTACTATACCCTAATATTCAGAATAGGTCCTTTTTATTGTATTACTTCAATTAATCAGTATATTATTAGAAACCAATATGCCATTAGGTCTTACCTCGAATTTAAGTCAAAGTGCATGTAAGCAGTTAATGTCTTGCCTAAAGTAATAATACTGACCCCTCCAAAGGGTCCAATAAAGTTAAATAGGTTCACTTCCGTTAAGTTTTGAGCAAGCAATGTGTTTTTAGGTGTTTGTGTAATCAGAAGACATAAAGTCAGTGGCCCAGGAGGACGTGCATCTCCCCAGTAGGCTATAAGGGGCCTCCGCTGTGGCTGTATAAATAGTCTTCAGGCCAACAGGAGCCAGGCACAGGAATGCAGGCAATGCATTTTCAGTTACCAGGCTCCACATCTCCCCACACCTTCTTGGGGAATATGAAGGTAGTGTGTAGCATGTTTAAGCACAGGAAAAGAGGAGAGCCGACACACTGCGGCCATACTGACGTTATATAATAGAGAAAATGAATGGAGAGTGAAGTGGAAGTAAGAACTGTCCTTAAATATTTTGCTTTTGCTGCCCACTATTATTTCTAATTTAGCATACCTGACAAATGTTCCTTACAAAATGTGATCCTTATAAGAAAAATTAATTCTTGGTCGACCAACACTCAAGACAATTTTCTTAACTAATCAACTACTTGTTTTATTCAACAGATCTGTTAAACTGAGTTCCAACTAAAGAATCAACTAAAGAAATCTTAGTTGAGACCAAAACAACTGATAAGTCGACTAATAAACTAACAGCGGGCAGTCCTAATCTTAATGTTGTTCAAAGTGTTTTTACAGTATACAGTATTAACCAAATACAGATTTGTGAATCAGTATTTGTTGTTTGTTGGATTGTGTGTTTGGCTGCAGAGACGTGTACTCAGTATTGTCTGTGTGCAGTTAAAACAGTGCTGTCACTACCTGTGTTGGTTGTTGATTGTGGACACTAGATGGCAGCAAATTATATATTATTCAAAACAAACCTGAGCATCTTGTTGCAAATTATATAGATATAAAAGATATCCACATGGTGAAATCCTAAAAAGATAAAGTAGCAAACAGCATCTGAGATCTCATATTATCTTAAAACTCTAAGCCAATGCTTTCTCTGCTGCGACCCTAGTTGCATATGTTTGCATATGAATATAAAGTATAAATGAATACAGAATTTGATGCTACTGAGGACTATGTCCCTTAACTTAGCTAGATAATAAAGAAAAAAACACACTACACTGAATTTCTCGAGCCATAAAGACTACCACACATTCTTAGTATTTTTTTAATTTAAAATCACACATTTCACACTCATATGTCTAGGTTTCTTACATGTGTAGTTTCTTACTGACAAACCCCCAGGAAGCAAAGTGAATTAGTATGTCTGCTCAGCATAACTGCCTGTTATTTGTGCATAGCTGTGCCTAATCTTTCTTGCACATCTTTTTTTATTTGCAATTTTCTCATTTCAAACGTATCCTTGAAAGTTTGCACTTGCTTGTGTGTGTGTGTGTGTGTGTGTGTACAAGCATACGGATATGTGTGTGTTTCTCCTTTTTTTAAATACAAATTTTCAAAGGTTGAATTGAAATGGCTTATTTTATTTCTGATGATGAGCCCCTTTGATGCCAGTCCAACCAGCTGACACCTTCTCACCTCCTCGTTCACTCAGGCTAATGGGTTGGTGCTGAGCTGATGCCAGCATTTTGCACGGCCAGTGAAAGAGACATTCCTGGTGGTTGGGTGGTTGGGTGCTGGGCGCGGTCTCCCGTGGTCAGCCACAATTTGTCTCGGCCGGAGAGTCTTATGGTGCTGAGCGCCTGGTATTCTTCTGTACATCCTCAAGCTCCTCACACACAATGTTTTATGCAACGCTCTGCTTATAATGATGCATCTCTGATATTGGGATGCGTGTGTTCTATCCTTGTGGGAACCACTTTGTGCATTTTTGCAGCCTGAGATCATTTTGGCCTTTCTTTACATCTTCAAGGGGCTAGTTTTGGGTTAAGATTAGCTGTTGGCATGAAAGAAGAGGAGAATGTATGCAGTCAGTGTCAGACCCTTGTGTGTGTGTGTTTGTGTTGTCAAAGAGAGCATTTCTAAACAAAATTGATGGTGTGTGGTCTGGTTGTGCAGAACACCAAACACGCTGCGGGTGCTTGATGACTGATTTCTCACTATTTTACTGCATTGCAAAGCAGACTGAGAAAATCCATCTCCAATTGTGGCATGCTCAGCATGCTATTTTAGGCATTTTGTCTGATGCTCTTCCATGTCATTACACTAACTGCCTGCTGTGCAAACAAGGCATTTCAAGACTTGACTGTGAGTTGAATGAAGAGAGATGGGCAGTTATGTTAGAGAGCAGCCTCGGGTTCTTGGTTTCGGCCGTATACACAAAACCACAGGGGAAATGTTTGGAAGATGAGAGGCTGCCGATGACTTTTGCCATGAAACCTACATAAGGCGGCGTCTCCAACATCATTCCATAGATTAATGATGGAATTTGTTGTAAAATATAAACTATGATCCTTGTTTAAATTCAAACATGGTACCCCACTTGAGCTGATATTGATGTGCAGGATCATAGATGGCAGCAGGGACACAGAAATAAAAGGACACAAACACACAACATGTTATCTAAGTATTTATTCTGCAAATTGTCTTTGTCTGGGCAACTCTTATTAAGTGATCATAGTTTAACCAATATGTAGCAGGTATACTCTTATCTGTAGATAACCCACACAATTGTGAGCCAGGAGGTGGAGCTTATTATGAACAATATTGCCTTGTTTTGTTAGTTAGCGACATCTAGTGGCCGTAGTTATTCTGACAGTATAGGAGAAAAGGCAGAAGAAAAGCCAGAGAAAGGCCGTTAAGGGTGGTTGAGTCAACAAACAAAGGACTTTGATCCAAGACCACCGTTTGTGTCCTGTTGGAATCTAAAAGTGCCCGTTGTTATTTAAAGTAAACCTGTGAACTTCTCGCATAGATACGTCACCTTCTAAGTCAACGACTTTACTGCATCCAGTAGTTACAAACGGAAATATTAATGAGAACGCCTGATCTTTTTCCTAACCGTAACCAAGTAGTTTTTGCACCTAAACTTAACCAAGTATTTCCATTTCACGATGTTAACCATGTGTTCAAAACAACGACTGCACAACCATTTCACAAAGTTAAACTAAATGACCATATTTAATAAGACATACGAACTCCTTAAGGAAGACTGCTTTGTCTTGTTACAAAATATACAAAAAGCTTTTCCTTTAACAAACATGGTTCAGTCCTGGTGACTAAACCACTGGTGACCAACAAATTGTGGAATAATTCCTCCTTCTACAGCCAGAAGGGCCAAATCACTCTAATCTGAGGCTACAGGAAATGCCTTGTGTCACCTCCTGTTATTTACCTCCTCATACTTTATACCACATGCTACCTTATGTCTTATAATCATAGTTCCAGCATTTTCTGACAGATTCCACCCCTGTTCTTATTTTACCCTCTTAGCAGACAGACAGACGGACAGACAGACAGACAGACAGACAGGCAGACATCAAGGACCATTGAGATGCCAGATAATCAAAAAAGTTCCAGTTTATATGTTAAGAAATATACATGTTAAGGAAATAAAAAAGATTATTATTATTTCTTATGGGTTCTGTGTCTTGTTTAGGCTCCAGTTTTGGTTCCCTAGATGGTTTCTTATTTCTTTCTTGCCAACTTTTGGTCCTTTTGCACTAAAGTAAGGGAAAGACATGAGTTTGGCATACAGTGCCAGCCTTTCGGTTCAGAGGTAGTTACTCCACCAGCTAACAGTTACAGTAGCCCTTCCTCCTACATTTTGTGAAACAGACTTTAGTATGAGGTCATAGCAGGTGACCCACTGCTGACTCATGACGTAGCCTGACTGTAATGCTGACTGTTTGGCCTGTTTCAGGAAAGCCATAATTTTAAATTCTCCCTCATGGGCTCATTTGATCTCAGCAGGAGGAGGGGAAAGGAAAAAGCACTGGTATGTTTATACCTGCTTTTTTCGAATTCTGCGAGCATGATGTCATTTCATTTTTAAGCTCCAAATAATGAGGGAGCCTGGAATGACTGTGGGGGTGCACTCGTTCTTCAAATTAATACTATATGGGGACTATTTGACATAAACTTAACATTCCTGAAGCATAAAAACATTCACACAAAGTTTAACTACAGATTCTGTATGGAGATTTTACAAGTTGCTGTGAGGTAGTCAGTTTGACGTATTACTTAGTTCTCACCATGCTGATAACTGAACCGTGTTCATGATGGTGTGTGTACAAAGATGTGTTAAAGGCTCAGTATATTCGAGCTTGTTCACTGCAGGCCGCCAAAGAATTTCAGGAGGTGACCATAAATAGACAAAGCAACTTTAATGTAACATACATGACACTGGAGAGACTATACAGCTTTGCACCACTACTACGTCACTATCAAATCTGGCCTGATGCAGACTGTACACATGAATGCATCACAATATGCACTGTAAAACACTCAGATAGACACATGTCCTCGCTATTCCTCAGTGGTACGTTAATGGGAGTTGTGACGAATGGAGCTGTCCTGTCTGAGCCTCGGCGGTGGCCCCTGGCCCTCTCCTGGCCTGGAGACAGAGTGTGAAGTTTCACCTAACGAGGTGAGACTTTTCCTTCTCCTTTCCTGGCCTTGGAGTCGGGACCTTGACCCCTCATCACATACAGTAACAAAATTCACACTAATCCACTTATCCTATTTGTAAAACTATTTTACATGTGCTTGCTTCCACCATGGACATACACATTTTACAAGATAGCGCTGGCCACCAGGTTTAAATTGTGATTTATGTGTTTTCTATCGTTATTATATTTACTAATCTTGAGCAGTCAATTTTAGACATTAAAGTACCTTAAATACAAATTTGAGGAACTTGTTCTTTACCCTTGTCTTTTGATTCCCCTTTCTACTTCCACTGCCCTACATCTCAGATGGAGATATTGTAGTTTTTACAGTGCTATATTTATTTAATGATTTTAGTTACTTTACAGTTTAAGATGTATGCACACAATAGAAAGTATTCCATTCTAACTATTTTCAGATTTTTTTCCCAAATCATAAGTAATGTTTCAAAAATGAGTTCCACCTCAACCACTTACAACAGTAAAATCCATGAATGCATGAGCAACAGTAATCTAATGATATGATAAATAATAGTAAAAGGCTGTACTAACTACCTTCCCTTTTTAATACTTTAATTACATTTTCCTGATTTTATTAGCATACTTAAGTAACGTTTTCAAAGCAGCAATAATATTTTCACAGTGTGGAATTAGTACTTCTACTCAAGTAAAACCTCTAATGTTGGCTTTTTGCTTGGACGACACACAGCCAAAAAGATTTTGGGCTCATTGACAGCACCATGTTGAAATCACATTTAGTGCTTAGTGGGTGAGTCTTGTAGACCGTGAAAAAGGATTTGCCACTGCTTCTTTTTTATGTCCTAAAACATGTTATTTAGACTTACTCTTTTTGACACAATAAAAGAAGGAATGTTTTCATTCTACCTGTTATATCTGGCTAACCCAGATCATTACTAACTTAAGCAATCAGACAAGAAAGGGTTATATGAGAAAGGAAGTAGTGTAAGAGTAGAGCAAAATGAGATTTGTAGAGAGTTATATAAATGGATCAGTGACAGTTGAAGAAGTGGAATACCAGATTTAATATGAAGCATGTCTGTTGCGGACAAAGGCAGCAGTCATGCACGGCAAGAGGATGGTAATCTAAGACAAGTTCAACAGGAGGATGGGCAGAGGACACTCCATAAATCTTGACTCTGTACTAAAGCCTCTGCTCCACACTGACTGTCAGCAGGCCTCATTGGCAAACATGCACACACTATTGCTGGGGTTGGTCACCATTAACCAACTCCAGCGAGCCTTGCATGGTCAGTGACACATGAGCGCTCAGACTACTTTCAGTCAGATCACAGCAGCTCAACTTACTTGGGCCTCACAACAAATATGAGACCAAAAGCTTCAGTATTTCAAGAACAGGGCTCTGAAAGGTTGGACAGCTACACATTTGTTCAAGTGGACAAGGCATCATAGATCTGCTAATGCTCCTCTGAGGTAGTGGTTCCAAACCTTTTTGGTCTGAGGTATCCATACAGCTCTGTAAAGTCAACTTGTGTGCCCATTCAGCCAATATGCGTTCCAAATGTTCCAAAATCCATATTAGGTTGTTTTGGTCATCCATTTTACTGCTTCTACTATTACTTGGAGTGAAGCTGAATGTTTCAACTGTTTATCCATTATTTTAAGATAACTATTTCAACAGTTTTTCTATAACTTGAAACCAGAGGTGGAATGTAACTAAGTACATTTACTCTCTATTTGCTGATACTTTTGTACTTTTACTTAAGTAAAATATGAATGCAGGACTTTAACTTGTAGTGGACTAATTTCAAAGTGTGATATTTTTACTTACTATTACTTAAGAGATCTGAATAATACTGCTTGAAGCTAGCTGCTTTAACCAATAATCCATTTCTTTTAGCTAACCATTTCAGCCGCTAATAAGTCCATGCTCACTAGTTAACCGGTTTATCCATTACTTTTAGCTCAGTATTTCAAGCGTTTATTCATTAATTTGATTCTACATTGCGTATAGCTAACCATTTTAGCCACTTATTTAATACTCCAAGCTTACTAGTTCAACTGTTTATCCAACTGTAAAAAATGATCCATTTCTTTTAGCTAACCATTTTAGCCGCTTATCCAATAGTCCCTGCAAACTAGTTAACCGGTTTAACCATTACTTTTAGGTAAGTATTTCAAGCGTTTATCCATTAATTTAAGCTTACATTGCATACAACTAACCATGTTAGCCACTTATTTAATAGTCCAAGCTTACTAGTTCAACTGTTTATCCAATACTATAAGCCAGTCTTTTTTACTTTTAGCTAACCATTTAGCTAGCCACTTATCCAAAATTTAAACTAATTATTTCAATCATGTATCCATGACTTTTATGCTGCCTTTAAATGTGTTCGTGTTTACTGTGATTAAGAGAAGAGTCCATATTATCCTCTGGTATTCATGACCTGGGAAATGGATATTTTCTGAAAGCGAGTCTTAAACAGGATATCCAGTTTCATATTTGTGAGCTCATTAGATTAGATATTAGATAACTATTAAAAACATTTTTCGTGTATTTTTTGTTTGTTTGTTTTTTGTTTTTTACTGTTTCTTGAATACTTTTTGCTTAGAACTTTTAAGTCATTACTTTTTAGTTCCTTGTTTAAACTTCTAATTAGTTTTCATACACTTTTACATTACTGCAACATGTGTTGTTCTGATGTTACTGCTTACTTAATATGTGGTTATATTGTTTTAATCAAACCGAGTTCCATTTTCCAAATTAGTTAAGCTACAATCCTTCATGTCCCTCCAACAGCAGAGGTACAAGCACCCCTGTTGGGAATCACTGCCTTGAGTTCTGTCTGTCTCTGTTCTCAGTTAAGGTTTGTAGTTTTGAGTCATCCGGGCCTCAGGGTCTGTTCCACAGCTGGGCTGTGAACAGTAAGCACTGGGTTACATTCCTCTGTTCACCTGTTAAATGACTCTCTGCTATTCATCATGCTTGATAAGACATGGCCATTAGATTCAGCTTACAGTAATCTGCCTTTTGATGAGATATTTTAGGTTGTTATTTTTCCTGCATGTTGGATTCCTGCGAGGCTGCCAAAGAGCTGCGTTTGATGTTGAGCCCGATTCAATTACGTATCTTTGACAATATTGAAGTGGTGGAATTTAGTGTGTGCTGTTGTATGTGTTTGAGTCCGCATAGAAATAGCAGCAGACTCTCATGGTGTGTAAAACAGTAAAATGAGCGTACATGTGTTGTGCAAAAAGCAGAGTCTGTGCAGGGATGCTTGTTTTACGAGTATGGAGAGGTCAAATGGGACTCATAAAAACAAGCTCAACTCTTCCTTCCCATATGCATGTGACGGGATAACAGCTGGGTGAATGTTAAACTGTCTTACACAGAAACTCAAGATATGCATCTTTGTTCCTCAATGTTTGTCTTTTGCATATCATAAATATCCCTGCCAGTTCAATGCTGAGGCTCTTGATATCATGGGGAGAGACAGTAGAAGTGGGGGGTCTGCAGTATTCGATTTCATTCGGGGGGAAACGGGAGGAGGAAGAGAAGAAGATGCTCCATGTCTGGCTCATGTGTGTCAGATCAGACCTCAGATCTTTAAGTCCATAAATTCAGAGTGTGGAGGAGAGGTTACAGAGTTCAATCCCTGACTACAGCAACTTCAGCCTGTTGGCTCAATAGCTATTAATCTCCTCCAGCAGTATTTTGTTGGCAGTAGTCTCACAATAATTACTTATTTTCAGTCTTTGACACAGCAGAATTATAGGATGATACTGGGTTCAGTACTGTCTAATGTGCATCCAGTTTGTGAAGTATCTTATCAGTGTGTTGCTCCACCCTTAAAGACGACATCAGTCTCTCAAACCTTTGGCTCTAGAACTGCAAATATTCAAGGATACTGACATTGAGGTACACTACTCACCCACACACCAGGAGAGGGGGTCTGGCTGTATTGGAAGCAGACATTTTTGTGTGCTTGTGTGTTTGCATGTTTGTGGCAAGGTCGTGGGTGGCTAGTGGATCATGCACATTTTTTTTCCTGGTATATTTACTTGTCTGGGTTCACAGATGGTCAGACGTATACTGCTTCCTCTGTATATAACACAGGACCTGTGTAAATAACAGGATGTCAGCTTAACAGGACAGAGCAAAACTATCAAAAAGAGTAAAAATTGTTATCATAAGAGTTACTCTTTGAAAGGTATAGAGGTACAGTAGGACATGACGCAGAGCGTAACCACACATGTGACCACAAATCTGCTCCGTGTGGTTCAACTGTTGCATTAACTCCATCTAATTGTTGTTCCCAGAAAGTTATGATACATACCTTAATTTAGCGCTGACATAGACTGCTACGTGGTTTGTCTCCAGTGGTTTGTAATTACTTGGTATGATGATCGATGACTGTGGATGTGGAAGGAATAATACGTTTGAAAATTGATGAAATCTGAAGCGCAGGATAGGATGTAAACCTCCCTGTTCAGTATATGTGAACATATGTAGAAACTAGGGGTGCACCGATTGCAATTTTCTGGCTAATCACCGATCACTGTACACAATATTTAAAAAGCCTGACCTGCCAATTCCGATTTTGGCCGATACCGATTTTTTTATAACTCACAGCATACACCTTCAATGTTTGAATCTTATTTTATTGAAAAACAGTAACACAGCAGTATTTTCTCTTTAACAAATAAAGGAAATCAAAATGTCTGAGGTAGTTAATAAAATATTGAACTTAAAATAAATAGCAACAATTTACAGGACAAACTAACTGCAACCATAAATAAAGTGTCCTGAGTCTTTGGTTTCGTTATAGTACAACATACATACAACTAGGGATGGGCATCGATTTTCGATTATTCGAATAGACATTACATCATAAAAAATCGAATAGTTCATCATATCTGGAAGAAAAAAAAAGTTATATTACTGGCAGGGCAGGAAGGGCCATGGCCCTTGTGCCCTCGCAATTTGGCCTCGTGCCCTTGAAAAAAATATCTGCCCTGAGGCCATTGAGGCCTAGCTGTTTCTCCCCTCTGGCTGGCTACTCCATGTCCTCCTGGAAAGCATGTTGACAGCAATTAGAAATGACACAGTAGGATAACAAAGATTTTATAATACGGTATCTCCCGACTGTGAAAAATGTTATGTGAGGTGATTGCTCTCATTTAGCACAAGATTGATGCATTTTACTTTACAAGGAGATGTTTCTTTACCTGCTTGACTGTTTCGACTGAGACTCCAATCTTCCTCAGAAGTGTCATTACTAGTCCTTAAATTCAATTTATTATGGACTTAAAATCATTGTTTTATTTTATGGCCTTGGTGCCCTGGCTTTTGGCCTTTGTACCCTCAAAAAATTAACGACACAAAAGGCCAAGTGGCCTTGCCCCTAAAATGACGAAATTCCAGGCCTGATTACTGGTGCCTTCCGCACGGGGGCAGCGTAGCATTTGATGATACAGTGTGGCGGGCTAGATGCCAAGCTGTTGAAGAACAAACAAACAAGAGAGAGGGGGAGAGGGTTTTCAGAGTGTCCGGTGCCTGTTGTAAACAAACTAAGATCACTAAGTGAACACCTCCTGCAGTAGGACTTAACTGCCGTTAATGGCGGCTCTTCTTAACGAGCCGGCTGAGGGGAAAATGTACGTGGTTAGGCTTAGAAAAAGAATGAAAGGTAACGGAGTAATGTAGGCGACATAAAGTGTGACATAGAAATGCTTACAGCCTCTGGTCGTGT
The DNA here is from genome assembly GCF_030273125.1 of Centropristis striata. Lineage (NCBI taxonomy): Eukaryota > Metazoa > Chordata > Actinopteri > Perciformes > Serranidae > Centropristis > Centropristis striata. The sequence continues at coordinate 18,746,406 of NC_081525.1, read as the reverse complement.
TTTTCAATGCTCTCGCAAACTCTTTTAATAAATAATTTATTAGGCTACGTATTCGCTAGCTTGCCAAAACCGCTGGTTAGCTTGTTGGAGATCATCTTAAGGATAACAGCTGTGACATTCAAGTCATGCGACCGCGTTGTAGTTTGCGATAGCATGACATTAGCTTTTACTTATGTCAGCTGCAATAATGATTCAAATACAATAAAAGTGGTGTTCATTGGTGAAGATTATGCTGCTGAACAAAATGTGTAAGCATCAGAAACATGTGTTTGCCACAGAGCTTATTTTCTGCAGTGATTTAAAATCCCATGCAAAAATCCCATAGGTGAATTCTCAGTAGACCCCATGGCGATGCTACTTGCGGGTTGGCCTACAAAAATACATAATTTTGTTTGCTCCCTATGCATTGGCTATGCACGGAAGTTAAGTTATGTAACTTTAAATAACAATGTTGACTTTTGGTTTCACATGGGACATGAATACTGGTCTCCTGGGTCAAAGACCTGTGCTTGTTTCACAAATCCACCATCACTCCCACTCAACCTAAGTGGACCTTGTCATTCTTTATACTTTGTATCTGTGCATACTTCATAACTACTATTGTTACTAGAAGGCGCCACTAACTACAGGTGTAAATATGGGTCATTTCAAGCTGCTGTAAGAACAACCTATGTGGTCATTTTAGTGGGGAGGACAGTCTCCCAAAAACATAAGTAATCTCACTGTTGGTTTCAACATTAATGACTCAATAAGACATCTGATCTTGTTGGCCAGCAGTCCACTTCCTTTTAGTAGAGGCTTCATGTTGCTGTTTAAATATCTGGACTCATTTATTTTATGTGGCTGATGTGTTTAATTTAGAACTCTTCTGGATGTTGCTTTTGTTGGTTCTCATGCTGGATTTATTTGACAGTTGGGAGGACATATTAGGATCACAGTATGACATCATGAGAAGACATAGTCTCTGTTTTTGTTAGTGTCATTTGGTCTCCTTGGAGCCAAAACAGAGGTTGTCATGACAACATGCCCCCATTTTTATGTGATGTCAACTGACCCGTGAAAGACCTTTTTAAACAACGAAATATTATGTGGAAGTGGGTGTTTGATTGAATATGCATGAATTATTTGTGGTGTCCATTTGTGAGTGAGTGTGTGTGTGTGTGTGTGTGTGTGTGTGTGTGTGAGTGAATGCCTGTGCACCTGTGTATGTTTGTATGTTAATAAACCCTTGATGTTGCTTGGCGGGAGAAATCGATTTATTTGTTGACTCATACTTTGGAAAGCTGCATCTATGTGCACATTATTTTTTCTCTCAGTCAGACAAAACAGTGGGTCTGAGGAGGCCGCTCTCAGTCACTCAGTAATTAATGGGAACATCCAGAGACTGTAAAAGCCCTTCCTCTTATTAACCCATGTTTTATAGTCACTTAGGGGAAGTACGGTGTGTTTCATGTTGTTATCGCTACAAATGGGAGGGAGTTTTTTTCACAAACCAGAAGAATTTGAATAAAAGAACCGCATGATTACAGTGTGTGTGCGCCACTGAGACAAGACGTTGTTAGGTGTGTGTTCTCATCGTAGATTTTCATGTTGTACAATCACACACTGAGATCAGACCTAGTAACAAGCACCACAAATACTCCCATCTGCTACATCCCAGTGGTATAGGCTCTCAGGCTCCTTCATTGACAGTGACCAAAATATCACCAGTGCTGTGTGTGTCGGAGCCTGAATGGAGCCCCCGCAGAGAGTGAAACACACCACACCCTTTCATTCTGCTGTGGACTGCGCATCAGAAACCAACCCACTGGCTGTAAACAAACCTCAAATACCAGATTTATATCTGCTGCCCAAGGTGAATTCAACCTTTGGAGTGTTTGGGATTATTATTATATGGTCTCTGTCTGTGTGTGTGTGTGTGTGTGTGTGTGTGTGCGTGTGTGTGTGTGTGTGTGTGTGTGTACGTGCGGTGGAATATAATTAGGAACATTTACTCAAGTACTGTACTTAAGTACAAATTAAAGGTACATTTCTTGAGTCTTTTCCTTCTAATCCTCTACATCTGGGAAACAAATATTGTGCTTACTTTTTACTAACAGCTTTTGTTACTTTAAAAATTAAGATTTTTGCACCCAAAACATAGGACTAGTGACATAAGTCTATTGCTAGAAAATGCATTTGTAACCGTTCTGATGGTTTTAAAGGGACCGTTCAGCTCAAAATCAGAAATACATTTGTTCATGTGTTTTTTTCTTCAGTTTAATGTAGGAACTATACTAGAAAGAAAATAGTTCCTCCATAGTCTGTGGATTATCTTGAGTAACCAGGTGATGATTCCTGGAGAGATATTGCTGTTGAGTTTTCCATTGTATTTCTTTTTTTCTTTTTGGTGCTTTGAGATACATAAGCAAAGTACCTTCTAGTTGTATTATATTTAAGAAGCTTCACAAATGTGAAGATTTGTTGCTTTCACTTTTTAATAATTGTAATGTATTAGTTATAATGTTTACTTTGGATTCTGGGTATTTTTGAAAGCATTTCTCACTATTTTAATTTTTTTGCAAACCAAACAGTCAATCAAATAATGGACAAGATAATCAGTATATTAATCCATAATGAGAAAAATAATTAGTGAATAGTTCTAAATTAGCTCCGCCTCTACCAACTCCAGCAGTAAACCCTTTTACATGAATGCATGAGTAAAGTAAAGGGTCTGAATACTTCCTCCACCACTGAGTGTACAAAGCATGACCAATCCCAGTAGCCACGACCATTTGTCTCGTACTTGCCAGGTGCTACCAACTCAAAGTGGTCTATTTAGATCCGGACTTACCCAAGCTATTTTTGTTCAGGCCTAACTGGTCTACTTAGTTCTGGCATGTGGTATTTATTAAGCAAGGGCCAGCATATTTGGTGCCCTCTCTTTTAGTGTCAAACTGTAGTACATAGTGCAGCACTGTCATCTTTTATCGCCACGATTCCCCCTCCAGAGATCAGAGCCCCAGAGGTTTCCATGGTGATGGGGTAGTTTGGCAGGTGCCCAGGGTTTGCTGCAGAGCTTTTGATGGTCAGCAGACTGTGGTGCGGACTTGTATAGGAATAGAAAAAGTTTGTTTTTTGTTTGGGAGAAAGATTCCATGAAGAAACAGCTAGAAAATGACCTGAGTTTGCAAGTTAAAATGTGTCACATGTTGTGATAAGTTTACTTGTGTCCTGTGATGGGTTTAGAGTTGTAGTGTTTTACAATCCTGGGGAAGGATTTATCCTTCCCATATAAGGAAGAGATAAACAAGGAGACCGCTGGAATTATATGAATGAATTCAGTGTGGGCAGCACTGAAACAGTTTTTGTCTTTTAATTGTGTCTTAAATGCATTTTTCGGCCCTTGTGTCTTGTGTGGAATTTGGCAGTTCAGGGCTGCTCCCTCCCTCTCAACCCTGTGCTCAGTCCGAGCATTGTGTGTACGTCTGGCTGTGTGACTCAGAGTGGCAGTCCCGGTGTGAGAGTGTCAGTGGCTCAGTGTGTGTCATGCTGTCAGGAGGAGAAGCTCGGTGTGCAACGTAAGATCAAGGAAATCAACAGTGACTTTGGTTAAACTAACTGAGAGCAGCACAACAGCTCAGGTAAGTCTGAACAGCCATCTTACTTGGTGATGTCATTTGCTGGTATACTCAGGTGAAAGTCTGTAAATGTTTTTTTTAATCATCTTCACAGTGTAGCCAACTGAGTGTTAAATATAGGAGAAAAATAAAGGAGATTAGTAGAATTAGGAAACACTTACCCTGAATGAAAGGACAGTCATGTGGTCAAAATCTCATTGAACCTATTAGCAATGTTCTCATTTTTTTATACTTGAGAAAAATGTGATGTTGTTCTCTGAAAGAACAGCTGATGAATAAAATGAATAAGAATCTATTTTTCTTTGTGAACAAAAAGAAAATCTAGTTTGCTTCATTTTAATTCTACTGATTGAAATAATTTGTGTGTGTGTGTGTGTGTGTGTGTGTGTGTGTGTGTGTGTGTGTGTGTGTGTGTGTGTGTGTGTCTGCACGCTCTCTCATGCATGTCGTGGCATCCCCATGAGTGCCGAGGTGTGTACATTTGTAACTCAGCTGCTGCATATGTCTGTCACTATTTCAGCTGAGTCTCTCTCTCTCTCTCTCTCTCTCTCTCTCTCTCTCTCTCTCTCTCTCTCTCTCTCTCAAACACACAGACTGACAGATAAGTTTGTTGATTCAAACTCCTGCACTACATACACTTCAAGTATTAGTACCTGACAGAGTAATAATAAACTTCTCCTAACCACAGTATGAATTTCACATTTTATATTAATCTCTGTGATGATTCAGACTGAACCATTTGCCTGCTTGGCACATTGACACTGAGGTCTGCTCTCCTGTAATGCATCACTGTACAATGTCTGTTGTTGGACAACATGAAGGACAATTTGCCAGTTTAGCCTACCCTCCCCCCTTGTTAAAATTCCTTGGAGGAAAGTATTGTTTATTGCATCCGGTCAGAGCTCTGACTGTCATCTGCAGCTGTCTGCTGTCCGGAATATTCCGGTGAACTCTGACCCATGCTCCTGATCCTGTGCCACAATGAACAGGGCTCCATCATCTGATGGCATCTGCTGCTTTATTAAGAAGGACTCCCGCATGTACTATATTTAATCAAGACATTTGTGGTTACATGCATTTAAAAAACATGAACCAGAACACTGACCTCAGACTCAAATCTCTGTAGATGACAGCACTCAAACAAATTGATGCAATTCATAAGATTTAGGGTAATTTCCATCTAATGTTATGTAGCTTCAGGGAGGTCTAAACAGTATTATACCAACATCCTTTTACAGCATTAAAACTGTATTTCATGGAACTGATCAATACTAAATTTTAAACTTTTAACAACCTGGTACACTACTGCTGCCAATATTTGCTAGGCAGTTAAGAATTAGACTAATAGACTAAAGCAGCACTTATCTTTTTTTTAGCCACTTAGTGTTAAAACTCTACAGCAAGCTGAACATCACACAAATGCTCAACATATAGTGGACTTATAGAGCTAATGCGTAAACAATTGCGTACTGTATTTGCCAAGTTACAACCTCCAGGCCTGAAAAATGAGCTAGCGCTTATGTGCCAAAAACTGCAGTTCTTCGAATGGCTACTTAACTGCTAAGATATTTCACTAAAAGCCAGAAATGTCAGCCTGCTCTTGGCACTAAAGAAAGATTCAGAAGATCATTAAAGTCTGTAGGATTCATCCTCTGAAGACCATGATCATCTACAACAGTTTATGGCAAACCATCCAATCGTTGTTGCAATATTTTAGTCTTGAATGACAGAACCCCCCCCCCCCCCCCCCTCCCTGTATCTTTCATATTTTAATCTCTTATAACATATCTGCTAGACTGGAACACAGAAACTCTACCAAACTTGCTCTATCAACTGTTGTATGCTTCAGTTTGCGCAGCGTTATTATGAACCTGGACAATCTGCTTTTAGTTTTTGGGCACTAAACACATGGAATTATCTGTAACACATTCAACAGATCAGCGAAGAAGTAAAAACAGACTATTGGACCAACATCGTCGTCCCTAGAGCCATGCTGGTAGCATAGCGGAAAAATATTGATCAAATGCATTTTCAAGTGCAGCTTTAATGCTATCAGTTAAAAAAGAATATCACATATGTCACATATATGTTTGGCATGTTAAGACGTTCCTACGTTCATTAAATTATGGTAATTTTTCATTGGGCAGGTAAATTATGCATTCAGTAGAACCAATATGGGCACCATTGCATTCCTGTAGGGCAGGTAAATTATGCATTATGTGGTATAATGGAAAATAACTGCAATAAGGAGGGTTGAGGTGGGGAGAAATATTTTGCAGCTCTGGTGAGGTTCTGCCTTTAGACCTTGTACTGAGCCTTGTAGAGTTGCATTCAGTGTTGGATTGAGTCAACATGCGTGGGAAAGAGGAAACCCAATGTGCTTCCCATCTTGTGTATGCATGAATTAGAAGATTGCTCTGTCCTGGATAATAAAACCAGCATTGCTTGCTATAGAGTTTGGATAGTTTCAGTTGACCTCTATTGTAGTTTGTAATTAGAGATAAAGACAGCCTTGATGCCGCTCTACTTGTCCAGTTGCACTTTGGTTGACTTCTGTGGTCCATAGCCTAGAAACTAAACACTGAGCAAACTTTAGAGTTAAAACAAAGACAAACTGTCTCAGGAAGTATACATACCCATTATTTATATCCCATATTGATTGTTGATTGGCTTGTGGGTGTGTTTTTTGCAAGCTTGTCACTCCTGCATCCTGTCAAGGTCGGTTTTTGTGACCGAACCCTCCTCCTTTTCTCTTCTCCTCGCTCACTGCGCTCTGGCCTCCGCTCGTTTGGGTTTGTGGTGAAACTGAGCCTGGCTTCATAAAATTTTCCATCAACAGCAGCAAATAACAACAGGGTCAGATGAGGAGAGCGTGGCCTTCAGCACGCTCTATGGAGAAGAGGGCAACAGGCTCTGGCTTGGCTCAGGTTAGTGGCAGGAGCACCATGAAACCGAGATCATCCTTCCATTATTATCCGAGACATCATCTGGCATCAATTGGCTTAACTGAGACGCGTATAATTGCTGTCTTACATGCTATCTTTATTCAGAGAGCTGGTGACAGGCTGGTTGATTGTAATGTTGGTATGATTAGTCACCATCTTGGCTGGGTGAATGAAGGAGTGAGGCCTATTTTGCATGTTCTGAATAGTTGAGTTTTGTAATGGTATTGTGTTAAGAGGAAATGGGTGTTAAAGCTACTTTCTGCCAAGAAATTTGTACCTTCCCTCAGTTTTCTCAAAGAACAGAGAGACTGCTATTCTAACACGCCCTGCTTCCCCTTCAAATGAGACTATTGATGGTTGAGTTCCTTTGCCTGCTGGACTGTATGTGACTTAACAAAGTCCCCGCTCCCCCACTAGAGAGAACACTGCATGCTGTTTAGGTCTATGTTCAGCACATTCCACAGAAATAGAGAGGGGATTAAATAAACATTACCGTCTGTCTCTAAATGAGTTTGCTCAGTAATTATACATAATGGTGGATCATTAAGGTTGATTAATAAGGGGGTTTTATTGTTGTGCTTGTTAGGAATGGTTTGTACTTACTAGTTTATGCTCAGTCAACCCTCAGAGGAGCTGATGAGTCCTGTGCCCTGCTCTGTGTTTCGTCAAACGGTGCCCAAACAAATGTACGTTTCCATTCCTTTACTCCTCCTGAGCAGATGGACTGTGTTTTAAATTCTGCAAGGAGAGCCTGGTAGATGTTTGTACCATAACCAGAATGGAAAACTACTGAAGACATTTCATAAATAGAATTTTTTATTTAATGCCTGAATTACAACTCTTTTTTTCAGTTTTGTTAACCTTCCTGTTATGTTGCTGGTCAAATTTACCCATTTCAAAGTTAAAAATCTAAAAAATAAAAAAAATTGTTAAAAGTATTTTTTCATAAAAAATAAAAATGTATTGTAATTGTAATTGTATTGTAATTTTTTTTTATCAATTTCATGTAAAAACCATTGTATTTTATATGTAGGTCTTTCCAATGTATATAAAACAGTTTTAACAATCTAAAAAAAGTTTAAAAAAAAAAAGAAATAATTAAAAGATTTTTTTTATAAAAAGAAAAAAAATGTAAATAAAATTGTAAAAAAAAAAATCAATGTCATGTAAAACCATTGTATTTTATATGTAGGTTTTTCCAATGTACATAAAAAAAAGTAAAAAAAAAAAAAGCGTGAATTATCCTCATTAAACCATGATCTGTGAGAGAACACCATTGCTCTAAATATTGATTGAAATGTTTAGTAATGGAGTTATTAATGAAATATAAACAATGTTTATTGTGATTTTTCAGTTTCTGACACTTTTTGTTGCCCCAGGTCAAATTGACCCATGAACATTATTGCTGTTCCTGAGAAACGAACATAACAGGAGGGTTAACATATGTTGTTGCATGTAAATAACATATTTTTTATTTCTTGGGATCTCGACAGATTCAGGCCACCCAGCGGAAAACATATCCCCCTGCTGTTTGTTGGCCTCTGTTCACTATAGTTACATACACACAAACACTCACATCCACAGTACCTCCAACAGCTTGAACATCCCCCATCCCAAAAACAATTGTTTAATGATGTCATGAGTTACAATAAGCCCTTTTCTGTATGTGTTTGATTTAACATTGTCCAAATGATTTTCCTATATTGAAGGGGATTTGTATTGTGCAGTCCACATCAAACAGATGTTTGGCTGTGAGATCCATATTGAACCATTTTGATTAATACACTGAGTGACTTAAAAAAGAAGTGAGGTTTAACCAACAAAAGAAACCTGACTTTCCCAGGCACATCACCAGCAGACATGGCAGTCACCCAAACAACTTTTTTTCTGCTTGACTATAATCCAGAAAAATGGATTTCAAAACCACACAGACATATTGGTTTACTCAAACAATCATTTTTTTCTCTCAATCACCAGCTGCTGTCAGTTCTATACCAAAGAATTTGGCTTGTGTCATATAACAAAGTCATGTTACACAGCATCCCTGTGTTGTCCGGTGGCGGTGGATTCTGAGGCTCCATCGCAGAATGTTTTCTCAAAAGCCACGAATCTTTTGGGTTTTTAAAATACTTTCAACTTTATGTCATTCGCCCTCAGTCTCTCTGGCTGGACTTAAAATCAGTGAAGTAAAAGTATTATCACTGGGGAAATAGACCCGCCTTAACATTGTCATGGAGGTTGTTCTATGCTACTACTACAAGTAGTAGTACTTCTATTTCCTAAAGAAATCTAATATAATTGAGTAAGGGCGCTTTCACAACCCAAAGTTTAGTCCTATATTAGTATTTTATTCCAACTTTGTAGTCAACTGTGTAGTTAAAAAAAAGTTATAGAGTCAGTATGATGAAGACAGTTGGAAACAAAAAAAAGTAGGCTCTACAGGATTTTTATTCCTTAGCATCTATCATGTTTTTTAATTTCCCCCCATTTTTAAGCTTTATATTATCACATGGCTTGAAAGATAAATGGAGAAATGCTGGAAAAAATCTCCTTGGGTGAGCATACCCCCAGACCCCACTAAGTTTGGGCTTAGCAAATGAATGTCTACAATGTCTGGCTCCGCCCCTGGTGTCATCCTATCCCTCTTCTGTCTGGATCATGTGTTAGATGCACAGAAAGCCACGACTCTTGGCCTCTTTTGCCTCTTTTGCCTCAAGGACGGACACACCAGCCGATAAGGTCTCCCTGCTCGTGCAATGAACAACTCTTCATGTCATGATCTGTTTCCTACCATTTAACACACCGGCGTCTGGCTGCATGATAGCGGCAGCCAAGTTTCCGTTGTTTCACTTCATCGAGTGATAAGACAGAGGAACTACCCCGAGGAGTGTATTGTAGAGAGAGTACAGTGTTAAAGCACCGTCAGAGAGAGCAGAAACTGAGTGACGAGCCTCTGCTCTGCTCCACCTGTCACTGCCACTGATGAATCGCTCAACAATGACAGAGCGTATAATTTTTCCTGTCTGACCCGAGCTGACTCATGTTCATTCACCTCCTGTTTTCTCTATTTGCCATTCACACATTCACTTTCCCCTGTCTCCGTCTCCCACGCCCACTCTGTCAGGTGTGAATCCTCCAGTATGAAGTGTTGTCTGAATATTTCGTCTGATTGATTGCTTTCTGGAAGAGGAGTTAGCCTGCTGTTTGACTGACACACCAGAGTGTAAAAAATCAAGTAATGGCTATGCAGCAGGATGTTGGGAATTTTTTATACAGCCCTCCAAGATAGCTGGAATGTCCTCAGGTCGGGCTTCTGGACAGAGAGAACAGCTGTTCTTCCGGCATTTAGAAGATTCCTGCCCCTCCTCCTGTCAATGCAGAGGTCGGGAGGTGAACAAGACATATATAAGCCCTCCCCTGTCTTAGGGTTCTGATACAGTGTGAGTGGATTGTGGGAAGGGATGGGAATAATGAATCGATTATCGATTAATGGTTGTTAAGAATTTGCTCGATCCCGTGGAATTTTTAATGGATCTGTGTATTTCTTAATTATAATTTTATCTATGACTGCGTATCAGTACTGAAGCTCTACGGCCATACATGAATAAGCCAATGAGCTGAGAATTAAGTTGGATAAAGCTACAGTTTGAAAACTGAAAGTTGCAATAACAATTATAAAACACAGAAACTAGCTTACCGTATCAAACCTTGCTAGCATGAATTACTAGGTTTAAATTGATCCAAAACTTATTTAAACACAAAACACTTAAACATGTAAGATTACTGTGAAAACTAACCTCATGCCTCTTCGGGGGGTAAAACACAAAAGATGTCCTTGACGTTATCTTTACAGTTTAATCTCAGGTGAGTTAGTTTTCTGATCCACAGGAAGTCTCTTTTCGTCCTTTCAAAATAAAAGCATCTGTTATCAAAACAGGCTTTTGCATAGTACTGTATACATATCTTTTATTTGACCCATGTATGCATGTTTTTACATGCTGGAGTGGATAAAAACATAGGGATTAATTGATCGTTAACATTATAGATGCTCGAGTTGGCAGGTTTCTTCCAAACGCCCCTTCTTAATTGTGGGTATCTTGATTTGATGTGTCATAATGCACTTTAAATAGAAGATATCACTGATGAAAGCAACACATTCCCACAAATCATGACATTTCAGGCCAGAATTATGTGTGTGTGACCCCTTTTTGATCCTGCACTTGATGTGGTAACAATCTGCTGAGGGGTCTGCTTTAATCATAACCCTGTGAAGAGAGATGAGACAGATGAAGATGCTTGTGTTGTAGACTCTCTCTCATCCCTCCTGGGTCCCAGATCGGGGAACAAAGCCAGTGTTAGCAGACCCCAGGGAGGTGGTACAAGGCCCAGGCGCCTGCCCAGACACACAGGCCTCTGATTGGAAAGAGGGAAAGGGTGTGTGTGCTTCCCGTAACACGGCGTCTCGCCAGTGCCTCAGGGTGGTTGACGTTTGGCAGATATGGAATCTCAGACATGCCCGGAGGGTGTGTGTGTGTGAATGAGTAGTTACTGATGTTAGTTGGATTGGCGGGCCTCCATCATGTTTGGCAAAGGTATATTTAAGTTCACACACAGAAGAAGAGTAATGGCACTTGCTTGTGTGATAACATTTTATTGAAAAGAGAGATAGATTTCAGTCATGATTCCTTGTTCTTCTCCGTCTGTAATATATATTTTTTCCTTTTTGGCATATTTATTTCTTTTGGCAAGTGTAAAGCAGTCACAAGGCAATGATGAAATAATATTACTCATATTTAAGACCCCTTTCTTTGTAAATCTCTGGATACAAAAGTTTACCGTAAAGTCTACACTCTGTTAAAAGACTTATTGTTAGGTTTTGTAGGAATGGTGGCCAAACTACCCAGATTGAAAATAAGTCATAAGTTTCTTTGAAGCACTGTCTAGACTGTGTAGCACTAAAAGTCACAATGAATTGAAGGCATAGTAGTACAAAAAATGAGTTTAAAGGGGACAGATTATGGTTATTTTCAGGTTCATACTTTAGCATTAGCATGGAGCTCCAGTACAGACAAAAAGGGAAGATTTTGGTGTCTTTGTTTTCGTTAACTTTCCAACTATAGTGTGGCTTTTCAGGCTCTCCTCAGTAATGCATATCAGTTGTTTGATTGGTTAAAGTAAAGTTGTGATTCACCTCCTCTACCAGGTGGTTCTGTGAAGGCCGTGAACTGCACAACTCTCCTGACATACAGATCTCCAGGGATGGTGACCTGCACACGCTGGTGATTGCTGAAGCCTTCGAGGACGACACAGGACGTTACACCTGCGTGGCTTCCAACAGTATCGGAGCAGACAATACCTCTGCTGAGGTTTACATAGAAGGTCAGATGTTTTCATATCAAAAAGTTATTATATTTTTACTTTGAAGGCAATTATATATAGCAGTTGAACTGCCAACTTCTCATTAATACAGTGTAAGTGAGCTTTCATGGTGCAGCAATGTTTTACAGCATCAGAAATAGGGCGTACAAATTAAAAATTTAATATCACCGTAGTAGATGCTTTTAATTACTGTAAATCAAGGAATAGTACAAAACTTTTAAACTGTAACTGTAACACATTTTTTTCATATAAAATGAAAGGAGAAATACCATAATGTTACAAGGACACAATTACCCTAAAAATAAAGGGACGACTCAGTTTAAATTACACTTTTTGCTGATATTCACATTTACATTTACTGTAGAAATACCCAAACACTGTATTTTTACGGTGAAGGTCTGGCAACCAGTATCTGTATTTTACCGTAACATAAACAGATTTTTTTTTTTTTTACAGAGTAGTACACTCAGAAGGATATTTGGAACTCATTTTATTACACTGTTGCCCATAAAGTTGGAATAATTTTGTTTACAGACACAATCCTCTGTTTATTCCTATTTTAATGCACCAGTCATCACTTTGCAGAGATTGATTAATAAAGCTTTGAGAGGATTTACACTTTATCTATCAAGAATAAATCACATTCCCACAATTAATTCATGGAAAGAGGTAAAATATATTATTATAATCCAACTTTATGAGCAACAGTGTATTACAACCCCAGATCCGAAAAAAGATGGGATACTGTGTAAAACAAAATGCGAGTGTTTATTTATAAAAATAAATAAAAGTTTATCAGTTTGAGGATAGAATACACTGTCTTTGTACAGTTTTGAGTTTAATATATGTCACAAAAGATTTGCAAATGATTGCATTCTGTCTTTTTTACGTTTTAAACAAAGTACCAATTTTTGGGGGAATTTGGGTTGAAGAATTTTTGATTGTTGATGAGGAGCCCCGTATCATAGAGGAATAACCATCACTGCCTTTGTTTTGTCCCCATTACAGGAGCCTCGTCATCAGACTCTGACGGGGAAGGAGCTGCGTCAAAGTCCAGATCAGGAACCATGCCTCAGTACGTGTGTTTCAGCATGAACTCTTGTGACCGACTGACCCAATGAACCTTGAACCCCTGAACAGGTTAACTGAGCCCTGAAGCAGCTAATCAGGTCTGCTGCCTTTAACTAGACCCTTAAAAGGCCCTTAAAGAGCCATAACCCCGACACAGTACACAGGCCACGATCTGAATAATGAGAGGTGCAGAGGGTTAATATGGTAAAATATCACCCTGTCAGGATTGTCCCCTGTACTTAGTACCAAATGTTAAACTTTTTACCCTTTTCCTGCTTTCACTCTCTTCTCTTACTTTTCTTTTCTTTTTGCTTTTCCATTAACCCTCCTCTTATGTTGTGGGTCAAATTGACCCATTTCAAAGTTAAAAAAAAAAAGTATTTTCTCATACAAAGAAAAAGATAGAAACTCAATGTCATGAAAAACCATTGTATTTTATATGTAGATCTTTCCAATGTACATAAAAAAAGTTTTAACATGCATTTTTTATGGAAAAAAACAAGTGAATTATCCTCATTGAACCATGATCTATGAGAGGTAAAGAACACCATTGCACTAAATATTGAGTGAAATAGTTAGTAATGGAGTCTTTAATTAAATATAAACAATGTTTATTGGGATTTTTTATTTTCTGACACTTTTGGATAATTAAACATGCCTTGGGTTAATACTGTTCCTGAAAAAAACGAACATAACAGGAGATAATGTAGACTTATTTTTTGCAGATCCAGATGTGTGCAGGAACTTTTGAAATGCTTCCTTCACATTACAAGATAAAGTTTTAGATTTTTTATGTTGTTTTTTAGTACAGAACTTACAGTACTACAGACATATTTTGTTTATTTTCGTGCTGATTTAGATCAACATCCATATTTAACTTTTTTTATTTGCGTTTCGAGGATTATGCAGTCTATCTGTGTCCTATCTGCATGCTTTCTCCTCCTCTAAATGTTTTTGATTATTATCCTCCATCTGGGCTACTTCCTGATTCTCGTTCTGTTTACACACTGAAGCCAAGACCACTGATATCATCTTAATTGCTGGGATGACAATTTTCTTTGATTCAAGTATCATATTTTAACTAAAAACATATCATGCTGAGAAATGCCCCTCTTTTTTTTCTTGGGAAAGTTTTTATTATGTGTGTTTGTGTGTGGGCGCTGATTTATGTTGTTCATTTCAGACTTCAGAAGAAAACTATTTCAATGTCCCTGACAATACGCTCAGCGTCACCCAAAACCCCCGAGGTCCTTCCTCACCGCTCCACTCTGGTCCAGTCCCTGTCTCAGCCCCCACAGCGGGTAAGCAGCTCCAGCACACAGGAGAGAAGATCCACACGAGCTCATTCACATGGTCAAAAAAGTGGAAAATTCCCTTCAATGACATGAACAGACTCCTCTGTGAATGGAATCCACCTGTTCTGTTCTTTTTATTGTCTTCTAGATGCAGAGCCCAGTGTCGTCACTGTATGCTGGTGAGGTGTCAGGTCCTCCTGTATTCACAAAGGTAAATCTGCTTACACAATAAATCACACAAACACTACATGGTCAAAAGTATGTGGATGCCCAGAATAGGGATGGGAATAATTAATCAATTATCGATTAATGGTCGTTAAGAATTTGGTCAATCACATTTCATTTTTATTTTATCTATGACTGTGTATCAGTACTCACTGAACTGAAACACGGCCGAGCGTTCAGTTCTGCGACCGTACGTCAATAGGCCAATGAGCTGAGAATTTAGTTGGATAAAGCTACAGTTTGCAAACTGAAAGTTGCAATAACTATAATAATAATAATATATAATATAATAATTATAAAACACACAGATATACAAGAGTATTAATTTGAGCAAAAATAGCTTACTGTATCAAATCTTGCTAGCATGAATTACTAGGTTTAATTTGATCCAAAACTTATTTGAACACAAAACACATCTTTACAGTATCATCTCAGTTAAGTCGACAGGAAGTCTCTTTTCGTCCTTTCAAAATAAAGGTTATCAAAACAGGCTTTTGCATAGTACTGTAGATATATTTATTTTGTTTTGCCCACGTATGCATGCAGCAATTAATCGACTAATTGAGCGTTAACATTATAGATAAGCAAGTTGGCAGGTTTCTTCCAAACGCCGATCTCTATCTCAGACATTTAGAAACTTAATCAAAATAATGACATGGTATCTCAAAATAATGAGAAACCTTTTCAAAATAATGGCTTACTTATCTCAAAATAAATGACACATTTTTTGAGATACCGTACTAAGTCATTATTTTGAGATGCTAACTTATTACTTTTTAAGTTTCCCATTATTATATAAAGTATTTTGAGAAACTTAGTTTATGATGCTAAATTAAATTGTACAAAGTTATCGTTTTGCGATACTAAAGTCATTATTTTGGGAAAGTTTCACATTATGTTTGCAGCACTAGTAAGTCATTATTCTGAAAAGACTTGTCATTATAATGATTTACACTGTCTTTTCTTTCTCTATCACATTGAGAAGCAGAAAAGCGCTTCCGTAAATATGTCATTAGAAAACAATGGTCATTAATATGCTGTGGAAGAAGGCTCCACTCATCTTGGTAGTTTTCAATAAGACTTTGCTGGTAATTCTGGCCTCAAAAGCATTTATGAGGTTGCGCTCTGATGTTGGTGATAAGCCCTGGCTTACAGTTGGTGTTTCACTTCATCCTGATGGTCTCTGAGGGGGTGAAGTCAGCAGGGCTCTGTGCAGGCCAGTCAAGTTCTTTCACACCAGTACTGGAAAACCATTTTGTTATGGACATTTTTGTGCATAGAGGCATGAAACAGAAGGGATCTTCCGCAAACTGTTGCCACAAAGTTTGTAACATTCCATCGTCTAAAATATGCTGTATGCATTTTTTTGTCTTAACCCTCCTGTTATGTTCGTTTCTCAGGAACAGTAATAATGTTCGTGGGTCAATTTGACCCTGGGCATGTTTAATTATCCTAAAGTGTCAGAAACCCAAAAATCCCAGCATTGTTTATATTTCATTATTAACTCCATCACTAACCATTTGAATCAATTTTTTGTGCAAACTTTTTTATGTACATTGAAAAGACCTACATATAAAATACAATACTTTTACATCACATTGATTTTTTATTTTAATTTGACATTTTTTCTTATATAACAAAATAAAAAAACAAAAGTCATCACACCTGCATTGTCACACTTTACAGATGAGCATTTTCATTTTATATTCTGATTGCACTTATTAAACCAAGCAGAAGAAATTTCATCCCGAAAAATACTTTAAACTTTCTTTTTCTTTTTTTACTTTGAATTGGGTCAATTTGACATAACAGGACGATAATTTGAAGTATAGGATCTAGCCCAAACCATAAAAAACAGCCCAGACAGATACATACTTACATACAGTACATCATGCATGCAGTACATACACACACACAGTACATACATAACCTGATACACATGTACTCGGCCCTCGCCTTCACATAATAACAGTATGCAGTGCTGTGGCTTTCAGCAGTGGGGGTCAGATAAAACACAAGCTCAGGAACACCCTCTTCCAGCTCAGACTCTTCAACACTTCTCCGACTCCCTCTCCCTCAGGCTGTGGGTCTTGTGATGGCGGGACTGAGACGGGCTGAGGCAGAGCTTCAAACAGCCCTGCCAAACCCACAAGGGTCAGGTCTCTTTCACTCTCATTCAGCCATTCAGGCACTAAATCATTTTCCACTTCATTACAAAAAGACATTTGTTTTTCTTCACCTCCCACCCACCTCCTGCAAAAAACTGTTGCAGGCTTTAATCATCTCAATGAGAGGATGTTCGCCTCGCACCGTGACGTCACCCAATAAACACACACACACTGTCAGACCCACGGTGTACATTTCACTCCCAGTCTTCCCAAATATACCCGTAGTTGAAACGCACAGTTACAAAGAGAAAGAGGCTGACAACATTTATTTACTCTGACACTGAGTGCCTCTTGTTGATGGATACACCAGTCATTGTTGTTCTGGTCCTGTTAACTAGTAGAGGAGACTACACAGTGTTGACAGTGGCTTCTGCTCTAATCAGCTCAGGTTTTCTTTAGTTCTGCGTCATAAGATTCACTGGACACTAGTGGTGAAAGAAGTATTTAGAACCATTACTTAAGTAAAAGTACTAATACCAAACTGTGAAATTACTCCACTACAGTAAAAGTCCTGCATTCAAAACTTACTCAAGTAAAATTACAAACGTATCAGCATCAAAATGTAAATAAAGTATCAAAAGTAAAAGTACTTGTTATGCAGAATGGCCCACTTAGATTGTTTTATATGTTCTAAATATATTATTAGATTATTATTATTATTGATGCATTTATGTAAGCAGCATTTTACTGCTGTCAATGTAGGGCTCATTTGAACTATTTCATATATTTTATGTGGTTTAATTTAATTTATAAACATGCATAGTCACTTCAAAGTCATGTTTTTATGTTTAATCCGGACCTGTAAAGTAACTAAAACTGTCAGCTAAATGTAGTGGAGTAAGAAGTACAATATTTGCCCTTAAGATGTTGTGAAGTAGAGATGTATAAAATGTGGAAATACTCACATTATAATTGAATTACTACTAGTACTAAAAGCTAACTAATACTTTAATCTTAATTATGTGAAGTCAATAGTTAAAACACTTTCAGAAGAAAGAGAAGGTGATCCTGTAACAATCCTACTAAGGACAGACACTCTTTCTTAGACCTTTAAAAGGCAGGTATTTAGCTACTGGCGATGATGAGAAAAACAAGACGACTTGTATTTGACAAACTGTCAAATCGAACCTGAACTTTCAGTTCATTATTTTCTAAATACTGAAATTACCCCAGCACTCAAAAATTTGTTTTTCTTATTTTTTGGGCCTTTTTAGATTTAGGTTTATTATTAAGTCTAAAAATGATTATTTGATTTAGTAAAATGTAGTTTTTTTAAGCTGTCAGATTTTGGAGACAGCTATTTGGATCAAAACACTCATTTAAAAAAAAGTGGAAACACATTTTTGAAAGATGTGATGCCCAAAAGTAACAGACAGATCCAATTGAAATGTTTCTTAACAATGTGTTATTTTCAAAGATCTCTATCTCTGTCTGTCCCATGATGTAATCCTGACACAGATTTACCCTTTTCATGATCGGTTTCAGTCTCTTTCTTATTTCCTTCACTCACTCACTCCTTTTTCTCATTACCCCTCTCTTACTTTATCCTTCTTTTGCGCAGCTGCTGCAGGATGCCCAGGCGTCCGAGGGCCAGGTGGTGGTTCTGGAGTGCAGGGTCCGTGGAAGCCCTCCTCTGCAGGTCAGGTGGTACCGCCAGGGAGAGGAGATCCTGGACTCGCCCGATTTTCGCATTCTACAAAAAAGTGAGACAGTCTTCTTTGTGAAGCCCATTGTATAACAGCTGAGTATTTTTTAATTATATGTTTTAATACATGCTGAGCAGAATATTTCTCTTTCTTTCCTGTCGATTACATCCTGTGAATCAGAGCCTCGGTCTGCAGCTGAGCCAGGTATGTCACACCAATTCCTCCCAGGTCTATTAAAATATGACTTTCAATTACAACACTGCTTTTATGTTCCCAACCGCAGTCAGTGGTTAAAATTAGTAATGGATTATTAGATGTGGCTGCAAATTGAGTTTGATGGTGTCATTATCAGCTGCAGCCTTTCACTTGGTTATGACTCCAGCAGATCATATCTTAATAAGTCTGCGTCTCATGGGACACTCATATCACATCTACCACAGTCACAGGGAGTCCCTGGGAAAGTCTGAGAAAACCCCACCACCCACAAACCTCAACACGTAAACACAACATGACAGATAAAAAATGACACAGCTGCTAATTTATGTCAGACATTTCTCACCTGTGTGACTCAGGGGTCATTTCAGGTGTAACGTTCAGGCTGTGAGTCACACAGACGTCCCTGAACATCTGTGCTTTAGTGTTTCTGTGCGTGTCTGTCTCTTATTCATGAGTAGTTGCATCCATGCTTGTTTGTCTTTCCCTGTTGGTCTCCTTATGTCCACCTGTGATGAGTGACTCACCAGTCTGGATGAAATGTCTATCACAAGTCTACTGTGTATAATAACTTGTCTTTCTCTATTATATCTCAGTATAAACAAGTCAAGTGTCAACATGTCTTCCCACTCCGCACCCGTGTAGATCCCTGTTAATCAATGTTAAGTCTTGTTATTCAAGACATATAAATCTAACTTTGAGGATTACAGACTGTTTGGTCATAAAGGATGTAATAATGGTGGGTGTTGGTCACTAAAGGTGTATTAATGGCGGTTGTTTTTTCAGAGGAGATCTGCACCCTGGTGATAGCTGAGGCCTTTCCAGAGGACGGAGGTCTGTTCTGCTGCACCGCGTCCAACCCGTACGGCTCCGTTAACAGCACAGCCCAACTCACTGTCACTGCAGGTGTGTGCAACACAAACAGACAGAGATGCTCAGCATGTTGTCATCATGCAGCAGGCATCACAGCTGAATGCTGAAGCCAATGTGGGAGTTCCTTAAGATGCAGTTCCTGTTTAACTTATAAAAACTGATTGAAGTCACATGAGAAACCCCCAAATTCTGCTTGTAATATACAATTAATATCAATACAAAGCAAAATGTGCCAAATGCTGTGTTCCTATGAATGCTTAGTTTTCATGTTAAATTCAATTTTAACCTATTATTAGGCCTCACAATGGCTGACACCCCAAACAATCATCCTCAGCCGACTCATTCTCATTCCAAACTCGTTACAGCATGGTCAGGACAGCCTGGCATCACTGGATGCATATCAAATTGTCATGCTCCACTACAACTGCAGTTTTAAACAAGAGGAACATGTTGTATTTTGTATATAAAACAAAACTACTTGGTTAAGTTTAGGAAAATCATGGTTTGGGTTAATGTAGGCACATTTATTATGTAAATTAAGTTACATAACTTGCATTCTACCCGAGCCACCAAATAAACTAAACACAAAAATTTAGTTTCTCTAAAACTAATTTAATTTCTTCTATTCTGTGTTTAAGTGACATTATTGGTTCATCCAGAAGTCTTTTGGGGGTACCAAAATTTGGATTTTCAAGCTCCAGTTATAAAGCAAATGAATCAGGACTTGGTTACAGTTACCACTGACAGTCCAGTAATTCTCTGGAGGTCTTGTGGTTTGGAGTCAGTTACTGTATGTCTCAACATAATGACTATTGACTTTTGTTGATCTTTTGTTGTGTAGTCTGTATGTTGGAGGGGTTGAGAGGGGTGAGTTGATGAGCAGCTCTTTGCAAACAGCAGGACACAAATATCCCTGTGTGTATTCTCACAGACACGTCTGTGTATGTACTGTACAGGACTCCCCGCACAGTTAAGGGAAAGGCTGAATAAACAGGAACTCCATCAGGCTGACTGGACCCAGCTGCTAGTTTAGATCAGCTGTGATGCATTCCTGTGTTTGTAATCTGTATCTACTGAGGTATGTGGTGGCCAGAAGAAAAACTAAACATTAAAGTCCGACATTTTCCCACTTTTCTTTTGTTTGTTTCCTTCAGCAGCCGAGGACTCATCCAGTAATGGCATGTCTGGTGATAGCTCCGGGTTTGAGGATGTGGCAGCCTTCCCCCCTCCTCCCCCACCCACAGAAATCAGCCTCCTGGAGCTGCCACCCAAGATGCCGCCTCTGCCCGGCGCTTTTGTTATCAAGGAGGTTGAGATCTGGCCTGGTGTGTCATCCCTGCCTCCAGTGCAGATGGTGGAGGATAAGGGGAAAGGGTCTATACAGAATGGCCAAACCCAAAATCCACCAAGCCTGCCTCAAGCAGCCACACCACCTCCACCACCCCCACCTCCACCTCCACCTCCTCCTCTCTCACAGTCTGACCCTACCACAGGTATCCCAGTCACAGCCCAGGTGGCACCAGACTCCCCTCCGTCCCCAGGCAAGCTGTCTCCACCCCCTGGGAAGGATGGTCTTCCGCTGCCTACCAAGCCCAAACCAAAGCTGTGAGTACCTGTCCTGTCCCCATGTGTCTGTGCCCAGAGGGCAGGCTAGTCATCAGGGAGAGGTTTGGCGAGAGACAGGCGGGGAGCCCTGTCTGTGGTGGAAATGATAGTGTCTCAGCTTTTTGAAAGGGTTAACAGGGAAATCCCAAGCCTTTTTAGAACAAAAGCATTCCCCTGCCTTTATGTTGGTGTCAGTGTGGCATCGTGTTAGCCAGGGCGAGTCTGCTCCATGCTTTCTATCTGTGGCTGTAAACAGATCTGTGTGGCTTTTGCTGGATGGCTCCTATTGTTTCTGTCTGACCTCAAACTGCATGCCCAGCCCCGGACAGAGCCATTGTTTTTATTTTTCTGAGCACCTTTCTGTGAGCTCTATAGGGATCAGGTAGGATGTCACTGTTATTAGAAGGGAGTTGGGCATTGAATGGCTTTATCTTTCAATGGTCCTGTGTTTTGCCTGTCTGCCGTGGACAAGCCTCTGGTGCATGATTTATTTATTTTTCTTGCTGATGCATTTGTTGTAATTTAGATATTCTTCTTTTTTTTTTAATCAGAGAGAATATAGTCGACATGGAATAATTGAACCAGGGAGGTTGCATTTACATGGTTAGCATCTACCCCCTAGGCTACCATGATGCCCGACTGGCGCCTTTGTGATGATAAATGACAGCAGACCATACACAAATAATTTTAGTGTATTCTCTCACTCTGTCGACTGGTTTGGAGATATTTATATCTTTGTTTAGCTTTTCAGTCGGTCTGTCAGCCGATTGGTCGGTGTGTTCCCCACTTGGACCCGGATTGAAATATGTCCACAATTATTTAAAGGATGGTAACTAATTTTGTACAGACATTCATGATTCCCAAAGAATGAAATCTCTCTGGAACTTTATTGTCCCCGGATGATGAAACCTTAAGTAATCCTCTGAATTTTCATGTAGTGTAAAATTTGGTGCAGGCATTCACATTCCCCAAAGGGTATATTGTAAAAACTTTGATCCCCTGACCTTTTCGTTAATTAGCAAATATTAGCATGCTAACCTGTAGGGCGAAATTAACCGTAATTTTCCAACAGTGCACTATTGACAAGACAGTTGCAGAGGATGGAAAACAACTGCCACAATGTCTGTGTTCAAATCTTTCTTTTTTCCCCTGGGTATAGGCCCTCCTTTTTTTACACCTCGATGCATTGATCAACCTTTTACCAGCCACAATGTAGGGTAAACAAATGATTAAAACATTCTGTCTTATGGCTGCCTAAAAAGCAGTGGGATAAGGAGTTGGGCTCCAAAGCAACGCAAACACATTGTCCTTCTCTTATACACAACTCTCTACATTGCTGTTGTAGCTGACCAGAAACCCGTAGGTGGGTCTTGCAGCATAGCGTGATCAACTCACAAGCCATCTGCTTGTTGTGCAAACCTTAGCAACTGTTGCTAACAGCAGACAGCCAAATGTTTTTGGGGAAAACTCAAAACTTGTGAAATTTGTTCTGCGTTACATGAATCAATCCACATACCATATTTTGCATAATACTGCATATTTTACTGTTGAGCCACACTTAATTCCCACAGGGGAAATTTCTTCACCACGACAACCACCAAACTGAAATAGTCAACATTATACCTGGTAAACATCAACATGCTAGCATCAGTGTTGCCAACTTTGCAAATTTGTCGTTATATTTAGCAACTTTTCAGAGCCCCCTAGCGACTTTTTTCCAAAAAGTGACTAGTGACAAATCTAGTAACTTTTTCTGGTGTTATTGGAGACTTTTACTCTTCTTAACAAGCAGTGGGTGCTGCCAGCAGCTCCTCCCAAGCTTGACGTTATTCCTCTCTCCTACAACATCCATTACATCACATGACAAATTATGCAAATTAGGTGATGACACCATTTTGCGACTTCTAGCAACTTTTAGGACAGCCAATAGCTATTTTCCGTACTAAGGAGTTGGCAACAGTGGCTAGCACTGCTGCTGTTAGCATTTAGCTTAAAGCACCAGTGTGCCAAAGAACAGCCTGACAGAGCCACAAGCATGGTTGTCTAATTTCTCTCTCAATATCCTCTCAATATTTTCCCTTGTAGTTTGGCAAAACTTGCTGAGGTGACTTTTTTGTAGATGTTTCTAATATTGCTGTGACAGTATTGAACAATGTGAGCAGTATATCCAGTCAAAAGCGAATAGCTACCAGTGTTGCTGTGCGGGTTTGGACAGGCTGCATTTAGACTGGAGTTTGGTTTCAGTGCAGTAAAGCTTGGTTCTTGCATTGCAAAGGCTATTTCTTCTGCATGTGCAGTGGACTTGATTCCTGCTGATGGATGCTAAAGTGCTGCATACCTGTTGACGTAAATGTTGTGACTTGTTAATTCTGTGCTTCCAGAGCTGAGAATAGAGAGGAGGAGACAGAAAATTACAGGTAAATATTTGGCTGTGTTGCTCTGGATGTGATTTGAGTGGCGCCACATGTAGCCTCATTATTCAAGCTATCATGGAAGCAAACACAGACACAACAGGAAAAATTATATAGAGCTTTCTGATGATTCATTTCATGTTAATTACTTTACATTGTTACCCTGTGGGATAATAAAGCAACTGTTAATACTTTAATTAATTACGCTAATTACGCTGATTGCTGCAGAATTTGCAGTTTTGCAAATCTTAGATGTGGCAAGAGAGATTAATAAACCAGTTTGACACATAAATGCATATTTTGTTGTGGTGTGCAAAACTGTAGTAACTAAAAATTGATCTTTGGGACAGGACAGATGGAAAACAAGTTTATTTTTATCTTTAGGTCAGACTTCAATGCTAGATGAATGAGGGAGTAAAACTGCTTCTCTCTGTTTATCCACAATAACACCTACCACACCACCAATCTCCTTTAAGTTCTATATCTATACAATGAAAAAGAACAACAGCCCTGCCATTAACCAGAGGTCATGTTTCTGCCAGACTTCACTCAGGTAACATGTAGGAACAGAGACTGACCACTCTCAGCCTAAAACCCCCGAGCTTATCATTGAGTTCATCATATCCTGTTTGTCGTGTGGCACATCCCGTACAGATTGACAAACTGTTTCTTCTCTGCTGCTATGAAACATCAACAGAGCACAGCAAAGCCTGCAGCCTTTGAAAATGTGCCTAGTTTGTTGCTTTAATTGCTTTTCTTACATTTTACTGGAGTTCTGTTTAATCAGCACCATGAATTTCTAACGAAACTCTTTGTTGTGATGCTATAAATTCAATCAACAGAGAGGAAACTATGACCGATATGTTGTATTTTCAAAATAAGGCAGTATCATGAATTAGGCTAATTGTTTACTGCATCTACATAAAGGCAGTGGGGATCAGGAAGGATGGGAGTTTTATTATTTGAGTGAGCAGTTCACCCAAGGCATGAGTGTCTAGACTTCAGTACTTATTGAGAATTATTTGTAAAGTTTACTGGATTTCAGTACATTTAAGCTTTTATTCCCAAGGAAATGTTATTTATATGTAGATATCCCCCAAATACAGAGCTTATAGCTGTTGGAGAGATGTGTTCATGTCGACAAATCTAGAATAAATCGTTATAAATCAAAGGAATAACAGGCTGGAAGCCTGTGTAAGGGATGGTTTTTGCTTCAATAACACTGAGCTGATGAGATGGAGGAAGTCGTTGTGTGACTTGGCAGGCAGGAGGGACTGCAGGAGACCTGAGCTGTAAAAACAGACCTGCTGTTCTTTCTGCACTGAAGGAAGAGAGAGCAGGGTTGGTAGGTATTTGGGTTTGATGCCCAGCGTTGATGTCAGACGTCAGGATAAGAATCAAAGGAAATTCTCAGGGGAGAGGCTGAGATTGGCTGGTTGGGTCTGAACCAGCCCTGAGGTTTGGAGAGAAAGCAGAGTTTTACCACATGGTAGAGAAAAGATAGATTGGAAATTGGCAGCACGACTCATTTTATGTTCCTCTGGAATGCAGTTTCTTTCACAGCGTTTTGTGACGTAATTCTACACATAGAAACAAATAATATTTGGTTACGTGCTATAGCTGGTTAAGTTGATGGATGTGTTATTTTCAGACTACTGTAAGCAGATAAATTTAACAAGTGACACCATGTACAGCCAGTGTATAAACTGCTCTGAGGATTAAGCATACAAAGTAAGCATATTGTGCTAAAGTTGCATATTTCTTATCTATGATAGCTAAAAAGTTATCCTGACATTGAAGCCTATGTGACTGTGTGAGATGGGAAATAGACTGAGCTTCCCATCCAGCCCGCAGAATCTGTATGAATTCTGTATGAATGAAAAAATGCATTTTGATATTTAGGATATCTAGTATTTTTTTCATATTAAAGCAACCCAAAAAACAATAGAGATGGAAATAATTTTATTCCAGATTATTTACCGAATCCAAATATTTGTCCACAACGCAGGTGCTAAAGACATAACACATCCATCTGTCGGCTTATTATTAACGGGTTCGCCTACGCAACCGGATGCCAGAATGGAGTCAAATGAACGGTTCCTATGATATCTTATGAAAATAAACCCATTCAATTTTACCTTGTTAACTGATGTCACAATTGCTGTTTTAGGCATGTGAAAGTCACTGTTTTAAACATGGGGTTACTGATCTGAAATGGAACAGCTTGTTAAGTCTGTTGAGGTTAGGAAAAAGTCGAGGTTTTGGGTTAAAATGCCTTCTTCCATACATAGGACATGTCTAGAAGTTTATTTACAGGTTTAATTAAAATATGTTACTTTTAGTTTCACTAAGGGACACAAACATTGGTCTCCTGTGTTGTGGATTAGGCTACTAAGGCCTAGATAAATGTTGTTGTTTTGTTATTTTTAAGTCCAGTCCACAGTGTCTGTTGTGGGGAACTTTGGGCAAATTTGCTGATGACCCCTGGTCTAAATAAAGATCTGAAACACTCAGGATACTACAAGACAAGCCATTATTCAACAAGATGAGACTTCTCAAAGTCAGGTCATTGCCACGTTGGACAGAGTTATTGTCTCCCGTGATTCAAACACACAATCCCCTTTGTTCAGGGCCTTACAGGGTTCAACTGTACACATGTGACCGTCTGTAAACCTACATCATTATATTCATTAGGCTGATACCACCTGGAGCTTATTTGTGTGTGTGCACTCATACACATGCATGCACATGTTTGTGAGTGTGTGTTGATGTATGAGGTGTCAAAGCTGGTGTCCAGTGTCAGCTTTTCCAGTATTGATAAAGGAACATGATTGCCTTGTGTGACATTTCATAAGGACGTCATTTTGGTGTAGTGACATATCCTTGAGGGTGCATGTGGTTTATGTGTTTTCACATTTTTTATATCCAGATTTTTCTACGGCGGTTATGCTGTTGAGCTCATGCGTTCCTTGTGTTGCTAAGTCACTCATTTACCACCAGGTTATGGGAAAAGTGATGCAATGAATCATTAAGGCACGATAGTGAGCAAACATTTCAAGAAACCACTTCACTGAGACTGAAAAACAAGAAGACAAAGGAGGAAACAGTCAAAAGTGTCAAGCTGGTGCAACACGTTGAAGGTGGGACCACAGTAATATTGACCGTGATAATAGGGGCAAAGCATTATATTATAGGGTGGGATAATGTCTGGGTGGGCGTCAAATACAGAGCACAAGTAGCAGAGGCAACAATTATCCTCGAACCATTCCACAGCTTAATCTCTCTTTGCTAAGACCAGGAATCAACTTTGACAGTCGAAATTGTTCTCTTGCACGGATTTCATTCCACAAAGTGCTTTTTATGTGTCAGTTGAACTCTCACTCGCAACGTGTCTGTGGATTGTACAGTGTGTTCATTTTTACTCTGTATGCTAAAATTACCAATGATGAAAAACAGGCACACATTGGCACTCAACAGGCACTCAATTTAGCCTTTTCTCACTTCACTGAGGGCCTCAGAATGATTCAGGTTCAAGTTTTTTGCCTTTCATATGTTAAAGAGATGCTTTAGTAATTACTGATTGACTGGGTAATCTCATAGGTTGGTAACATAAAGCCAGACAGTGAAAAGAGAGAGACTTATGTGTGTGAATTCAAACAAACCAGACCTACAATACGTGCAGTAAGCAGTGCCTGCACTTGATTATGAAGACTTTTGAATTGATATTTTAAGTGCAGCTAAAGTGAAAATGGCCTTGGGCAGGAAAGTGGAGGTCCATCTAATCTACATCTGCTTGTTTTAAGGGAGGAAGTGGAAAGTTTCAGACTGTAAGGAAACTACACTGCACACAGTGTGCAGCTGTTGGCTTTCTTATGTTCTGGAGTTATATGTTATGGAGTTATTGATACTCATCATTATGAATATTTTTGGACATTGATATATATTATAGTAAGCATAATATAATGCCTCCTCATTCCTCTCATCCTGCCTGTGTCAAAAAAAAAAACATCTCAGTATGGCATCCTGAAGAACATCTCAATTCCTAAAATGCACCTCAAGGAGAGAGGAGGCTTATAGAAGGAGGTTCCACAGGTGTATCCTTTGTGAAGGTCTTTTCGGCACCAGTGATATATAAAAGAGTTGTGAGACACAGTGCCAAGTCCCCAAAAACAGTGCTGGGCAATGTGACTGTGAATTTTTGACAAAAATCAGCATGCTATAGTGTGACTTTTTTTAAGGGGGGTCTTTTTTGGACATCCCATAATAAGGTGGGTTTTTTTTGCTATTCTTAGAAAAAACATACTACCACATGTATCAACAGAGTATAATTGGGCAATTTCTAGCATTTTTAGGCATTTAAAAATGTGACCTTTTTTGCATCCAGTTCTTTTTATACATCAATGGAACATTCATTTAATTAATGTCACTTTAAAATAAGAGCTCTGCAGCACAGATGTCTCATTTTTTAAATGCATAATGCCTTCACTTTTCCCTCCTCGTAGCATCTCAGGTAGGAGGAGAAGGTAAGGAGAGAAAGAAAGGAAAGGAAACAAGGACTGAAAAATGAGACGAGGGGCTAGTCCCAAACACACAGGAGCTTAGAACAACATTGTGTAAGTGACGCCATGTGTGTCACTTTAATGCTTCATGACTCTGCATACTTCCATGCTGCAGTGATAAATATGAGTAATGGTCTAATCCCCTCTAATGTGGCCTGTGTTGCATGCAGTTTGACCTTATACCTTTCAATCCCTGTCCACTGACATAATTGCCATACCACTGAGATTAAATGATTTCTGCAGTAGCTCCAAACCTCTTTAACCCAAGTGAGGCTGTTGTCAGGGGAACTGCAAACTGAAGGCAACAAACAGCTCTTTGCTAACAGCCATCATCAGTCTCCCACTGTTACACACACACAACTTCTACTTGTGTTTACAGTGTGAGGACGCAGCAGGTGATCTGTTGTTGCTGTCTGTGTCCCTCTGTATTTTTTTCATGATTCTTCAGGCCCGTTTATTCAATTTAAAGCAGGATGTATGTTGTTTTTGCATTGCCTTGCTGAACAAGGAGCTCTGGCTGCCAGGATTGGTCACATATCTGCGCTGTGACTCAGAGCTTCCTCTCAGCAGTGTGTTTGTGTTTACGAGGTGCAAGTCATGAACTCTCTAATGAAGTATTAACAATCACTTTCTTGTCGAGGTGTTGCTTGTGGTTTTACGGAAAGCGGGAAACATGCATGTTAAAGAACCACATATGGCGCTGGATACACACTGAGAACTTTGCTTGTGGTTCATCATCATCAAACGTCTAATTAAAAATAGAAGTAAAACACTGACTGCGGATCAGTTCACTAATGGACACCTTTGCTTCAGTGAACACACTCCTGTGAGAGGTGTTTTAGGATTAGCAGCAAATGGAAAGAAACAGAAAGTTAGTTGTCATCAGGGAGGAAATGAGATTGCGCAATAGAATAAAAAGCAAAAATGAAGTCACTGGAGCCACAAGGGAGCAGGAAAAGCAGATAATTTCACATCAACCTCCAGAGTGAGAGATGGGCAGTCCTTAAAAGGACATGGGAGACACAGGATTGGCTGAGACACCAGACCAGCTAACCACTGGATTGGTCGGTCGGGCTAGAATGACCTGCATGGAATGGAGAAACTTTCCAAATAAGGAAGAGAGTTGTCGGAGCTGACCTTCATAACACAGAGAGGGGGCTGGAAGCGAAAGGGGTAAGCAGAGGGGAAAAGGGAGCGATGAAAAGACACACAGGGAGATGAGGGGAGCGAGAGACCAGGGTGTATGCTTGGGAGTTGACAGCATGGAAACTAACAGGCCTCAGTGATCCCCTCGTAGAAAACAGACCGTGTTTCTCAGGAAAGAACAACCTGGTATGTTAAACACTGAGAAACACACAGATACACATTACCGTATGTGCTCAGAGTATCACATTGTTTCCGGATGAGGTCAATCAACCACTGATTAAATCCTGACCCCGGCTGTTGGTGCGAGCCGTGTATGTGGTATAGATTTGATCTCCTTTTAGACCAGGGGTCGGCAACCTTTATGAGCAAAAGAGCCAATGTTGGCCAAAAAAGGGAAAAAATGTTGGAATGGAGCTGCAAACCTTATTTCAAGCTATACAATGACGATAAAACAGCCTACTAAGTCTAAACTAGCCTACCAGCTTTACTAATAGGCTTTACACTTGACAAATATCTCAGGAGATTTGGAATCAAAAGCTAACCTAGCTAGGGAAACTTAAAACCAAACTTGAAGTTGGCAAAATTTAGAGGTTTAGGTGGCGGGCTGGAGACTTTCGTAAGCTATGATGTACATTTAAGTTGCCCAAAAACAAAGAAAAAATAATGTTTTAATGCCGTATATAAGCATTTTTACAATCAAAGAATACAAATTGATTTGGGTCTACACCAATGTTAAATTAAAATTAAAATGTCAACAAATATTTGATTTAATATAAATGTTTTGGTAACAGCCACAGGGAGCCACTGCATATGGCCTGAAGAGCCACAGGTTGCCTAGCCTTGTTTTAAACACACTGCCTGTCAGACCAACACACCACTTCTACTTGCAGATGTTAATTAGAGGCTGTAATAATGTATACACACCCTAATCTCATGACACTGCTGTCACCGGCTCAGGAGATTCACTCTGACTCGCCTCGAAGTGTCAATGAGTCAACATACAGGGAATGATTCACACCTCTAGAGAGACGAGGACCCTCTCCGACTTTTCCTCAATATACAGACACACAACTGCACACAGCACCCCACATCCCCTGCCTCCCATCTCCCATCAACACACCGTGACTCATCAGCAGTCTGGAAAACACACAGACTAAAAATAGAGGCGTTACACACAAAAATAGAAATGATGGATTCCCAAAAAGGTTTAGTTTCATCCCACAAAAATGAAGGAGAATATTCTTTTATTGAGAAACTGAATATTTGTGAACATATTTCAGTGAATGAAACCAGATCTGTGTGGTTGTGATTGAAGTGATTGCACTCAGTCTCTATTACTCATATTGTTCCAAAGGTCCAATATGCTGCACATGTACACAGAGTGTAGTAATCAAACCACTAGTTAAACTACATTTTAAAGCAACTTGCTGATAGTTCACCTGCATTTGTATTTGCACAATGATTAGAGAAGTTAGATTACTTTTTTCCCCACTTTTTTCATTTTTCAGTTAACTACAAGCTATAACCCTGACTCCAAAAAAGTTGAGACAACAATGTAATCAAAAACAGAATGTAATGATTATGATGCACATTTTCACCAATCCTCTATAAAGAACAGGTATTTAATGTATATGTATACACTTTTCAATTTCAAAGTTAAAGTCAAAGTCAGCTTTATTGTCAATTCTTCACATGTACCAGACATACAAAGTAATCAAGATTTTATTCCTAGCCATCCCACGGTGCAGACAAGACAAGACATTTCTGGCACTAAAGTAAACAGTAAAGTACACAGGCAAAACAAATAGAGACAAACCTATCCTAGCACTAAAACAGACAATAAATAAAGTGCACAGTAGATGAAGACATTTAAAAATAACCAATAAAAGAATAAGTAAAGTAAATTATCAGTGTAAATGTAAGAAGTAGAAGCAAAGTTATGCATAAATTAGAAGTTGTAATAGTGCAAGACAGTCAATATTAGCAGCAGAAGTTTTCTGTTTGACATGAATTTGATGTATTCTGTGTTTTTATTTACATTTTGCACAACGTCCCATCATTTTTGAAAATTGGGATTTCATTTTGTGTTATAAAAACAAAATAATTATTTTTTTAATGTTCATTCAGTGTGGTCTCATTCCAAACTTAACACAGAACAATGTTTTGTCACTCTGGGTGCGTCTGAATACGAACAAGGCACCCTTTAGCTTGTGCATGAAATGCACCCATCCACCTCCCGCAGGACTGAGGGAGAGCTAGGTGGGTTATAAAAACCCAGACTTTGACCCAGGAGACCCGTGATCGTGACCCATGTGAAACCAAGAGTTGTTATTTCGAGTCAACCCACATAACTGCATCCAGTAATTAAGTATAGGCTTGTTTTAAGTCCAACCCTTTTTACCTAAAAAACACAGATCCTAGATAACTTCTATCAATGTCTAATCGAGAGCATCCTCACCAGCTCGGACTGGAAATCTTACTGTGCAGGAGTGTAAAACCTTAAACAGAGTTATGTGCCTAGTGTGTAAGACAGCAAGTGTCAATCTCACAACTTGAGATGATATTTACAGCACTAGGCTTCTGTCGCGTGCCTCTGGCATTGTCAGTGACCCTACAGGTCATCCTGCTGCCTGTCTTTTTGTTCCCCTTTGCCCTGGCAGATGTTATTGTTCTATAAAATGCTCCAACTCTCATTTCGTGAAAAGTTTTGAATGCAGCCACAATTGATTGTCGATCTGTGCATATGAGGGCACTTGTTTCTTTTTATGTTATTCCATGTTTTTAAGTTATACTGTTTTAACCTTCCTCTTATGTTGGCTTTCTGTAATATCTCTTATGTTAACAGGTCAGTTTTGACCCATGTCTTAAATGATCCATAAAATACCCTCAAAACAAATATTTATCATCTAATTTGTTTCTTACCTCTGTGTGACCAGGCTTCTGTATCCATGAAAAGATTAGTTTCAATATCTTTTGTGTGTCAATTTTGACCCGTATTTATTTCACTTAATATTGTTTTTTAATCTTATATTATAACTGAAACAACACAAATGTTAAGATGGACATTTTATAGTTTCGTAAAATTTTGTTTTATTTTGTTTCAATAGAGGTTCCTGGCAAAGTCAAAAAGCCTTGATGCAATACACAAAAGTTGTGTGGTACTTTTAGGCATTTAAAACCTAAAACAGGTCTGTGCCGACCAGAACACAAGAGGAAGGTTAATGTTTTGTCTTGTGTTGAGCTCTTGCTTCCGCTTTTCACTGCGGTTATACCGCACAAGAAAGTCTCTCTCTGACATTGGGTCGTTTTGCTATAGTTCAACTTCTTCCAGTAACTTGCTTGCATGCTTTCCAAACACTGGTTACATAAAACTATTATGCTCCATATGCCCGTCATGTAAATAATAGTCACTGTTCTCTGTGTACAATTGAAGGGTAGATAATATTTCTGCATGGCCATAAAGAGTGCACAGAATGTGGATTTTATTTCCAGAAAGGGCGTTGTTTCAAATGTTACCTTACAATAGACAAATTTCATCTGTGTCACCTGAAACTGAAGGAATTATTTCGATGATTAATTTCTTCAATCTATCTTCCATTCTTTCCCCTCAATCATCCTGTCTCTGTAGTCTTTAGTCTGTAAGGAAACAATAATTTGCACACAAAAGGAGATATTATTTCTTTATCTTTGACTCCAAAAGCTGTTGTTATTTTTGGTTCCTGGCTCCCAGAGGGAAGTTCCTCGGTCACTCAGTGCAGTGTATGCTTTTATTCCGAAGGGGATTGGTCTCAGGCAGGCTCTTATTGTGAAGAGGAGGAGCTAGCAGACAGACTGACTCATGCGGAGAGAGAGTGAGAGAGCGAGTGCGTCTGTCACTGTCTGGCTGCTCTGAGCTCTATATATGCTCCTCATACCTGGCAGGACAGCACTGCGACATAGTTTACTCTCCTGCAGGGGAATATCAGAGCTGCTGCACACCGACACCACAACACTGAAGGTAAAACTTTGCTTTTTTGTAGACTGACAACCCATGTGAGTAAGATGTGAGTAAGAGTGAGTGGAACTCATCGAATAATGAGGGAATGGATAAAAGATTAACTTAAGGATGCTTTTCTGTCACTTTTGTACTTTGAGCTCCCAGGCAGCAAACTT
The DNA here is from genome assembly GCF_030273125.1 of Centropristis striata. Classification (NCBI taxonomy): domain Eukaryota; kingdom Metazoa; phylum Chordata; class Actinopteri; order Perciformes; family Serranidae; genus Centropristis; species Centropristis striata. The sequence goes on along the minus strand of NC_081525.1, from coordinate 18,713,098 downwards.
TTGAAAAGAAAATTATTGTGTTAATAGTTCTTTTGTATTTTTAAAAAAAATATATATTTTTTATTGAAAAAGCACTTTGTCAATGAATTAGAAGAAGAAAGAGAAGACAAATGATTGAGGTAGAATAAGGACTATTTTTTTCCTGGTTTACCAGCTCAGCATGTTAATGTTTAAATCATATGTTCTCAGAATGGGTGTGTGGTTTTCTGAGAGGCTGAGTGTGATACCCATTCATTTGCTGGAGGCTCAGGAAAGGTAGTGAGTTCAGGCTGTGGGGAGAAAGAGAAGAAGAGCGGCATCATTGTGAGTTTTAAAGTTTTCTTTCTAGTGTTGCGTCTGTAAAGCAGACCGACTGTGTTTATGTGGCGAGGTTGGTTTGTTTGCAGAGCTCCTCGCTGGAGTCGAATGGATTAGTTAACACAATAGAGTCTGTTAGGTGAGAAAACTCAGGTCTTACTCATCTCTAACTCCTTCACTGACTGATTTCTTCTTCACTTTCTGCCTCTCCTCCTCCTCCTTCTCCTCCTCCTCCTCCTTCTCCACTCCTGCTGCTAATCCCATTTGATGGCAATGTCTTTCCCACTCCAATCCAGGGAAGAATGTCTTCAGCATTCTTGCTATAGAGAAAGAAAAAACATCAGTAAATCTCAGTATCACTTGGACAGAAAAGGCGGAGAAGTGGGGGAGAAGTGGGATGGATGGATGGAGGTCTATAGAGAAAAGCAGGGCTCTCTGATTGTACAGAGCCTTCTCTTTACCTACACTTGGGTATGAAATACGAGCCAGATAGAGAAGAAGGGAAATAATAGTAGGAAAAGAATGAAAGAAAGAAAGTAGGGCAGGGAGAAAGTGGGTGAGCGGAGCAGCCGTGAGCTGTTGGTGTGGCTGAAATAAGAAAAACGCTCTGTGCTACGTTTTAAAGAGAGGGGGAAAGGAAAACAGTCTGGTTCTGTTTTATGTGGTGTGTGTGCAATTAGAGCCGGAGAGAACGAGGAGAAAGGAGGAGGGGGTGGGTGGGGGGGCTGGGGTACCCGAGGAGGAGAGGGGTTGAAAATAAGTTAAGGACACAAGCAGAACAAAGGCTGAGTGAACATGTCAGCTGACAGGGGAGAAGTGGATGAATGGAAGCTGCAGGAGGAGAATAAAACGATTTTACGTATGTGAGACATATTGGATATCGTGTGTTGCCAGCAGCAGCAGCAGAGGCAGCAGCAGCCTGGTTTTTGGGGTCAGACAGCCTGTGAGATTATATTGAAATGTTCTCGGAAACTTGGAGTGTCTCCTTTGCGAGTCTGCTTTCTCTTGTGAGAGGAAGGAAGGAGTCAGGAGAGTGATGTGTGTGTTAGAGAGAGAGTGAGAAACAAATGAAGAGAGTGCATCATTTTACATTTGGAACAGTACAATTTACAATTTACATGGTTTTCTTGATTAGATTTTGGTTATTATCAAGAAAACCATGGAAAATGGCTAGATATCAGCTCTTAAAAAAACTTTTTTTTCCCATGAATGTAAAGTAACCAGCATACAAAAAATAAGTAACCAATCAGCCCAGATTACATTAGGCACATGATTACTTGACTAATGCTGAATATGTTTATTTATATAAGGAAGTTATTCCTCTCAGGGTGCCAGTTTTGTTAATGGTGACTTGACCAAAGTCCTGCAAGTGGCCAGTGATTAAAAAATAGCATCCCACATGCTGTAGAAAACACACAATACACATGTAGTCTGTGCCAGGCAGTGTTTGTAACTGGAAATAAATGCTAAATGCATTTTATTTGCATTGTTTTGAGACATTTAATTTAGCTTAAAAGTGCAATACTTTCCAATACATTACGTAATTTATTTCAAAAGCGGTGATACATGTTATTTCCAAGCAATCTGACCCAACCCTGCTTGTATTAGAGTTAAAATCTGAAGCGACAAAAGGACTCATTTCCCCAACATGACACATTTTCAGACAAAGATGACAACAAAAAAACTTCTTGGTATCTATCAGTCAGAATTCAGAGCTAACCTGATATCCAGCAGTATAAACAGACAGCCAGTCTTACTCACAGTCTGTCAGAGTGACAGTCAGTCAGACATCAGCTTAGTCACTACAGTCACATTGATTCCTGCTCGGGGGCATCAGACGAGTTTGCATTGACGCACTGAAGCGATGATGCAATGCTCGATGGATAATACAAGTGAGGAAACCGTGAACCAGGTGTGTGTAGGTGCAAGAAGAAAAAAACAAGAAACACCTTGTTTTTGTTTGATGAAAGGTGAAATGTTGCATTTCTCTCATGATCTCCTGATCCGGGTCACAGTTTGGGTCAAGCCCTGTGCGTGCAATGATCTCATGCAGTGTTTGTGTTGTAGGTGTGATACCAGAGCTCAATTTGACTATTTGGATATAAATCATTTACAAATGGCAAGGTCATGCTGTTGCTAAGCCACGGATGTTTGCAGAAACAAATATACAGAGGTGTAATGCAAACACATAATGGGCCTATAGCCTTAAATTAGCCACAAACACCCACTAAAAGTCTTTTTCCCCATTCCGCAGCCTCGATGCCTCATTTTATGCATCTAATCTCACTTGTTAGATGTTTATAAACACCTACAGGATTTTTAAAGAGCACAGGCATGTCCTTAGTTTCCCTCATGTTGTTGTTTACAGAAGGAAAGCCCTCATTACTGCTTATGTACACTCAACTACTTCCTGTCCTTCCCCCTTTGCCTGCTTCCTGTCATCAGCTGGCCGAGTCTAATAAAGCGGCTCCGGCTCTTCAGCCAGCTGCGGAGCTAACGATGGAACTGCGGATGCTCCCAGCTTGCTCCGTGGAACAGTGGACGAGTTCTCACGCAGCCCCGGTCGTTATTGTTCAGGAAGCACAAACAAGCGGGACCGAGTAAACACGGCCATTTAACATGTTGAGGTCTCCATTTATTGAAGCAAGATGCTGCTGGTAAAGACCCACTGAGTCTGGCATGTCTCAGGGCTGAGCTGACTGATTCATAACAACAGAAACACGACATTTACTGCTTAAGTGGTGAACAATTTAAAGAACTTCACTTAATTTCCATTTTCTGCTACTTTATACTTTAATTCACTATGTCTCAGATGAAAATATTGCACTTTTTGCTCCGATTCAGATGAATAATACAAAATATATTCAGAAAAAATATTGACAAGCTACATCAAAGTATGTAGAGTAGTTAAAATGAGCTCCTTCGTTACCAGCTGCAACATTTAAGTGGTGTACCCATTAATGCATCAACAATTATAATCCAATAATGTCATATATATATATATATATGCAGAACTTTTACTCGCAACAGAGTATAGCTCCACTGATTATTTCTACTTTTACTGAAGTAAAAATAAGTCCAAGAACTTCTTCTAAAAGCTGTTCCTGGATCTGTTTATTGAGCTTTTCTATGTAGAAACTGGAGAGACAAAGTTGCTCCAGAGCAGATTCCTCTTTGCCTTTTCTACCCCTCTTTCTTTTCCTCCCCACTAAACAGTTTACAGACAGGATCCAGCCCTAGGAAAGTATTTTTCAGGATTAAAAGGGGAACACATAACTGCTCTGTCTATTTATACCACCAAAAGTCGGTTCAATGAGGGAAAGAGACATAAGAGTAATGCTGTGTTACAGAATGACAGACAGTGGAGCTGGAGCGTTTTCTCTCAGCGGAGCTCGGCGCTCTGCGGGCCAGTTGGCTCCGACCGGCGCAGCAAAACACAGGGCCGTTGGCATGGCGACAGAGGAACACTTCCCTTCTAATTCGGACCCTCTCCGCCACAGAGACGAAGAATTAGAGACAGTGATGGACGTCTGTGCTGCTTCTCAAGCCATTTGTAGATGCATTATAATAGTTTACACAAGGCGCAGGTCAGGTTTTAGCAGCGGCCTGGCTGTTTTAGTGCACAGCTGGGATGAAAAGGCAGGAAGTAGTGTGCATACAGAGGCCTTGTCATGCACTCTGTGGTCAAAGCGGTCCGAGAGATCAGAGCTGGAGGTTCACAGAGTTTAGATGACCTACGCTTGATGCAAATCCTTAAGTGGGCCATAAAACTATTCATGCAGCTGCAAATTAAACAAGCTGACCTTTTCATGTGCTGTCAGATATGAAGTATGCCAAATGTCTAAACAAGAGGAAAATCTGATCTGAGAAATTAGATTAATAGATTCTATTATGTCGGGTTGTTTTCAGATGCAAGTCAAATGTCAGTACATGTTAATGCAGATGGATATCTTCATTGTGTAGCAACACAAACTTTTGATCATAGACTGTATAAAAGAAATGGATAGTGCCACTGTGACTGCATCCATTGATTTGTGGACTATGGTTTTGAAGCCTCAAGTTTGGTATTGTGGCCATCCCCATCTTGTTTTTTGAAGCAAGAAATAACTGTATTTGTGCGAGAGGGGGAAGCTTAGTTAGCAGCTAGTTCTAGCTAGGTAGCTAGGTGCACAGTCAGTCTTTGACCAAATGTTACAGTCAGCTTTAATAAAGTGAAAAAACACGGTTAGAGGGTCAAAGATCTTAGACGAAAAGCAACTTGTAAATCACAAGGTAGCCATGCCCCAAAGCACACCCTGCTTTATCGTCTATTTTACTCTAAATAGGACCATTGTTTACAAAATCAACAAAGAAAATCAAAGAAAACCTGAAACTAGTGATTGAGACTCATGAGAAAAATGTTTACTGAGGTAATGAATCATGTGAGAAGAAGGGTCATTTTCTCATACACTTCTTTACAATGTGACTTCTTTTTGCAACCAGTTGAGGCGCCCCCTGCTGGCCATTACAAAGAATGCCAGTTCAAGACACTTTTCAGACCTGGTGGTTGGTGCTTAGTTATGACACAATGTTAGACATTTGCAGTTTGACATTGTGATATATTGAAGGTTTATGTTTCTTTACATAGAAAGCAAAGAGCACCATTTAAGGCAAAGGGCTGATGTCAGTTAATACATTTACAGCATTTACCAATGTCAAAAACATAGGTTAAAAACTGTGAAGGTCTCTGAGGTTTTTCATGCTGAGGCAGTAAAGCAGTGTGCCGGCTTGAGAGGGATGAGGCTGTGAGGAAATTAAGTGTGTTTCCTCTCTGCTGGAGCAGACGGGCAGGGTGCTTTGTGCCTGACGCTCTGAGAAACACAGCCAAAAAAGGAATCAAACCGCTGCAGAGCGCTGCGAGCCTCGCAAGCTGCCAAACTGTTCCTGTAAAAGCACTCTTTTGGTTGAAGCCTGAACAGGAGAGCTTTGGAGAATGTAAAGAAAAATGTATACAGAGAGGGAGGGGGGGTGCATTGAATCGATTGTGTGCTCTTGCGGTCAGCCAGGAGAGCACCAGGTTACAATAAGCTGGAATGATCGCAATGAACAGTCTTGAATTAATGACTATTTATTTGGGCATGTGAAGTCTCCTCTGAGGGGAGCATACGACCAAAATAACTGGCTAGGACAGACTCATCAGTCATGTTGCTGTTGGAGTGTGTGGTGGATTTGTTACACTACGCTACAACTGTCAGTTTAGTGAAATACTCGCTGGTGTTGTTTGCAAATGTATATGGGGGGAAGGCAAGAGGGAGGGGGTCTTCTCTGCATTCTCACAGATGAAAAATAGTCCAAAGACTCCGCTGATTATTCAACATCTGGAACAGATTTGGGCACGTGAACTTGGTCCTGGTGGGATGCTCAGTATATTCTGAACAGGCTGCCTATGAAGAACTCATCAGTCTCACGTACACATAGCTGTATACTCTGAAGGTTTATAACTTCCCAAACACCCATGTCCTCCTCCTGATCCTCAAGGAGAGCTTCTAAGAGTTCACTTGTGTCTTGTGGTTTTCAAAGTTAGTCTTCTTTAAAAACCCTTCTGGTGCATGGAGAGCTTGTTTCAGCACTGCTACAAGAAACTAATATAAAAAAGTCTAACCTCCCTCTCTCCCACAATGACGTGACACAGTGAATCAACCAAGCCGGGGGAGACTCTGCACAGCCACACCTCTGTGAAAAAACACAATACTTCATCATCAGGACCCATCCCTGGCAAAATCACACCACAACATTACATTAGTGTTTTTCTTTCATCACAATGCCGTTCAGACACGAGCAACCACACCTCAGACCGGTTCATAGTGCATTAATGTAAACTCTGCACTGTTGAACAGAGCTGTTTTTCTCACTGCTAAACTTAATCTCTTGATTCCTTTACCATATACTTGATGTATTGTCAACAGGCTGGCTTTCTAACAAGTCTTTGTGAAAGGCTTAAGGCTGATAACCTATCAGTTGGTGCTGCTGGTGCAGCAGTTTCCTTCCCAGCACAAACACACAATTTGTCCACATAACACTGCTCTGCCTGAACCTCAGGCCTGACAGGCTGTCACCTTCAGAGCAGAGGGAAAACAGTTCACTTCAACTCCTTTTGAAAACTTTGTGCTGATGACATCCTTAAAATCCTTGATGTCTTTAATAAGGAACATGTTCACTAATTAATTGTTTTGTAGCTTGTAATAATGGACATTTGTCAGTAAAGGCGAGTCTCTTGCGTAGAACCATAGATTCCAAAATCCATTTTCATTTAGATATCTTGAAAATGGCCATGCCAGTCTTTCCTTGCCAAAATGTCTTTAAAACTCAGCAGGCTTTATAGTAGAAGTAGTATTTTGTGCCATTTATTTATTTTTTTAGTTAAATAATTATTTTTAATATTTATAAATGAAGGGGAAAAAAGCGAAATGAAGGTAGTGATACATTGTTTCGACTGTAAATTGTGATGTTATTCCTTCAATATAAATATATAATAAAAAAAATATATATACAAAATATATACATTATTATACTTATTTGTATCATGAATAAATACTTAATAGAAATAATATAAATATACCGTATATATATATATAAAATTATTATTATATTAATTATTAAAATAAATACATTACTATTTTTATTTGTTTCATAAATAAATATTTTTAAATAATTAAAATAATTCAAAATGTTAATTCTGACAGCACCAGTGTTCACTCTCTGGTGTTTCTTCCTCCCTCGGCTGTCTCAACACTTTTGACTGGCATTCTAATCTCTACATCGATTATGCTCACATCTGGCATCCAACATTTCTGCCAGTTGTGTTCTGACTACAGTTGGATAGAGACCAGGCTGTGGAGTCATGCATAAATTGACAACAGCTGCATGATTTTGTAACATTTTTACAAGTGTGTTACTTTGTTACAGCGCCCCCGCCCCCTGTAAAGAATGTAAATTCCTTAAGAAAACACAAGATGTCTTTAGTTTCTGATAACTGTCACTGATGACTGTACTTCTGCTTCGCAGAAACGCGTCACAGCTGAAGCAGCTGCAGGATCAGATTCTGTTGGAGCAACAGGAAGCAGCCAACTGGCAGCAGCAGCAGGAACAGCAGAGCCAGGAAGTCCCGCCTCTGCCCCAGCAACCAGCTCAGGAAGCGTCTCCACCTGCTCCACCTTCTCCACCTCTCCCACCTCCTCCCTCCTTCCAGGAGCTGGAGAGCAGCGCAACCATGCAGGCCAGCACCTTCAACTACGCCCGGCCCAAGCAGTTCATTGCTGCCCAGAGCCCCGGGAGCGGGGCGGGCTACGTCACCCAGTCCTCTGGCTCCTCAGGGTCCAGCCTGTCCTCCCCCCTGTCTCCTCCCACCTCACACAAGCCCTTCACCAGGGTCACCTTGCCCCCTTTCACCAAGGCCAGCAGCGTGGAGTCTCCAAGCTCTCCTTCCTTCCCGCCTCCACCTCCGCCCTTCTTCGGCTCCAGTAACCTGTCCTCTCCATCAGGCCCCGCCCAAGACTTCCCTCCTCCTCCTCCTCCACCTCCGCCTCCTCCGCCCATGTCCATGTCTCCAGCTTACTCAGATATGTCCTCGCCGTTCTCTTCCGTCCCTCCATCTCCAGCCTCCAGCTTCCTGTCCTCAGTGTTGCCCTCCACACCATCCTCCCCCGGCAGTCCTATAGTCAATGCCCTGGGCCTTCCCAAAGGCAACGGCACTGTGTAAGTATCAATGTCTGCCATGTTACATCAGTTCTATAAGTTCTTTCTGCATAGTGTGTCTCAGGCGAGTTGAGCTCCCTGTCAGATAAACCTGCTGGCAACTCGAGGCAGGATGTCTGCTAGATGGAAGATGACATGTTTACATTTTTATACAGCATGTTTACAGGAAAGCACTAACTAAAGAGTCATTTTAAACAAAACCTGCACACATAGACACAAACCTGTTCTCACGGTGCAGAAGAAAATACACACTCAGAGTGAAAGGTGAACTAAATACTAGTATACGTAGTTTTCGTATACGTTCCTCAGGTTGCTAGCTGTCAAGATCTATCACTTCACAGATTTTGACTTTGAGCTCTGCATATTGAGTTAGCTAATAATAGCTCTTGTTGTGTAGATAATCCTCTTCTGATGGCTATCCTGACGGGAGATGTTTTTTTCCTCCATCAAGGACATTCCACCTTAAACTCTTTGCCAGTAATTTTTCATCAGCCCCTCACTCTCTCCTGCACTCCCCCTCTCACCCTGGCATTCCTGCTGCAGTTGTGAGAGATAAGAAGACACATTGTGGAATGCTATAGCTGGACATGTCCAGATAAGGGTGGATGTGAGAGAGCCAGAGAGGGAGCAAAAGGAACCTAGAGAGGAAAGGGCAATTGCGACGTGTTGTGATAACGTGCATGCGTCACGGAGCGTGGCGTTAATGCTGACAAATGTTTCTGCTTTGTTTTGCAGCAAAGCGTTCCCCAGGAAGCCCTCGGTCACCAGGACACCCCGCGTGGCCTCTGACTCTGACATCCAAGGATCCAAGGACGCTGTCATCCAGGACTTGGAGAGAAAACTGCGCTTTAAAGAGGAGCGCATAAGCAATGGTCAACAGGTGTGTGTGTGGTAGTCTTTTAGCTTAATTTCATCACTGAAACTGTGTGTTTGCAGGCAATCAGAAGAATGAGCGTGTTCAGTAACACAGATTAACAATCATCCCAACAAGTTATGCAACTATTTATGAAAAAAGAGTGTATTTAAGCTTTTGTGCCATGCACCCTCAATAAAATCCATGTTTTCTCCATTTAAATTCCATCCATAATTAACTCAAGATACATAGCTGATGGTGTGTATAAGTGTGTGTTGTGCAACTCACACACTAACCCCTGCTGACCCCATTAATCCCTGCTTCCAGAGGTTAACCTATGAGGAGAAGATGGCTCGCAGACTGCTGGGTGCTGACAACGCTGCCACAGTCTTAAACACACAGGATACAGAGGAGGAGCCGGTCACGCAGGTACGAAGGCTCTTTATTAGGAGCCACACACCTGGAGGGGGAAATCACACACATACACACTCACCTGAGTACATACAGGCATGGAAACGTTTGAGCAACATGTCCACACCAGCAGTGTTTACCTGCATGCATACGACACAAACACCTTTCTATTTTCTTTTTTCTGTCCACTGATACTCATTCCTTTCTGATGACTGCTGGCTTTCCTTAACATGCTGTTGAATCAGAGCGCACACCCCCCACCCCCTGTCCCTGTAAACACTGTTGAAGAGTTATGAAAGCAGGGTATAAACACTGTAAAGTCCTCCAGAGCCCTCCATAAAAAGCTCTGTTTATGGAAACTGGTAGAAACCAGTGTGGCTGCAAACAGGCAGTGGAGTAACACTGTTTGAATGATCGTGTAGCTGTGAGCCACCAAAACTTTCTGACGAAGTGTCAGAATGTAGCACCTCCACACAGTGTTAGTTGTTCATTCACAGAGGAACTGGATTTCTTTTTTTTTTTTTGCACAAATGTTTGCTACATTTTAATCCTCATTATGACTTATTTCCACCCATGGAAGACACTATCTGTTAAAATTGTATTTAGATTTTTGTCTACAAGAAAAGTAATTTTCTGGTGTTTTTGGCGGCCCCTGTGGTCAAAAGCGGTAGTATTTGCACCAGCACCGCTTATGAGTAATAATATTTTTAGATTCATATTTTTGCCTGTGCTCTATCACTGTCCCTTTTTTCGGTCAGTTCTTTTCTTTCTGTTTTTGCTCATCAGCCATAACCACAACATATAATTATCTAAAAAGAAAATCTCCTGCTTCTTTAACTTATTAGCATACTATTTATAAAACCGCCTGTGAAAATGTAAACAAAGGCTCTTCCGGCTGCGTGCCGTAAATACTATTGAGGAATCAGACACAGACATACAATAACTCTAAAGAAATAACAAATCAACCAGTTAAAAAGTCTTTGTAGCTGCTTTAAATCAGGGCGGATGACAGCATGTAGACGGAGGAGAAACTGGCTCTGAATGACACACTGTCACACACTGATTAATTAAGTGAAGTCACAGTGCAGATGTAGTGAACACCACAAGAACACAAGTTGTGTCTGCAGTCTGTCATTAGGAGTGATCTGATTGGTTGTTGCACTGCAGCACTGCATGTCTCTGAGCACAAACTCTTGAATGCATCATGAGACATTATATTCTGATACCTTGGCATGTGAATTTGAATGTTCTGATTTGACAGCAGGTAAGATTGAACACGCACACACACATTAAAACACACAATAACTGTGTTTGCCACCCTGTGTGATGCTCAGTGACAGTGCAACACACAGACAAAACACCTTTTTTCTCTCAACAGGAAGACAAGTCATCTGATACAGAATTTTTCCCTCAAAAGGTGTTTGAAACCTTCGTTTCTCTCTGTCACCTTCGCTTAGAGCCTGACCGATATGGGATTTTTGAGACTGATTCAGATGCCAATTTTAGAGAACAAATTCACAGATTACCAATTTCGCAGCTGATATAGAAAATGTCAGAACTGGAATTAAAAAATAGACCTTTTTTTTGTGAGTTGTGCACCAAATTGGCACTGATATAATGATGGAACAGTACTCAGGAGGCAGCAGTCTTGAAACAAATAACTTTATTAAAGAATATTCAACATTATTAAACATTATAGATAAGATGCATGGTATTGTCAACCACTCCTAGAAATGATAACTGAGAATATTATGGTTAACTTAATATTAAATAAATACTTAAACTTCAGTAAATTGTTCAGGATCAAAGATAGGAACAAAGTATTTTATATATATATATATTAATGTTTACTTTTATTTATTTACCATATATAAATGCCTATAGATAAAATACTAATTACAAAAAAAGAACAGTTTATTCTAAAAAGGTTTCATATAGGAGAATATAATCAATTATATACACCAATACCACTAGATACTGATAATTTGGGAAATATTGGCCCATAAAATCTCCATAAATCAGTCGGGCTCTACATTCACTGTGTGTAAATGTTCACACAAAGTCACGCTTAAGGCTGAGCTATGTTCACTTTGACCAGAACAGGATCAGGCCTGGGAATGCTGATAAGGGAACAAATGGCACACTAAAGGCAGCAGTACAGAAGTTGTGTTTCTGTCCTTGTGGTTCAGTATTCACTGTGTTGTGCATTCACAAGCAGGTGTGTCTGTAAACACGACAGAATGGAAGTGATTGAGCGTGTGTAAGACTTGGTCTCTGCACCTTTTAGCATGTTGTAGCTTGATTGCAACACACACACACACACACACACACACACACACACACACACACACACATTATCTGTCAGCACGTTTACACAGATTGCACTTTGTTCTGACTGTGCTTCCATCACGCAATGCATGCTGTAATGTTAATCTGCATTTAAGATTTAACCAGCAATTAAGTTAAATCTTTAGAAAGTAAAGATAATTGAATATTATGCTGTTAGATTTTAAGAAACAAAGGAACATGCCGCAGCAGCTGCCTCGGTGCTGTTACTGCACAGGATAATACCTCAGGAGATCAGGATGGGCCACTTCTGTGATTGCTGTCGTTATGAGCGGCAGATTGAAGATAAATGCTGGTTCTGCAGCTGTTCCCCAGGCCTGTCATTATCTGTGTGATGTGTCATCGAACCACGCTGCTCTGCAGATGTTCTCCGCCTCAGCAGAGCTGCAGTGATGAGAGATTGATGGAGGTGGTGTGGGAAGGAGGAGTGGCTCATCTGGGCAGAAAGAATTAGAAAATTGGGAGAAAGTTGGTAGTTTGGGTGACAATGAAGACAGGTTAATGTGTGTGTATAGAACGTGGAACAGGGATTGTTGATAGCTCTCTGCATGCTCTTACATGTGCTTGCCTTTGCCACGTGATCACACAGACCTCATTTCTATCTCAAGTCTTTTCTCTTGTTCACTCTCCTTCTTCTCTTTCCTCGTAGGAATACAAAGTGTCCAGCTTCGAGCAGCGTCTGATCAGTGAGATCGAATTCCGTCTGGAGCGTTCTCCCGTGGAGGAATCAGACGAGGACGTGCAGCACGATGAAGACTCTGCCGGCCAGGGGGTGGCACCGTCCTTCAACCAGAAGCTCAAACACTACAAAGTCTTTGAGGGCATGCCAGTCACCTTCTCCTGCAAAGTTCATGGAGACCCCAAACCAAAGGTGGGGGATTGTTAATGAAAGAATGTCAGCAACCTGAATGATTTCTTGGTGATGATGCTGTGGCGATTATTAATAATAGAAGGATATTTGGTCATGCTGAGGCATTTATGATGGCTTGGCCTCGTTGCTTTGGGAGTTGCTGATGTGTGATGTTGATGATGGAGGGTGTAGATATTGTACATATGCTCCGTGTTGTGATAAGAGGCCTGGCCCGGGCCGGCTGCCTGGCGCTGTCCACATTAATGGCATGGTGATGACAGGCTTCAGAATGAACTGACGAAAAAAAAAAGAAAAGCAGAGAGGTAAAGGGCAAAGAGGGTTAGAGCCCTGCATTAATAGAATTTGAATATGATATGTTTGTTTTCTCTTAAACCATAACTTGTCTGATAGTTAACGTCTGTTCTGTCTCAACTTGTGTCACAGGTCTACTGGTTTAAAGATGGCAAGCAAATCTCCAAGAGGAGCGAACACTACAGGATCAGCCGTGACGCTGATGGAACCTGCTCCCTGCACACTGCTGCAGCCTCGCTCGACGATGACGGCAACTACACCATCATGGCAGGCAACCCTGAGGTGAGCAGACGGATGCAGAGCTCTGAAACACAACCTAAGATATTATACATACAAATAATAAATAATAGTCAAATACACAGTACACATACACACATATTAGATTATGACACATATTAATTTAGGAATTAATTAGTGTATTTATTTATTTTTTAAATTGTAAACATTTTTTTATTTTTTTATTTGTTATTATATAAATATATAGTTATACAATATTTTATTTCTATTTCTATTTTAAAAATGTTTAATGTTCATTTATTTTTATTATATAATAGAAATCCTATAGATATGTATCTAATATTTATAGAGTATGCTGAGGTTTCTTCTGTGATCTATGTTATTCTATATTGAGCTTTCTCAAACTATTTTACTGTGTCTCTCCTTGTCGCCTTGGTGCCGTAGTGCTGCTGTATCATCACAATTTCCAAATATGGGATCAATAAAGTCCATCTATCTATCTATTAAATGCAATACACACACACACACACACACACGCACACACACGCACACACACACACACACACACACACACGTGTTTGGCTGCTTCTAAGAAGATGTCAGCGCCCATTAGCGAGAGAATAATGAGTATCAAGATAATAGTCTCCAGCCTGAAGAGGAAGAGGGCGTTGAATGAGACGGGAAATCACTAAACCCTCATGAGGGTCAAAAGTCCACGCGTTACATTCTCAAACAGCCTTTTCCAGCTCTAACACTCACATTTTATTTCCTCCTCCCTGTCTGACTGCTGCTTTTGCTGCGGTGGATTGTCAACACCTCATAAGCTTCCTCTCTCTCTCTGTTTCTCTTCCACCTCACAGGGCAGGGTGAGCTGCACCGGCAGGATGATGGTCCAGGCTGTGAACCAGCGAGGTCGAAGCCAACGCTCCGCACCTGGACACATGCGCAGGTGAGGCTTCGCTGACTGACAGGAGACGGAGTTTAGAGACTAAACAGAATATGTTTCATTCACGAGCTGGAGCTGCTGGCTGGCACATGTGCTGCAGGCTGCTCACCATCTGCGCCACTGCTGTACTCACTCACACACACGTTTAATAGCATTTTTTTTTTCTAATGTCAAATGTTCCAAGAAGCTGCTGTTTACACAAATGTTTGCCGTGAGCTGGACCACAGTTATTTTCCTCATTGAACTGTCTATTTCAGGAAAGAAAAGCTCCATGTTAATGAGAGGGAACACCTGTTTGCTATCGTCTGTTTTTTTCAATGCTCTAATGGCGTTGTATATACAGTGTGCATTCATCTGAGTCCAAATATAGAAAAAATGCACAGAAGATCACAGGCGCTCCTCACAAAACACACCTGTAATCTGTTATCAAGATGAACACTCCCTGAGATGTTGTGAGTGAGAAGAGAGATGGAGATAGCAATCAGTGTCTCCCACTCTCTTTCTTTTCTCTCCCTGGTTGACGTGCAGGCAGAGTGGTGATGTCATTGCTATAGGGTAGAATCATAGGAACACCTATGGGTCCTGACCTGCTGTACAGGGTTGAGGGAGACTCTCATAGATCAAGAGAGAGCGAGTGAAAGGATGCCAGAGCAGGAAATAAGAAAAGGCCCCAAAAAGTTCTCAGATTCATGCTCTTGAGGAAGTTTTACACTCAACAAATGGCTTTGTGCAAATAAAATACCTCTAAAACCTAGAAATTGTTAATATTCTTTAACAAAAATCTGTCGTTTTCTGACAAAATTAAGATTTTTCAGTTAAAATACCACCTATTTAAAAAGATAAATAAATCTGAATGGAAAAATGCCTAAGAACATATCCAGAAGTGTATTTTTTTTAAAATCCTAAATGCTGTCTCTTCCCTCTCTCTGTCAGGCCCAGGTCCAGGTCTAGAGACAGCGGTGATGAGAATGATAATATCCAAGAGCGTCACTTCCGCCCCCACTTCCTGCAGGCGCCCGGCGACCTCATCGTTCAGGAGGGCCGACTGTGCCGGATGGACTGCAAGGTAAATACACGCCCCTCGCTACTCAGAGTGCAACCTGTGCCAACACGGGTGTACAACATGATTAAAGGGGGAAGGAAGGTCAGCGTGACGCCCTGTATTGGCTGAAACACTTTCCATATAAAACATTATTTACTGATGACGATAAAGAGATTCCTGAACATGTTTTACTGTGCTGAAGTTCACAGTTTAACCCTTGTGCTCCACTAGAGACATTTTTGTGTTTGTTTTTATCATTTTGACTTGTGGATAAAAAATGTCCCCATTGAAACACAATGGTGACATTTTTTAATCCCACAGCTATTACATTATAAAATAATGTATTTTATAATATCAAGCTTTAAAGAGTCTCGGCTTGAAATTTTTATTTTTTACAATTTTTCACAAAATTGAGCCATTTTTGCATATTTGTCCTATGGGTCAAACACATGCTTTTTTTTGGTTTCTACTAGGGTTATTGCCACTGGATTAGGAGCACTGCAGTGTTTTATGCACTATATGCAAAAAAACCAAACCCTTGCATTAAGCATACAGAAAAAAAAATCAATTTGGGTTTTGTTTTGGGGTTGTTGTTTTTTCATTTTAAAAAAAAAAAAAAGTTATCATGTAAATAAACTGGCATTTACAGGGTTAAAATTCTGAAAACTATTTTGGGAAGTCATACTATAGTAGTATTGGTAGTATGGGGCGTCAAAAATATGGCCAGAAATGACAGAAATATTTGGCACTTATAATCAGTTGGTTGAAAGTTTTAACTCAGTGAAAGTTGGAAATAATATTAATTTATAATTTTATGGCATTTTTTTAAAATACAGACAAAGGTTAAGATTTGCTGTACTTATCACGATATGGCTTTCCTTGGTAAAAAGATTCATATGAGAAGTCACTGGAGTGTGTTTGGTCAGACATCACGACATCACAGCTTTGAGACTTTGAGACAGTTTTAAAACTTAAAAGAAGAAAAAACAAATTATATGCTATGTTTTTTTTGGTCTGGTATGGCATGTCAAGCTATGACCTTTAATGTGAAGAAGACATTTTTTTATGCACCACGGTCCTTTTTAGGGGTTAGTCAGAATCTGGTATTTTTACTTTAACCCTCTTTTAAGCCTGTTGACTTACAGTAAATTTAATCTATTGTGATCACAGTCTAAAATAGCAGAATAGTTCATCTGACAGCCAACTTTTGCTTCAGCCTCCTGTGCTTCCAATCTGTAGGTGAACACAGTATCCAATCCACATTACTCTTTGATAAAGGAAAGAAAGAAGCTTTTAAAATAAGACATGCCTGGAAAGAAGAAAAATGCCCGCACCAAAGAGAATATGTTAATCATAGTAATAGAGAAAGCCATTTCAGATCCGCCCTTTAATTCAGCGCCTGTATTGCTTTCAGGGAGGCTCCACGTCTGCGCTGCCAAAGAAACATTTCCCTTTCCGTGCATTCCAGTTTCTTTAGGGAATAAAAACTCGCGGAGACTAGATGTTTCATCACTTCCTCACGTTATGAATGGCTCAAAGCAGACAGGAAGAATACAGAGGTGTCATTTTTCAGGGATTAAGTGGGATCAGGTTTTCTTCAATTATTTCCCCCCCACTACCACTCCCACCGCTCACGCTCATTTTCTCTCTTTATCTTCTTCGTCATCACCTTGGCTTCTGCCAGCCTGCAGCACTTAGAAACTCTTTGAAAGCTGGTACATGTAATAAAAATAAAACAGACCCACAATTAACTCACTATAAAAAGACTGACTTTTTTTAATGTTTGTCAGAAATAAACCGAGAGTCTCCATTCCTTGCCCTTAATGTCAAGGATATTTATAGCAAATATTTATTTCCAGATCATTTGTGGCTTTCCAAACTTTCCATGCTTAAAATGTCCCAACTTCTAAAAGCGTATTGGGACGCTTCCAGAAATACTTATCACTGCTGAGTCTGCTCTCTGTTGTGATCATGGATGGATTACTGAATGAGCCTGCTGGAGTCAACTACAAAGAGACACAAAAAGATCACAAAGAGGGGAAAAATTAGATACCGAATGACTACAAAGAAACATGCAACAACTTCAAAGAAAATACAAAGAGACACAAAACGACTACAAAGACACACAAAAAGATCACAAAAAGACACAAAGAAACTACCAAGAGACACACAATGTTTACAAAGAGACACAAAACGACTACAAGGACACACAAATACATCACAAAAAGACACAAAGACAGTACAAAGAGACACAATGTTTACAAAGAGACACAAAACGACTACTAGGACACACAAATACATCACAAAAAGACACAAAGACACTACAAAGAGACACAATGTTTACAAAGAGACAAAAAACGACTACAAAGAAACACAAAAAGACCAAAAAGTCACAAAACAGCTACAAACAACTACTAAATAAAAAAGAGGCAAAAATGTCACAAAGTCTATGTAAGAAAGGGGGGCGTTCTGCACGTCTTTGCCCAGGGACCCGTTGTTTCATAATTATGTCCATCCGTCCACATCCACATCCACAGTGGCACATTTTGCCAGTGGGCACAGTGATTGAGGTCATGTGTTACTTTGCAAAGAGACACTAATCTTTTCTCAGTTTATTCCCATGACAAAGCACAGAGGCGCCCAGGCTCCTCCAGACAAACACAACACAGACAGATTAACCAAACACTGCTGTTTCCATACTCCCAATAAACACATACAGCCCCCACAGAACACATGCAGCTAATATACTCATTTTGTCCAACACAAACAAGCACAGTCTGCTCCATGGACAAGCATTCACACGTTGAGTGGATTTTAATGCTGCTGTGTCCCACCTGCAGGTGAGCGGCCTGCCCACTCCAGACCTCATCTGGCAGCTGAACGGACAGACCATCCGGCCCGACTCCGCCCACAAGATGCTGGTGAGGGAAAACGGCGTGCACTCATTGGTCATTGAGCCCGTGACCAGCCGCGACGCGGGCATCTACACCTGCATTGCCAGCAACCGCGCCGGGCAGAACTCCTTTAACCTGGAACTCATCGTTGCAGGTAAACAGGGACTTACAAAGCATTGGTCAGAGCAGACGATACATGTTGGCATGTTTTGGACCAAGAAAACATCTCAATAACAAACTCTTTCCACAGCCAAAGAGATGCACAAGCCCCCTTCATTCGTCGAGAAGCTGCAGAACACAAGTGTGGCTGAGGGTCATCCTGTACGACTGGAGTGTCGTGTCACAGGGGTTCCCTACCCACAGATCTTCTGGAAGAGGGAGAATGAGTCATTCACTCACAACACAGACAGAATCAGGTAAATAAAATGTCTAGATTAAGAATAAAAATAAATATATATATATATTTTACTCTTTTTTAATTTATTTTTTAGATTTTTACATAAACAATATATAACAAGACAAAACATTTTTGAAAATACTGTGCTATAGTATAGTATAAGGAACAATAAATAAATAAAAATAAATATTACAAATATATTTTAAAAATTCTGAAAACAAAAAATACATTAAAAACTTTTAATTAATGGAAATAATACTCGCAAATGTATAAAAATATAAAAATGCATTAAATAAAAATATCAAACAAAAAAATTCTAAAAACAAATGGAAAAAATAAGAAAATAAATAGAATTTTTTTTACTTGCTTCACCCTGCATTTGCCCCAGGTTAATGACAACAGAAAATGTAAATAATAATAATAATAATAATATATTTTATTTATAAGCACCTTTCTAAACACTCAAAGACACTGAACAATAATTAAAACAAAACAAAACAGGAAATGAAAATAAGACAAGAAATTAAACAAAAACTAATAACTAACTTTAGTAACTTTAACTAAACTACATTTTTGTTAATTTTCTCTCCCAGCATGCACCAGGACAACTGTGGCTACCTGTGCATGATCATCCAGCCAGCCATGAAAGAGGATGCCGGCTGGTACACTGTGTCAGCCAAGAATGACGCCGGCATCGTATCCAGCACTGCACGTCTCGACGTCCACGGTGAGTTCTGACTCTAAAACACACACTGCTCATTAACCCTCCTGTTATGTTCGTTTCTCAGGAACATCAATAACATTCGTGGGTCAATTTGACCCGGGGCATGTTTAATTATCCAAAAGTGTCAGAAACTAAAAAATCCCAATAAACATTGTTTATATTTCATCAACTCCATTACTAACCATTTCAATCAACATTTAGTGCAATGGTGTTCTTTACCTCTTACAGATCATGGTCCAATGAGGATAATTCACTCGTTTTTCATAAAAAATGCATGTTAAAACTTTTTTTAAATCTGAAATTATGTATCACAATGCCAGTTATAATGGTGATGACTGCTGCAATGTGCCATTGAAATGTGATTCCAAATAAAGACAAAATGTACAAAAAAAACTTTTTTCTATGTACATCGGAAAGACCTACAAATAAAATAGAATAGTTTTACATGACATTAAGTTTTTGAAAAACATTTTTTTTTATTTTTTATTTTTTTATTTTTATGGAGCGATAAATTAACATGAGTCATCTCTTCTGCTCAAGGTCAGATTGACCATTGTACAGTATCTATGTAATATAAACATGCAAATATGTGAAATTAACCATTTTCATTTTATGTTGATTACACTTATTAAGCCAAGCAGAAGAAGTTTCATCCTGAAAAGATACTTTGAAAATTTTTTTTTTATTTTTAATCTTTGAAATGGGTCAATTTGACCCACAACATAACAGGAGGGTTAAATCAGACACTTCTTGAAAGGCTTTTCTCCTCTCTACACATTATTAACCCCTCTCTGCTCCACCCCTCAGCTCAGTGGCAGCAGCCTAACCACCCCAAGCCCAAGAAGGTGCGTCCCTCCACCAGCCGATATGCCGCACTGACAGAGAGAGGGCTGGACGTGAAGGCGGCCTTCTTCCCCGACTCCAGCCCGCTGCAGCCCGGCGGCCTGGTGGAAAGTGACGACCTGTAGAGACCACAGGGAGGTCACGCCCTGAAACATCCTGAAAGCTGCCCTTGTTCCCAGCAGACAAATACTTTATGACGGCGGCGAGGGGCAGAACATAACCTTTGTCCACCTGAGGGACTCTATCATTGAACTGAAAACCGAACTAAAGGGTCGGTGGGCAGAGTGAGCTGGTGCAGCCGTGGTTTTCATATGTTTTTATAGTATGACACAACCCATTTTATTTCAGCATTCATCGAGTTGTTTCCCTTTTTATTAACTGGACCTGGAAAATGATTGAAGTGTGGAAAGACTGTTCATAAATATGCTCTCTCAACTGTACGGTTGACTCTCTTTCGCAAAGGGTTGTCTGATTAAGTGCCTCTCATGACTGTTAAGATAAAAAAAATTAAACAAAGAATTACTATGCATGTTCAAGTGGTGCCATTTGATATACACAGACTAATACTGTATCTATACGTAGCACTCCACCAGCTGTTTAAAAATAGACATGCGGGAGAAACGGTGACTTAAGCAGAGGCTGAATGACTCAAAGCACTGTAGCTTTGACGAAGGAGATGACAACCTTTTATTATGTGGGCTTGTGTAGCACAGAGCTCAAATCTACAGTATCTGGTTGTAACTGCAGTATCATACAGTTTCAGTGTTGTCGTAGGTTAGCTTACAGATATCGGAAAAAGGCCGGACCTTACATACAGTATGTTTTTTTAGCAAAAGAATAAGGTTTGGGTAAAAGTACGCTGACACATGGATGAGATTTGTTTGAATTTAAGGAAGTTTGGACACATCAAGGAGGGAAAAGAGATGGAAAAAAGCAGGTTTTTGGGGACAGACATGAACTTTAATATAGTAAGTTAACACTTGATAGACGGATGTGAGTGAAAAAGTGAAAAATGGATGAAAACTTTGGCGATTGAGGGTCATTTTTGTGATTTTTTTTTCTTTGGTGGTTTATTTTAAAAGGGTGACTAGCAACGTTCTCACTCAAGAGAGGGTGCTGTGAAAGGTTTCAGTGTATTTGTCTCATACACACACACACACGCACACGCACTCACACACACGCACACACACACGCGCACACACACACAGATTGTCCATTTTATTTTTGTATAAAAATTTCCAACAATCTTGACATAAATTATATCAGCAACCTTTTGTTCACAGACAAAGCAATCCTTTCTGTATCATGAAGTTTTATAAAAATATTTACTGCCTTAAATCACTTTTAGGCTTAATGCAAACACGATTTCTTTGCATGTTATTTTTGGACACTTGTACAGTGCCAAAAGACTGTTTCCAGGATGTATAAAAACACTACTTTTTTCTAGTATTCAGGGGTAGAAATCACTCTAAGCTGGTAGAAAGTGAAAAGCAAGGTATATTTATATCTATTATTTTTGTCACCTCTGTAATACTATACAAAGTGGACATCTTTTTCTGTCTGTTCAGAGCTTGCATCAGCTGACAGTTACTGTGTTTGCACATTTCTATGCCAATCAATGCCTGTATATGGATTGTTCTCCTGATATTATTTTAGGTTATGAAAGTTAATAAAAATCAAACTCTTCAGAGACAGCGTGAGATGTTTTTATAGACTGGCAGGCGCTTCCTAAAACATTAAGAGAATGCCAAAAAACACATTATCAGCCAGAGTGGAAATTTTTGCTAAGAATGCTAATCAGAGTGTAATGTAATCCAATCCTTTAAAGGGATAGTTTGGATTTATTGAGGTGGGGTTGTATGAGGTCCTTATCCATAGTCTGTCTCCAGTAGATGGGGTCAGCATGCACCCAGTTTAGAGAAGCAGCCAGGAGTACTGGCACAGAAGCTAAGCTAGGTAGTGCTAACAGCGAGGGAATGAACCTTTTTAAATATGCGGATGACATGGCCCTGGTGGCTCACCTGACTGACACCACTGCTCTGGACCGGTATCAGCAGGCTGTTGAAAACCTGGCACAGACTTTTAACCAGCTCTGTCTTGAGCTAAATGTCCAGAAGACCAAAGAGCTGTGCTGTGGGGGCAGAAGAGAGTCAGCAACCGCTCTTTTTAAACCACTCAGCATCCAGGGTCAGCTGGTGGAGCAGGTTGAGTCTTTTAAATACCTTGGAACTGACCTGGACAACTGCCTCTCCTTCTCTCAGCATGCAGACACCATTTTTTTAAAAATCCCAACAGCGCCTCTACCTTCTGAGGAAATTAAGGACTTTCAATGTCAGCACACATGTTTTAACTCTGGTCTACCAGTCCCTCATTGAATCCATACTCACTTTCAATATCTCTTCCTGGTACAGCCTCCTCTCATCCAAACACAAGACCAAACTTTCCCGTACAGTTAACCAGGCCAGCAAAATCATTGGAGCACCACAAACCCCCCTCTCAGAACTGTACAGCCGGTCTGTGATCAGGAAGGCCACCCTGATCACAGAAGACTTTTCTCACCCCCTCCACCACTGCTTCCAGCTGCTGCCATCAGGCAAACGCTATAAGGTTCCACTGGCCAGGAAAAACATCTACAAAAAATCCTTCGTCCCCTCTGCAATAACCACCCTGAACAACAAAAAATGAACACTCTGTTGCTTTTAACAGCCCCCCCCCCCCCCCCCCCCCCCTCCTCCTTTTTAGCATGATTGTACACATTTTTGTGTTTTTAATGTTTGTTTGTTTCTTAGTGTTTTTTATATGAGCCTGTCAAAAACGAATTTCTGTCACTCGTGACAGACAATAAAGTTCTATCTATCTATCTAAGATGGGGGCCCACAAAAAAAAGAAATATAAATATTTTGTTTATGTGCGAGCTATAGATTTTGAATATTTTCACCGCTTTACCTCAACAAGGAACTAAAGCTTTTATCTATGGTCCAGACTAAATAAATAAAAACAGCAAAACATAATTTTACCAGAGCTGCTGGTCTTACACTGCCTCTTTTGGTTAGTTTGTTTGTTATTGTCTGACTTTGGTGTTTTAAGGGTAAGTTCAGATTCATCAAAATCACACAATAATGCAAACTAACTGAATAACTGCAAAGTAAAATGAATGTTTCTGTCAAAGGTAGTGATGGTTCGTTCGCGACTGATTTGTTTGAAAGAACACATTGTTGACGTGAACGAACCGAACCGAATCACTGCCCGAAAAGAGCCGTTCTTTTCTAAACTTCAGATGAGCTCTCCTCTATCCCATTCTCTGGCTGTGTCCCAATGTCAAGGATCCTTCCTTGATAGGCTCCTTCCTTCGGAGTCGGGTCCTACAGAGGCGAGGCCAGAATCCTTTCTATCACTGGTATAACGCACAAACGGAACAGCCTTCAGTGTGCATCGTTGTGTAATTGGAGGTCCTGCTTAAATTCAGTGCCCCAATTTCAAAATCAGTTCACAACATGGATGTGGCTTTGGCATCAGCTCTCTGACACATATTAGTGGAAATGGAAGAAGATGCTTTCAGGTTCAATCTCCACGATTTAGCAAGTAAAGGCCACAAAGTGGATTAAACCTGAATATTTCACTGATCCTGGCTGAATTTGGCCGCTACTTAGTTTCATAAAAGCAGCGGCGCATAATTCATCATGGAAATGTCTTCTATGATTTTGAGTACATTATGAGTACAGTACAACAGTTATTTATAAATAACAATAACGGATAATAGTGGACTGTCGGTCCCTGTAAACACAATAAACAAATGTATAACTTTCTGAATGGCATAGCAACCTATTACTTTGTACTTTGCACATAGTACATCATCAGACTGAGGCATATGAATTAACAATTAATAACTTTGGCGACTGAGATGGCATCAATTAACTTAACTGGCAATGTATCAAGATGACGTTTATTATCTTTTAGCTGAATATTCTGGCATTTGTTTATGGATATGGTGTGCTTGACTTTGAACACAAGTTTTGTAAGTTATGTGATAACAAATATTCATTGTAAACTGAAAATACTTTATTTAAATTCATATTGTGCCGCCGGCGTCGCTGTTTCTTCGCTCGCCATTTTTAAATCTCCATGCGCAAGGCATTATGGGTACACAGGGTGCACGGAGGATACACACATGCATCCTTGGAATTTGGTCAAAAGAAGGACTCTGTCGTCTGGAGGATCCTGGTCACTGGGACAGTCCTTCGGCAGATGTCGATGACGTAGTATCCTTCAAATTCAGCCGTTTGAGGACATTGGGATACAGCTTCTCTCTCAAGACCTTCTTCCTCTCCTTCTTCTTCTTGTGTTTAACCAGTGTAATAGTTGCATTACTGCCTTCTGCTCTGGAGCTCCCTCTGGAATGAACTAACTGGTAGCCTGACACAAGCGTAGAATGCAACGGGGATGTCTGACAGCAATGTAAAATTGAAAATATTTTAAATATAGTTAACACTTTTTGATGATAATTTTTTTAGATGGCTAAAATACATTTTGGTGCTGCCCCTGTCCACAGCAGCACATTGCTTATCTTCTGTGTCAGTACTCCTGTCTGCTTCTCCAAACTGGAGCGTGCCAATCGCCATCTACTGTAGGTAATACACTGACTATGGATAAGCACTTCACAACCCCACTTTAAAGAAAAATCAAAACTATCCCTTTAATAGAAAATACAGTGTTTAGCACATTTACAGATTAAAGAGAGATCATAATCGAAGGTGCTCATTTGGTAACAGCATGCTTCAGTGAATGGAGCAACCGACGCAGCATTTCAAATCTCATCACCGAGCATGACAGTCACCTCCAACCCCATCCGTCCACACTCCTGGTCCAGAGCTGTAACCAGACACTCAAAACATTCCCAGAGCTAAAAATACCCCCCACCTCCACCACTACCTCTAATTTCCTCCAGCTGCAGCCCAACATGCTGGCCCCTCTACAGGCCCCTCCAGAGGTGAGCTCAGGGGGCCGCTGGTGGGGGTGGGGGGTGAGGGGGGGACATGTGCTGGCTGTGAGGGGGTCTCCCGGGGGCGTCGGGGAAACAAAACACGAGCGCTACGATCAGTGGCGGGCGCTTTTCAGTCATGGAAAAAGACCAACAGCGTTCAATCCACTGATCAAATTTAGGACCTCAGGGCACGGAGGTCTGGACTGGGCCAGACACTCTGGAGTCAGCAGTGTTAGTCATGACCGAGTGTCACACACACACATCAGGCCACGCCTACTGTGGCTGGACGGAGTGACTCAGCAGAAAGACGGAGCAGCAGGACAGTAATCCTCCGACAGATGTGGTTTTCTGTCTCCTATGTCAACAACTTACTGCGTTTTTACAAGTTGTGCCAAGATTTTGTTTAATCTTGTGTTTCGCAGCAAGAAAAGTTTGAATGTCCACGTTTCATGTGTCAGCTGTTCCTCAGTTATCAGTAACACAGAGCCCTCCCCCCTCTTATTCTTGAAACAAGACTTACAGTTTTAAAGTAAAAATTACTGAGACCTTCATCTGCCTCACTGTCCTTGTTTTTGAGACACATACAGAGAATTCAGATCCACAGATTCCCTACATAGCCAGCTGCAGTCCTCCATCCACCACCAGCACCTGTCCTGTAATGTAGGGAGACTCCAACAGAAAGAGGACAGCCTGAGCTACCTCCTCCGGCTCGCCAAATCTCCCCAGTGGGATGGAGCGCACCCCGTCCTCCTCCTTCAGCCCTGCGGTCATGTCAGTGCGGATGAAACCTGGCAGTAAAGGGGAGAGGGACATGAAAAAAATCAGACTGATAGGATAAGAGAAACTTCACTACAAAAAGTGAAGCCAGTGAGGAGAGATGGAGTGGTAAAGTACCAGGAGCCAGCAGGTTGACTCTGACATTGCGTGAAGCGACCTCTTTAGCCAGAGAGCGTGTGAAGCCCTTCAGACCGGCTTTACTGGCGCTGTAAACACTCTGGCCAACGTTCCCTTTCAGGCCCACAACAGAGCCTACGAACAACAAACAGACGTCCATTAAAATCACTTAGTATGACAGAAATGTTTCAAAATTAAACACTGGAAGGACTCTACTACAGTATTTGATGCCATTATGTTTAACCCTCTGAACCCTAAGCGGTTTCAGTGCTTTTTTTGGTTTCTTTCATGTTTTACTTACTGGTGCCTCATCTTCTCACCAATATAAAATCCCAGCACCACTATGGAAACAATTAGGGCTTTAAATCAGAAGTACTTGAAATTTGTTGCCACAGTTACAATGCCATCAATTGCAAAAAAAGAAAAAAGAGAAACAAAAGTTGTATTACTTTGATAACTTACTTTGAAATTACAGGATCTGGTTAGTCCAAATGATTTGCTTCTGGCTACATTTTAAATGAGATATTTAGGTTCTACAAAAATGTATCAAATACCAGTACTTTAAGCGTTCATCCCACATGATTTGTTCAAAAACCATCAGAAATGTAAAAATCCCACAATAATTACAGTTTTTGGCTATAATAAATGTTGTAATTTTTGTGATTTTTTACAAGGTAAAACAAAAAACCCACTTGCCTTTCAAACACACCGTAATGTTATGGGATTCAGAGGGTTAAAAGACACGTTTATTTACATTAGTCCCGATCAAAAACATTCTACAGGTTTACAGACTGATGGATGAAGTTTTCGTTCATTCAAGGTAGCCACTAATTTAAATTGATTTCAGTATACTAATAAAATCACTGTACTCAATGGGCTATTACATTCAAACTTGTATGTAAAAGTCAAAAGTACAGGCCTTCAAAACTTCAGTGAAACTAAAGAAAGTAGCAATGATGTGCACTGCCACCTAGTGAACAAACTGAAAACACAATACTAATCATAGGGGCAGCTGCATTCAGAGCTGCCAGTACCTATGTTAACAATAGAAGCTCCCGGGGTGTGCAGCATGCCGCGCAGTGCAGCCCTGCAGCTCAGCATGGTGCCCAGCAGGTTGGTGTGAAGCACAGACACCATGTCCTCCGGCTTGGTCCTCAGTAACAGAGCGTCCCTGAACACACACACAGTAGTACAGGTAAGCCATTAGAGGTGGGAATCACCGAAGGCCCCACCATATGATTTTATCCCGATACGATATTATTGCAATTTTAAGCATTTTGAGATATGGTGAGTATAGCGATACAATTACAATACAATACGATTGCAATATATTGTGATTTAATTGTTCAACTGCATTTTGTGTCCACAAAATTAAATTCAATCAAGAACTGTTTTGTCTAATAAGAGAAAATTCTCAGTCTGTTCATCTCACTTCAGTCTTTTTATTTCTCCAGAGTGAGAGTCAAACCCACAGACTGACCAACAAAGTATTCAGTCAAACTGAACTGAACTGATATCAAACATGTATGGACGACAACAACTGCAGCATTTTATCAAACTTTCCTCAACTTTAAGCTTCACTGCTCTAATTTTTTTTAACGAAACGCCTAACTTTGTCTAAATGTTCGACCACTGCCCAACACAATATCCTTACGCACATGGTGCATATAAATTCCTTAGATCTTCTAGTTTCATATGATACCATATTCATGTGTCTCCAGTATATTCCTAAAAGTGAGCCCGATACGGCCTCCGCCGGCTGTCGGGACACTAAATATCAATACTTGAAGGCCATGAAACAATATGATATAGCCACACAAAAATATTGCGATACTATGCTGTATTGATTTTTTCCCCTACCTCTATAAGCCATAGAGTTCAGAGTTCTGTCAGGGTGTCAGCAGACACGTGGCCGCTCACCTGTTGATGCCAGCTGCATTCACAAGATAAGAGATGTTTCCACAGGTCTTCTGGATCGTCTCAAAGGTTTTCTGCACCTCCTGCTCCTTGGAGACATCACAGCTGAAGGCCACGTGGTCAGCTAGATAAGCATATACAGACAGTGTGTGAGTGTTTTAATGGTTTAATGGCTGCAGGAACTGTAGGTGTACAATTTCTCTATTTTATATCACAAAAGCATCAGATAATGTGCTATGTGTTTGCACTTGTGTGTGTGAGATGGCAGTAAAGAGGCATGCTGTCAGCATCAGATTTCTTTAGGTTGTACCTGCAATCCAATTTTTACCATTCATTTAATTTAATCTGGACTGGCTTCTGAAAGAAAACCATTTGTAGTAAGTCCAACTCAGGGAGGAAAATAATGTTCTTTAATATTTTCTTTAATAGTTTGCATTGTTGAAGAAGTAAGAAAACAGACAGTGCTTGAACAGTCCAGTCATGAGTGACCAGGCTTTCTAATCAATGTCAGTTCGTTGCATGTTTAGACGTTGCTTACTGCATGTTTGGGTTTATTTATCTAAGTACAGCTCTATACCTCCATGTAGGGATGCCACAGTGGCGCAGGCAGCATCTTCATTCCTGGAGACAACAGCCAACCTGCAGCCCCTCTCTGCCAGCAGGCGGGACACAGCCTTCCCGATGCCCCTGGAGCCCCCACACACCACTGCCAGCCGGGACATGATGACCCTGAAGCAACGCTGCAGGACAGACAGCAGCACTGCACATCAGCACAGGACATGACTGCAACACTGTATTTACAATGATATGCAAAATGCACAGATATTGAAGAAAAATGTAATATATATACAGTACTGTGCAAAAGTTTTAGGCAGGTGTGAAAAAATGCTTTCAAAAATAGGAATGTTAATAGTTTATTTTGATCAATTAACAAAACGCAAAGTGAGTGAACAGAAGAAAAATCTAAGTCAAATCAATATTTGGTGTGTTCAGCCTTTGCCTTCAAACCAGCTTCAATTCTTCTAGACATTTATACACCTGCCTAAGACTTTTGCACAGTACTGTGTATTTATATTTAGAATTCTTAATGTAGAGAAAAAGGGACATGTCCAAGTTTCTATGGTTCCAAGTTTAATTATTTTATAAATATTACCCAGTTAACCCATACCTCTTTCCTAATCTTTACATTGTAATTTGTTGACTTGTTCATATTATTTCAAACTGTTAGGAGGCTTTAGATCATACAAAAAATGTTAAAGTCAATCAACCTGATCTTTACCAAAACCTATGTCGTACAATATCGAGCTGAGGAACATACAACTGTAGAACCCTTGAGGATCATAGGACCCTTAGTCATGTTCCCATTCTAGGCCATATGAATCTGGTGAAACATGGATCCTCAGTCACATAGGACCCTTTGGAGAGCACTTACGTAGAACGGGGAACAAAAGAATCTGGGAACATAGGACCCTTTGTCATGTTTCCATTATGTACAATATCAATCTGGGGAACATAAGACCTGCTGCCATAGGACCCTTTCTCATGTTCTTGCTATGGACCACATAAACCTGGGAAACTTGGGACCTCAGCCACATAGGACCTTGATAACATATAATTAAAAAAAAGTATTCCTTTAAAGTACTCTGGTGCTCTACAGTACTCACAATTAAAATGAATAACTTTCAAGAAGTATCTGGGATTAGGAGCGCTATTGATTACAAAACAAAATTCACCTTCAAAATAAAGTGTTACCATATCTTGCTTAAGTCACAAAAGCATGTTCAAAAAATTGCCTAAGTTACATAATTTACACACAGTGTTATTACTATGCCAATAGCCATCCTTTGTTACATCATTTTTGAGTGAAATGATCAATAAATGTCATATGTTAGACTTTTGGTGAAGTTTTTTGTGTTTCCTGCAAAACCTGAAAAAATGAGTTAGGCGATTAGTATTTAAACAGGGTTACGACTTGACCCTTTGTGCTGTTGACATTATGTGCCAAATAAACTTGGGAAACATTCAGAAGTACCCTTGGAACGACCCCGGAAAAACAAGGCATAATGAAAATAATAATAATAATAAGATGACTTGTTTAGCATAACAGAGAACTTAATATTTTTTTCAGTTAATGTTATATCAACACAAATGTCTCAGTGAGGACAGTCTCTTCGTCGTTCTTGGTGTCACTTCGCTGTCTGCTGACGTTAGCATGTTTTCAGCTAAGTACACGTTAACTGAGATAGTATGATAAAGTTTATACCGCTAGCTGTAACTTACCTTGTTCTCGGCTGCTATTTTCAGACGGACAAAACTAGTTTGTCGTTAAATAAGTCTGCTGACTGGGAAAAGACGAGTAACAGGAGAGAGGTGGCTCAGGGACGCCGCCGCCATTTTTCTTCTCAGTGTTGTTGCGTTACCCGTTGCTAGGCGATAGATGGCGCAGTGGACACACAGAGCACAGTACTGTTGTCACTAGCGCCACACTGTTAAAATAATCGCCTAACTCATTTTTTCAAGTTTCGCAGGAAACACAAAAAAAATACCCAAAAGTGTAACGTATGACATTTATCGATCATTTCACTCAAAAAGGATGTAACAAAGGATGGCTATTGGCATAGTAATAACACTGTGTGTAAATTATGGAACTTAAGAGAAATAAATAACTTTGGCATTTTTTTGAACATGCCTTTGTGACTTAAGCAAGATATGGTAACACTTTATTTTGAAGGTGTCTACATAAGAGTCACACAAGCCTGTCAGAAACATGACATGACAAGTATCATGAGCATTAATGTTACTTCAAAGTGTCATTAATGTTCATGACACATCCCATGTCATGTTTATGACATGCTCATGTCACTCTTATGTAGACACCTTAGAGTAAAGTGATACCAATATAAGTGTCAACAATAAAAGACTGATAAACTAAACTGATAACTAAACAATCTCCCTCTAGCTCTTCTTTGCTGGGTTCTTATCTGATGCCTATGCATGTGCCAAATTGTCAAAGAAGTGATGATCTTAAAGGGGTAAAATCACATGATCTGATCAACTGAGGATGTAGGCGATTTTACCATAGGTGGCCGGCGTCATGAGGAGGTGATTTAGGCAAAAAAAACAATTTTGACAAAAAATGATTTAGGCGATTATTTTAACAGCGTGACGATATCTTGGTCGATGTTTATCAGAGCCTGTAAGCCTCCAAAGTACACATTAATATTTGTCCACAAACACCACAGTAACCTCACATTTTCTAAGTGAAAATTGTCAGTTTACTAGTCATTTAAATAGCCCAGTATATTTAACCCTCCTGTTATGTTCGTTTTTCAGGAACAGCATAATGTGTAATTATCCAAAAGTGTCAGAAACCAAAAAAATCCCATTAACATTGTTTATATTTCATGATTAACTCCATTACTAACCATTTCAATCAATAGTTAGTGCAATGGTGTTCTTTACATCTCACAGATCATGGTTCAATGAGGATAATTCACTCGTTTTTCATAATAAAAAAAAAAATGTAATGTACACTGGAGAGACTAACATATAAAATACAATAGTTTTACATGACATTGAGTTTTTTAAAATGTTATTTTACATTTTTTATTTTATGGAATGATGTTGATAAATAAACACTAGTCACCTCAGTATCTATGTAATATAAACATATGAATATGTGAAATGAACCATTTTCATTTTATATGTTGATTACACTTATTAAGCCAAGCAGAAGAAGTCTCATCCCACAAAAAATCTTTTAACATTTTTTTTTTTAACTTTGAAATGGGTCAATTTGACCCACAACATAACAGGAGGATTAAAAGGCTTGTAAAACGTTTACACATTATTTCCTTGTATATGTGTTTCAGAATTTGGATAAGGAAGCACACCGACAAATTACTGGAATTGCAAAGGTCACAACATCACATACATTTTGTTTTATATGAAGTGTTTGCACAAGTTCTTAGTGATGTACTTTTATTAGTTTGATTATTCCTATATGTCTATTCAGTATGGAGGCTAACATTTACTGTAGTACAGTGGTGGAATGTAACTTAGTACATTTACTTAAGTACTGTACTTAAGTACACTTTTGAGGTACTTGTACTTTACTTGAGTATTGAGGTGAATATTGTACTTTTTACTCCACTACATCTAGCTGCCAGCTTTAGTTACTTTTCAGGTCTAGATTTAACATAAAAAACATACATTTTAAGTGATTTGACATTCGTTAAAATTAAACCTCATAACAGTATGTTAAGAAGAAAAAATAATCCTACCTTGAGAAAATTAAAATGCTGCTTACATAAATGAATCAATAATAATAATCTAATAATATATTTGCGATATGTAAACCAATCTGAGAGGGTCCATTCTGCATAACGAGTACTTTTACTTTTGATACTAAAACATACATTTTGATGCTGATATTTTTGTACTATCAATTAAGTAAGTTTTGAATGCAGGACTTTTACTGTAGTGGAGTAATTTCACAGTGTTGTATTAGTACTTTTACTTAAGTAAGGGATCTGAATCCTTTTTCCACAACTGCTGTACTTTTTGTTATGTACCATCAGGAATAATTACAGATCTTTCTCAGTTGACTTTTTGAAGATTAGCTATTTATACTGACAAATGGTGCCCTACCCCACACACTGAGAGAAATAGGTCATTGACTGTTAATTGCAGTCATTCATTCTGTTTTGTGCTTCATGGCATCATTGTTCCCCGTGGAAATATATTTCACCAGGATAGGTGTCACTGGTGTAAAAAAAAAAAAAAAAAAAAAAAAAGAATAAAAAGCGAGTGATGTTGAGAGTGGGTGGCCTCAGCCTACACCTGGACAGCCCAGCAGACCAACACATTCTGCAGAATTGATTCGCTGAGGTTAAATCACACTCCATACCTGTGACACTGAGTCTTATGGCATAAATCAAATCCATGCTGCAGCAGAAAAACACAACCACCCCGGCTTAATTTGCTTAAATGTTATTACTCTTTACTACAATGTTCCTTAATAAACTGTGTCTGTGTATCAGAGAGAGAAATGGAGCTTGATTTGTATTCAGATCAGCTCCCTGATCACCAAGACATTATTCCCCTCTTTCACACCTTACTGATCTAATTATACTTGCCAACAGAACCGTATTTTTGCTCTCTCTCTCGAGTGCGCGCACACGTATGCACACACGCACAAACACTCAGACACACAATATTAACCCTATAGCTCTTCAGTCGCTTGGTTCAGACCTGCATGACAAAAACTTTAATTATTTTTTGATGATTATCTGGAACCACTTTCTATTGATTTTTGGGGCACTGCTGGGAGCTGATACAGCTGTTTAAAACTTTAATTTGAAGATACATCTTTTTTAGTCATAACATTATTTAAGCCATCTAAAATCCCAACAACTGGCATATTTGAATTTAGTAATAATGAGGGGGAATTCTCTTTCAACATGTATTGGTCATTAGGGAATCTCTTTGAAACATAAAAATGCTTTGTGAAATCTATTCAAGTGAGCCAACTACCTGACTCCTAGCTGCTCTGTTTTGTACAGTAAAGGCTTCAAGGGTTTGACCAACAATCCTTCACTGGATTGAAAAGGCTAACACACCCTGAGCTGAACATTATCAAGATATTCTTGACCTTGAGACTCTTAAACTCTTGACAGCCCTTGCAGCTATGAATACTGAATTTTACCCACACTTTTTCCAAACAGAATTTCCTACTCACGTGCATGTTATTCAAATACTGCTGCCAGTAAGTCTTGTAGCAAAGTAAAATAATGATTTAAATATTAATGTTCACATTTGCAGAATAATTGCACTTGCTGCTAAGTATAGTCCTATGCTCATACATTGGAATAACTTATTTCCATGGTAACCCATCCTCTGCAGGGAACTGTGTGCAGCACAATGACCTCTCTGGGTGCTTGTCAGTTCCTGTCAGTGTTTCCCAGCTGAACACACTGGGAAGGCTCACCTCTCTTTGCAACACTCTGCTCTGCTGTAAGTCACAGGAGAAGCTCTTCTGAAGCCAGAAACTCTTTATTTCTGGAGACATTAACGACCACATGTACCGTGACTTACCCCAATTAGATTTAATTAGGAGCAACTGTCTTTTTGCTGGTAATTTATCATGCCCGTGTGTGTATACTCACAGTGAAATCTCAGGCCGTCCGAGCTTTGTGTTAGGGACAAAGGGACAAGTCGAAGACACGAGGACTGAGTCTTGTCAGCAGCCGTCTACGTCTTTGATAAAACCTGCCCTGGCTGCAGGTGGCCAACTTAACACAAACCAACATTACTGTAATGAAACAAAGCCAGAAGAAATTATGGAAACCATTAGCTTTTATTGTTATAGAGATTTTTACAAAATGTGCTATTCCCTCAAATACTTCAGAATGTTTTTCACATAATAGATTTGTGCCAAATAGGTTGATTTCAGTTTCACCATTTTCAGACATACAACAGACTAGCTAGAGACAAAAAAAAAAATCAAGTAAGTCACCTTGGCATGAGGAAAATCTGTTAAGTTGAATGTGTTCCAATAAATGAATATATAGTTTATTAACTGTTGTAAGAAATGCTTCATGTTTTGAGAACTGTGCAGCCTATGCATCAATGAGTCAGTACGATTAGATATGTTATTATGGTAGTGCATAAATGTGTACATCCGTGTTGGAGTAAGTCTGTTGTGTTTATTAAAGGCTTACCAGTGAAATGAAAAGACACTCAGAGGAACGTTTTTAGCACAGAGCCTGAGGTTGGTGTGGTGATAGCCAAGACAACAATGCAACATCAGATTAATTCTACATAAGTACCAATTCTGAAAGACAAAAAAAATAAAAAATAAAGGCCCTAACAGTGATTTGTACCATCCTTTTCCACACACTCTCCTAATTTCAAACAACATATTCCAGCAGTCAGTTACACAGTGGTCCCCTCAATTAACAAAAGACAAAAAAAATAAACACACTTAGAACTACGGGTCCAATTCAGTCAGTAAATCTTTTCTCATAGCCACATTTGGCACGATTCAGTGATTGCCTCAACTTTAAAGTGTTTAAATACCTCATAAGACTTGAAGATCAGACGAATAAGTCGCATTACATGAAATGTTGGAGGGTCCACCGAGGCAGGAGGCGTCAGTCTATTATGTTACCTAATAATAGCTTTACTTTGAAGATTTTTATTAATTTACCAAATGTATTACGTCAGGATGTTACATGTTGAGATATTTGATCTGATTAAAGAAACTAGAAAGTATTAATTCTAAAACTGCCCGTTCTCTTTGTTTTGTGTTTAACCAGCACTAAACAACGACCAAATCCCCTCCAATCACATAGAAATCTTACAGTATTCAAGTCAATACAATATTTAACATTAAAAACTTTGTATAGACGTAATGTACAACAAAACCCAACCACAAAAAAAAGGAAATAAATCAAGGGGGTCAAAGTGATTGATCTTTCAACAGAATTATACTACACTTCTCTTCCTATGGAGTGATACAATGATATGTTACTTTAGGCAAACATTCTGTGCTTTAGCTAGCTGTGTTTTTATTGCCACAAGTCACATTAGGAATGAGAAATAGTGTACAAAAACCTGCTGAAGTGTGTCCTGTGTGCCTTACTGCATGTCCAGGTTATTTAACTCTTTAAGAGCAGCAGGTGTCAGCCTCTGTGGAATTTGTAACAAACATAAATATACACTGAAAAAAGAATCTGTTGTGCACCGTTACTGAAATGTTATGTTGCTCTTGTGATGTAGAGCTACGTCTGGGTTTGGCTCATGTCCGAGAGGTTAGGAGAGAAGCTACTCTGGTCAGTAAATACAAAGAAAGTATGAGCAAAATCAAAGTCTATCTTGGAGTGTGTTTTTCCGCATATCAAAAAGGCATCACCAAACAGTCCTGCAACACTATCTAACACCACTTTGTCTTTGCTAATCACATGCTGCAGGTAACAGTCCTCAGCGCTTCAGCCTCGGCTACACCGGGGGGAGAAACTGGAGGCCTGTGAAAAGTCTACAGAAGTATTTTGCGTTGTGCAATGTTCACATGGCTGTGAATTGTAGCTCGAATGTGCAATACGGCAGATTTTCTCAGGTTCAGGTAATGCCTTTAGAGCTGGGAAAGTATCCTTTTTCCTTCTATACAGCTCAAGCGATGATGACACTGCCCAATGGTGCATTTGCTTTACCCACCTCAGTCTGCTAAATCAGCAGTCAGAGGGAGAAACATAAAACTGATGTTGTAAAATATGGCATGAGGCATGTGCCAGTTTAACCCCTTGACGTGTTGCACTACAAAAAGGCCAATCTATGAAATAAGTTAAAATGTGTAACATATCTATATCAACAGCCTATATTGGTTGTTTTAGGACTAATCATCTTTGTGTCCTTATGTACAATAAAGTGAGGAACAGTACAAGGCACACATTTAACAGCTGAATTGTTACAAAGATATAAATAACCAACAAAAAAAAAGGAAAAGTTCACGAGTAGTGTGCTCTCCTCTAACTTTGTCCACTGTGCTTTCAATGACAATGTGTTCTGTTCTTCTCTGCAGCTCTCTCTCATGTGCCACTGCTGCTCTTTGTCAGTGGCCAGAGCCGCAGTGGGCTCTAAGGAGTTAAAGTGTCAGTATG
Organism: Centropristis striata; assembly: GCF_030273125.1. Taxonomy (NCBI): domain Eukaryota; kingdom Metazoa; phylum Chordata; class Actinopteri; order Perciformes; family Serranidae; genus Centropristis; species Centropristis striata. Next base: position 18,676,760 of record NC_081525.1, on the reverse strand, counting down.
ATGGTTCTGTCCCAGCAACCTTGTGAGCGCTGATCCGTTTGTTCCACCGCGTTGACGCAGGCTAGCAGTGCTCAGCTGGGTCACGATGGTGGTGATCGTGGTTCACTGTCGTGTATGTGTGTATGTGTGTGTGTGTGTGCTTTAGATGCTGTCTACAAAGCTGCCGGGGAACAGTCCGGTCCTGCCGTTCCTCTGCAGTGTGCCTTTGAACCAGCCGTCTTCCCTCTTTCTGTGAACAAACACAATGTCGCCCTCCTTAAGTTCCAGCTCAGCCTCGCTCTGGGGAGGATATGATACCACCACTCTGTACCTGGGGAGAAACAGCCAAAGACACAGTGAGTGACTGATACACACGGCAACAATGACAAGTGATAAGTCATGATACCTGGAATACAGTGCTACACTTTCTATGGACAGAGCTAGGGCTGTACCCAAGAGTTCAAAGCTTAAAAGCTATATTCATAACATTGACTACTGAATTCTATGTCAACATTCAATGTTTTTTTTTTGCCTATTCATTCTGTATAAACCTGTTATTTCTATTTGTTTATTAGGCCACAATAATATTATTACCATTATAATATTTGAAGCACTTGAAACCAGTGGTGGTGGTGTTCCAAACATTTCCATTAACTTCAAATGTTGTAAAGTCCAATTTTGTCAGCCAATTTTCAAAATTAACAACATCCTGCTTCTCGGTTTATCCAGTCCTCATATTAAAAAAGGGACTTATCAAAGAAGGTTGCTCAGTATTCTCACATTTGCTGCTCAAAAGAATAAATTGCTTAGATGGATTGATAATGCACCACCAACAACTGGGGGCTGGCACAAAGTTATATTTGACTTACCGGTACTACCAATGGAATATCTAACACACAGATTTAAATGTAAGATGGATGATTTTTATAGATTTGGGCACCCTTCTTTAAATATGCTGGTAAAAGACTCCATTGTATAAAAAAGGGATGATAGATGGCAATGAGGAAAACTGGCTAACTGATGTTTTTGGGTTATAAGACAGGACATTAATTACTTATATTTCTTAAATTTGTATTTCTTAAATTTTCTTTAAAAAAAACAGCATTTTCCCTCAAAATGGAAATTGATTATTAATTATTATTTTTTATTTTTTATTTCTTTTTTAATTATTTCTTTTCCGATATGCATTTGCTACATCGCTGTCAATTGTAATGAGACAGAGCATTTTCATTGTATTGTCTGTATTGCATAATAAGTAGTTGGATATTTGTTTTTTTGTGGCCACAGTGTTTTGTTGTTTGTGTCTATGTTGGAAAATGAAATAAAAATATTATTTAAAAAAATATGTTTTTATCTAAATAAATATTATGCATCAGTCAGTATTTGTTGGCGTTTAGCCTTAAAAAAAACCTAAAAGGAGGCACACCCCATAAGCAATTATAGTAATCACTAAGTTGTTACATATCTGCACTCACTTGGCATACTATCATGGCACTCTGCTTTCATACCAATGACTGTAAAAAGATCATTCAAATTCAAGTTGCTATAATTAAAAAGAAAAGCTAACCAATTCAATCCCATTAATCACTTTTTTCTGTTTTGGGGCGGGGGGTAATGATGTCATAAAGTTATACCAAAAACACCTGAAGCTTCATTAGAAAACCTCAACAGAAGGAAGAAAAGAAAAAAAAGACATTCGGTACAGCACTAGACAGAGCAGGACTACCATGTCAATGTACCTCTCACAGATGATGGGCCGTGCGTCGTGCTGTTGAGATAAGAGAGAGGAACACGGCTGGCGAGGAGGAGGAGCGATAGGTGCACATCCATCAAGAGGACTGCTCTTCCGATGGGAGGACTCTGGGACCGAGGAGGATGAAAAGGAGGAGGCGACAGCAGCAGCAGGTTCGGGCTCGAGGCAGCCGACAGAGCCAGAGGGAGGGGAGGTGTCGGGGCCCACAGCGCCGTGCAGCACCTCTCCAGCAGCAGCTTGTTCCGCCTCAAGGGTAGGAGAGGAGGGCGGCGAAGGACGAGACTTCTTCTTATTGGACAAGAGCTTCAGGAGACTTTTCTTTTCTCTCTGCAGCAACAACCGCAACAGCATAATGTGTTTGTTAGAGAGCTGCAACAACTCCGGAGGCACAAGTCATTTCCACAAACCGCAGACAGGTACTGCCTGGAAGTGGCTGTTTCTTTACCACTGACAAATTCCTATTTTAAGCACAGACCGGTTTTAAACTATAGGTTGGAAATGAGAAAAAAAAACACTGTCTGCAGCAAAAGACACAACAAACGACAGAAACAAGCTGTGCATAATAATTACTATCCATGTTAATTACTATCGGTATGATTAGCATCCTAATGTCATCAGGAATCTCAGACACTCACAAGCCACAAATGGCTTTTCAATCATCTGGCAAGTTAGTCAAATATTCTAAAACTGAAGACAAATTCTTTACCATGATGAAATATGCAAACATCTACTGCAAATAGCAACAGCAATGATAAGTATATACAGATAATGTTAATTGAGCACATGAAATATTTAGACATATCCAACCTTGACGTCCTTGTCCAGTCGGCAAGCGAGAGCTGTGCTGTTAGATATGGGATTGAGGGCAGAGCTGTTCCCAGAGCTAGGGACAGTGAGGACAGCTACAGGTCTTAAAGCGTCCCCCTCCAGGGATGCAGCGCTAACATTGGGAGGGGTCAGAGATGCGGCGGCACATCCCATTGCCACCCCCGCCCGGGTACAGCATTGGGCAGGATTGGAGGAAGGCTGCGGGCACACTGTGAGGTGTGGGAGATAGGTCACAGGTGTTGCAGACTGGATCGGGGTCACAGCTGCTGTAGGCCGGTCCTGACTGTGACACGCTGCTGAAATTGGGATACAAATCAATATTTTAAATGCCTTTCATACGACAAGCCACATCCAGAATCCATTTTTTTTCTCCCAGTAAACCTACCTGTCCTGACGGCATTGCGAGCCTGATTCACAGTCATCTGGGAGCTGTGCAGAGGGACTTTTGGCTGTTGACCAGTAGCTGTTTGAGCTGCTGTTACCACAGCTGCAGGTTGGGAGCTGGCAGGTACAGCACTGGAGCACACGGTGAGGGGTTTGTTGAAATCAGGACCCGGAACAATGGCCCCAAGGGCTGCAGAAGAGGGGCTGACGATGGTGACCCCTCTGCCTGCCTGAGTGCACAGACTCATGGCCACTTTGGGCTGGGTGCTCCCTGAAGCTGTCCTGAAGGAGAGAGAGCAGAAAAACAGGTAAGACTTAGCAGGTAAGAGGGGAACATTAGACTGACAGGATGTTTTTTTAGGTTTTCATATCAATGATCACATGTGTGGCAATGGCAATTCTTCGGATGTGTGATTACAATAGTTTCTAATTATTAGCTTATTTTGAAACTGTTGCACAACAGTGAGTGATTATAAAAAAATATATTACACATAACACACTTGTACGAAGTAGACACTGAGAGTTAAAAATCCAGAAAATGAACGACATAGATACACAATAGTGTGAGGAACCTGCTTAACCACCCAAAGCTATGCTAAGGGAAAGTTAAACTGTTTCTTTGGTCAAATAGCTTATAAAATAAAGTAAAAAAGCAAAGTAAAGTTTGACTTTATAACATTTTTTTAAAAAAAACAATCGATATAAAATGCTTCACAATTAAAACTTAAATATCGAACAACTACAAAAACAACAACAGTGCTAAAGGGATGAAGCAGCAGACGAAGATATCAATGTGTAGAACGGGTGGGCCACATGAGATATGAGAAGGCTCAATTCTCCTCAATATTAATTTCATGGCTTTATAAATTCAGTAAAATATATGGTTTTGAGCTGCTATTGGTAAGAATACATGTTATGATAAGACTGTTAATGTGGAGCAAGTCAAATATAGCAGAAACATTCCAATCGTTATCTCGCTTTTCAATTTATTTTAAACACAACATACATTCAAACCAAAAAAACAATACAGAGCATGTATTGTTTTGCAATAAAACAGCAATGTATTTATCTCATTTATTTCTTATTCAGTGTGAAAGGTCTAGGCTGTCTTGGGCTTGAATGTCTTGTTAAAAAGTCTACATTCTGGTCAACACAAGGTACAGTAACTCAGTGTTTTTTGTAGAACGTATTTCTGTGTAGGTGTGCATGCATTGCTGTTGTATTGATTTCTAATTTCCAGGTAACCTCACACTGGCCGGATGGGGACAGGTCTGGTCTAGAACAACCTTGCAGTCTCATTTAGCCACTTGTAAGCAACCACCTTTTTTTCTAAATTCAAAAGCTTTAAAGCTTTAAAATTCACAAGGTGGGTATTCACTGTATTTTATGCCATAAAACAAGCATTAAAATCTCTTGTGTTAACCAAAGATTTTCGTTTTGTATCTGTTTATTTTATTTTATTTTTTAAAAATTCACTTAATTTAGGTATCTAACAAAAAAACTGTCAAAAAGGCATTAACTTCGAGCAAGGGAACAGGTAAGAAAAGCAAAAGACTATAAGTGAGTCTTCATAAATTAAAATGTTTTAATTTAATAGTAGTATTTAAAAGTAGAAAAGTTTAGAGGTAAATGCTGTAGTTCATGCTCTGGGAACAGAGCTTGATAGGTAATAAGTTATCTTAAAAATCACCACAGGTGGAATTATTAACCTATGGCAATGCACAACAGACAAATGGATGTGAAACTGGGCATGTGTGCGCGACTGAGTGTACAGCGTGTAATAAATAACTGACCTGCTGACTGGGCTCATGTAGTTCCCAGGGAAGACTCCGATCTTGCCAGTGTGCATTGAGGTGCCCTTGAACCAGCCGTCCTGACAGCGTTCCAGCACCAGGAACATCTCTCCCTTCCTAAGCTCCAGCTCATCCTCCTTACGGGGAGTATAGGGGAACATGGCCACATAGCTGCGTCCAGAAAAACAGTGAACAAACATGATGAATTTAAAAACATGAATACACACACAAAAAGAAGCCAACATGGATGATTTACTCCATTATGGAAATAAAAGCAGCTAAACATTTTGTAAAGCATGCCATTTGCACTGGATAAGTGCAGTGTTCTAGCTGTGCATCCGTCATCATCTCCTCTGAGACCCTCCAGCAGAGACCGTGCCCTCTGACCCAGAGAAAATCAGCACTGGAGGATAAAACAATTTGCGGGTCAGGCAGCCAAGAAGATGGGAGTCTCAGCTGGGATGTTTTCAGTCTGATTTCAATGTTGTCGGGGGAAGGGAAAACAAAATGCCTCAGAGTCTGACATGCATGCACAGGCAGACACAGATGACGGCACAATAGCAGGCATGGGTGGATCTAATTCATATCAGGTGTATGGTGTCTTGGAGGAGTAATGAGGGTAAAGGTGAGGGGTTTAAGAGTCAGGGGGTGACAGAGCGGATTCTCCAATGAGACCCAGGAGACTTTCACCCACAGGTTTTGACCCCGTCACCTGCGCACATGCTCACACTTTGCAGCCTCACACTGACAGCTGGGGAGGGGGTGGGGGTCACAGACAGGCGAAAGCCTTTCCCCTTCTGAACTGAGCATTTCCATTAAGGCCCTGGGCCACTGATGCACAAACCGCTTCTGACATTTCACTGCACATTTAAGAAGACTGCATATTTTTGTGTGGGACTGTTTTTATAACTCACACTGTGGGTCTTTGTCTCCCACTTTGGTCGCTTATGCTGGGGGAGGGTCTCTGTCCAGCAGCCAATGAGTATGCTGCTCCATCAACAGAGGACTGTGGGGGGGGAGGTGGCGGCGGTGGGAGAGCATCCTGTAAAAAAAAAAAAAGGGGGGGGGGGAGACAGAAAATCATATTTGTAGTTAGATAGTATCGAGATTTAATTCCACAGCAATTCATCATTTTATTTCCTCTCAGTATGACGCAGAGAGACAAAAACAAGTACAAGAGCCTCAAAAAAACAGAGTGTACATGTTGCGTAAGTAGAGAAACCAGTTTGTTTATGACTAACAAAAGGGGGAAAAAGAATGAGAGATCATCTGTCATGTGGGTTATTCCCTCCGGTTTGCAGACACTCGGGGAGAGTCTGGTTTGGCAGACACTATAGCCTTGTCCCCGACTTCCCCGTTCAGCTGAGAATCTCCTATTCTGCTTGTTTGTTTGTTGCTAGGAGACCAAACAGCTAGATGTTAAAGCCATTGCAGTATTTAATTGGGACCATATGAAATGAAAAACATGTCTGTCGACACACTTCAGAGCAACCCTCAACCCAAGCATGAGTGGATTCGTCTTGACTCACTTGTTTTGCCTTGTTCAGCGTCTGTAATGTCAAAAGAGCTTTTGACTGGAGGCTAATGATGACAGCATGCATTCATTAAAGCCCTAAAAAAATGTTTGTATCTTTTGTGTGCTACTAGATTACAGGATTAATAACAAGTCGCCAACCCTCTACATAAACATAAAGCATGAAAGTACAACATGTTTAGAAATTGTGAAAAGCTAAATGAGTGCACAGTGCGCCAGAAAGATGGTGGACAACTTCTGCACCTTGGAGCAAGATGAGTCTTCCCAAAGCTCAACGTTGCCAGCACTGAGCAGCAGAGTAATAGCTTCCATGACACAATGGTGGAGGAGAGAGGCGCTCAGACAGCCCCGTGGTATGTGTATAGGCCTATGTGTAAGTGTCGATGTGCATTTTGTGTCGCTGCTGACGCTTGAGCTGAGATAATTAGGTTGCCTGCGGGCTAGAGAAATCATCTGTACAAAAACATCATGTAGGGTTCCCAAGTGAGGCGGAGAGCTCAACCTTTTGTGTACACATTCCTGCTCATTCAGAAACTCCACATGCCAGAGCATACACATAGACAGACAGGAAGTGTACGTGCTGTTTTGTGTGGGCTGAAGGGATTTCTTGACATTTTTAGTTGGACTGATTTTTCCCCTCTGCTGAAACATATTAACAAGTTAATTTCTACTTTTAAGTTTCCTCCATGTTGCTATCTTTAGTTTGTTGACAAATTGTTAAATAATAAAGTTACTGTCTTATTCTACATGGAATCCAGAATAACTGCCTGAAGTAACTATGTTGCTTGTTAGCAGCTGATTGGAAGTGCCACGAGGCAGATCTTCTCATCTAAACAAACTTATACTCTAAGGGGAAAGCAAAAGTTTTGAAGGTAACATTACTATGCAAATTGATTTCCAGCCAGTGTTTACAGTACTTATATTGTATACTTTTTGTTCCATTTTATGCAAACATGTTCAACCCTAATTTTTCCTCCATGCTTCATATTATAATGCAAGTGTGGCGTATTTGATTAAAATAACAAGTGTATTAAATGAATACAAACAATATCTCAGAATGACACGCACACATACAAATGAGGGTTTTTTTAATAGCTGCAGGAGAAAAACTGCACTGAATGCTCGGTTGCTTTAGCAAACAGATCAAAACAAACATCACAAACTTTGAAGTGATTTAAGGTTATTAAAACTTTTTATGTTAGGAATATCACCAAAGTCAAACTTATCAGATTGATGCTAGACATTTGGACTACTATAATTCTCTTTTTACTGTTCCACCTAAAAAGTCAATAAGAAAACTACAGCTACTACTACAGAATATGAAGGAAAGATTAATCACATTCACACCCTGGCTACCTGCCTCTATTAGAATTGATTTATAAGTTATTTTGTGTGCTTATAAAGCTTTACCTGATCTTGCTCCTCCATACGTCAGACATCATTTTCATTTAATGTTTCAGCCAGATCACTAAGGTCCTCCATCGCTTTTCTTTAAAATGTGTCCCATAACAGTACCAGTGAGAGTACCTTCTGTTTTTATGCGCCTTAACTCTCTACAGCTCTCACTGTATTTCAAAAGGAAGTTAATAGTTAATCTCTTCAAACTGACTTTTATTGTTGAGTTATGTCCTATTCTTCATATTTTAATCATTTATTTTTCCATTTATTTTCACCATTTTATTACGCTTTTGTAATTTTTAACTTTTCAAAATTGTATTTATTTTTATTTTTTTACTGAACTGTTCACATTTTTGCTATATGCAGCACCTTGGGCTGCATGTTTGTATGAAAGGTGCTATGTAAATAAAGTTCAGTTGAGTCAACTGTCTAATCCCCCCAAAAAATGTGAAAACTGTTTTCACCCTTTGTAGAAAAAACTTGACTCGAGCCATACTAGCATGCCATATATTTATTTAAATTGTTAAGTATTCCATAGACACATACTAATCTTTGAATAATTAACACCGTTGTGAAACCATTTAGCTTTATTTGTTTCTCTGGCCTGCAATTTGTAAGATTAATGAGACTTGTAGAGGATTCCACCTACCACAGTGATGGATGTGTAGCTCGTCTCCGAGGGAAATGTGAAGACCGTTGCTGTAGTAACAGGACTACTTGGGGGTGGGGTCACGATTAGTCCAGTTGTGCAAATGTGTACCTGTCAACAAGAAGGGAAATATAGTGTAATGAATCCAATGTATAGGACAAGCGCTGCTCACACATGAAGAATAAAATGCGCTGAAGCAACACCACATGCTTGTAATCAGTGTCATTCATCGGATTACAGGAAGGAAGCAAAGCACACATGGGAATCATATATCATCATATAGGAAGATGGTGAACTGTAATTTAGAGCACGACACCATCCCACTCTCCTGTCACATTGTATGTAAATAACTCCCACAGAGCAGTGATGCACACATCTGGGATTGTATCCTGGTGCCATAACCACAATGGTGGCCTGGTGATCTGATTGGCCGATAGAAACCAGGTGACCACCCAGCAGGACACTTCATTGGACATGTTACGAGAGGTGGCTTCTCCAACCAGTCATCCACGTGAGTCATGGTGGTGTCCTAGTAACAAGGCCATACTGTTGGACACAATATCTCCCTGTAGCCTGTGGTCTCTCTGCATGCATGACTGCCCCAGACAGAGCCGCCTCTTAAAGGTGAACCTTTCAGAAAGGAGACCAACCTCTGATTCAGTCCTCACTGCTTCCTTATCTATTGTACACTGGGTGTGCCAAAGGAAAGCTAAATGTAACTCAGAGGTGACGCCGTCAGTGAAATGGCTGCCGGAAACAAATAAATCACACAAAAGTACAGGCCAGGTATTTTCTAATTTAAATTTCCTTTAGAATTGAGGAATAATGCTGTCAACAGCCGCCTGTTCCATTCTTCCTCTTCTTGTTTAGTATATTGGTAGAGAAGAGAAGCACTCATTTTCAAGATGGGCTACTCAGTTCTCACTGCAACTGGGTCTTGCCTCGTTGTTTTTTCTGGGCTTTAGAAGAAAAGAAGATGAGTAGAGGTGACGGGGGAAAGAGATGAGTAAAGAGGCTGTGCATATAGCACCTGGAGAGTCTCTATTGTATTTTTATTAAACACAGTGATGTGTAAATCAAATGTATTGCCCTGCTGTCAGAGAGGAGTACAGTTCACAGGCGCAAATATAATTTATTCTATTCCTTAAGTATCCTGATGATGATAAGTGGAAATGTCTGGAGTCATTATAAACACGATTACACCTTCCACATGAACAGAAGTCTTTGATGATACATAAATCATATCAACATGAAAGGTTTCTAGTTTGAAAAAAGATACAAGATCCTCAAGATCCACTTTACTGTAGACAAGCACTCTCCTCGCCTCGCTCTCACAAAGAAGCGCATAAACACATAAACACTGCAGATGAAAGATTAACGATGAAGCTTAATGGGGAGTTTTGGAAACACAGCATTTCAGAAAGTCTGCAGTATCCAGACAACACAGAAAGCACATTTTAGAGAAAAAACAAACAATAGTGGAAAGAGTTAGTTAGCTCCAAGCTGCCAGAAGCTTGAAGTGGGACAACAATGTGGATGCCGGTGTTTACAATAGGAAATCCGTCTCCGAACACTGTCAAAACCACTGGCTCTTAAAAACTGTCTTCATATTATTTAGAGAACAAAGAAACAGCCAGTACACAAAACCCTGAGATAGCTCACCTTCACCTGATTAAACTTGTGGTAACACTTATAGAACTTTTAACCAGTGTTAAACAATAAAATCTTTACCGTTTTAATAGTCCTAAATCACAGTATAATGAGTAACATCTGTTTGATGAATTTCATATACAGTGAACTTAGTATTATTATTAGCCGCACACTTTAGTTGAAGTCACAGAGAGCCTCAGACGAATATAAATCAGCAGGACACTTGTAAATCTGCTTGTCTGTTGTTTTGACAGTCTAACACCAAGTTAAAGCCAATCTCCAGCGGCTGGCAGCCATAAAGCAGCTGCGAGTTCCTGTCATGTCGGGATTGGTGTGGAAACCTTGAGGGCTGAGCTGGAGTCGTTTTTGCGGACGAGTGGAGTCACGCATCCATGATTTCAAACGCTTGAATGGAGCAATGGCCTGTTTGGTATGATGGGGAAAAGGGAAGTCAGCCTAATTGCTGACAGAAGGAGAGTGGAGTCTTTGAACAGCAACAAACATCTTGTGAAAACAAAAAGAGCTGAGGCTGGAGTCAGGTTTCCAGTTGCATGATTGTGCCTTTTTTTATTGCAGTTTTGCAATTAAGTACCGCTAAACAGGATGTTCACAATTCAGCTGGTTAGGAGAGTCATCTCATCATCCAGTACATTGGATTCAAGAATGCCAAAAAGTGTGCACAAAATGGTCAATAAGCAACAGAGTGAGTGTAATTGATCATTTTTAAATGGTTTATGCTTTTCCTCATTTTCTGTCATATAATTGATGTTACAGATTGTTGTTGAGATTGATGTTACAAACCTCATGTTTCTGACCTTTTTTGAACCGCTTTTTCTACTCTAGGGCTGAATCTAACACCAGTTTGTGACATATTTCTATGGTCATCTGCTCCAGAACTACTGCAGTGTTTACACTTGTGTACTGGTTTTTCATACATTTAGCTACATGCTAAAGTAAAGGAAACCTGTAATCCTATTTGCAGATGTTGTTCTTTTTTATCAATTTGATTTCACATTTATTTCTCCTGGAACACGTTCAATTGTGTAGGTTTTGGGCCAAGAAGCTTTTATTGGTGATTTTTTTCATTGCAGAAAATTCCACCACAGATTGCCGACTGCAATGACGGAAGATACAGCATAGATGTATTATAAGAACTGAATACCAGACCCTAAGATGGCGCCTTTTCAGTCAGAGAATTTTTTGCCTGGCGCAATTTTTCTGGCAGCCCGCTGAATGTGCACAGATATATGCACACATAAATTGCTTATTTCGGCTCAAGGAAAGTTGTACAAAAATAAAACCTCCATGGATCAAAAATTCATAATAGAAAGAGTCCTTAATTGAACTTATTTATGGTTCACAGTGTGTTGTCAACAAAGAGGGCATCCCAAAAAAAGGCTTAACATTTGTAATGTTATATTCTCTGTTTAGACTCTTTCCATCTGCAACTGCTGCAACAACAGTTTCTTAAATACGTTCCATCTTATCTTTTCTTATATGGAGCTAATCTGTCATCCTGGACTCTTATCTTTTTATTCAACACATTGGGTAAAACTTCTAAAAAGGGACCTGCAATGCAGCAATCACCCTCCTTCACCCCCTCCCTTTCTGAGGACTATCTTACCTGTGAAGGTGCGCTGCAGGAAAGCCCCCCACTGATCTCTCCGATGCGAGCAGCTGCTGTGGGGTTGCTGGAGCTGATGAGGACGGGCCCGCTGATCTCCATGGAGTGGCGCTGGGGGGGAGGAGCTAGCATTGGTTTGTGGGACATGGTGAGAGAGGTGAAGGAATGTCGCTTCTTGCTGTTCTTCTTCTCCCCTGCACGCTGGGCACCGTTGCTCTGGGGCCCCGATGAGGCCCCCTCACCAGAATCTCCACCGGAGTCTGACGGCTTGTCCAACTCTATAAGCTGACGAGCTGCCGAGTTGAACTGTGAGAGAGGAAGAGAAGCAGGGGGCAGTGATGAGAGAGTAGTAAGGTGGAAATAACAGATAGAGGGGAAAGGCCTGATGGAGCTCGGAGGATTAAAGTGATCATGAAAACTGTCACTCTCTATAATAAACTTGTCATGGAAGACTTCCATCTTTATCTAGTCAGTAGAGACGGTGAGCCGCAGAATGATCTATCAGGTCTGAGGAAGCTCTCAAACTGCAGGCTTTGTGGCACTTTCAGGCACCGTAATGTACAACTGTACGGTAAAAATCAAAGGAGAAACACTAAAAAGGTTTCAGTTAATCAGAGGGTGCTCTCACTTGCTGTCACACGTTGCCCCAAGCAGCTCCCTCTACTTAGGACATAAAAGCGAAGCATTTCACTCCTATCCAGGAGTGAGCCTGGGCAGGTTCATCACTGACATGTCAGACAAGAAGGAATAAGAACAAAACACCAGGTAGAGAACCTTAAGCTCATTACTTTTAAGAAAACAAAATAGCTCCTAAAAAATTAAAATGCTATGACCTAGACTGCATTAGTTTATGAAACTCTGAACCTGCCTACTTGTCAGAGGAGAACAAAATATATACTATTCTGCTACAGTGACTCCTGCTGTGTAAAAACAAAACAATGTATAGATTTAGTCATTGTCTGCTTTTAAATTCTCCAAAACCCTTACTCCGTGTATAAAGATATGAATATAAAAAAGGAGAGGAAACAGAAAAAAATAAAGAAAACTGTCACAGCTTTGAAAAAATATCCTCTTCTACAGACTAACCTCAACACATTTCTGCAATGCATCAATCTTGTACCTTATATGTATCTGTATAAGGTATAAGGCTGATATATTATTCTGAGATTCTTTCATTGTGCAAAACAGGGTTTGACATTTGACAGATTTTTTTTAGCTTGTTTATAATATTCACAACAATAGAACGCATGCTGCAATTGACAGCTTGGGAATGAAATCATCTTTAAAAGGACAAAGATTTACTTAATTCTGTCTGGATTATTCCTAAAGCTTTTGAGTGGGACCTGTGGAGCTCAGAGAGGGAGAGACGGTGACGGTCTAAATCTTCAAAGACATGTTCAGTGGTTCTATGAAACATGAGTATTTCAAAAGGAGAAGAAGTATCATTGCCATTTTGCAAAACTTTGCTGATCTTCATGTGGGACCTATTCAACTAACGACTGGTGACATTTTGACACTAAAGGATCGAGTTAATTATCTTACCTCAACATATGAGATGGGGAAAATTCCAATTTTATCTCCCAGCATTCCCTCTGCCCAGTTTTCATCCACTCTGCGGATCACGGTGAGGATATCATCCTGAAATTCAAGACACAGTGGGGTGCTGCGTGAAGAAGAAGCTAATTAAGGATGCTGCTAGCTAAGAGTGTTTCTCATCCTGGAGGAACAAACACCGAACAGAAATAATGAGGTAGGGATGATGTTTTATTAAAAGGGACATGCCCAAGAGTAAAAAACACTAGAGTCTAAGGTATGCCATTTTGTTTGGAAAACTACTTAGTAAGCATGTTTCTGTTTTTTGCTCATGTGGCATATAAGCAACTGATGACAGAATACAAAAACATCAAATTATGACCCAAACAGCTGGACAGATATAACCACTCAATTACTGTAGTTAAGCCTGGCCCTACAGATTCAGATACTTAAACATAATTATCATTATTATTATTATTATTATTATTAATAATAATAATAATAATAATAAACATGTCAAAGTGTAAAATAATGAGGTAAATATATGTAAAAGTATATATGTGAGCAAAAACATCATGTTTCTGACCTTTTTGAGCCGCTTTTGGTACTCTATGGCTGAAACTAACATCAGTTTGTGACATATTTCTATTGTCATCTCCAGAACTACTGCAGTGTTTACATTAGTGTACTGCTTTTTCATACATTTAGCTACATGCTAAAGTAAAGGAAACCTGTAATTTTAGTTGCTGATGTTGTTCCTTTCTTTCAATTTGATTTCACGTTTCTTTCTCCTGGAACACATTCAATTGTGTAGGTTTTGGTTTAGAAGCTTTTATTGGTGATTTTTTTCACTGCAGAAAATTCCGCCACAGATTGCCAACTGCAATGATGGAAGATACAGCATAGATGTATTATAAGAACTGAATACCAGACCAAAGATGACGTTTATTGAGAATTTGTTGCCTGGCGCAATTTTTCTGGCATCCAGGTTTATTTCTGTGTTATGCAGCCCACTGAATATGCACAGACTTATGCACCCATAAGCTTTTCTTGGCTCAAGGAATTTTTTTACAAAAAAACCCCTCCATGGATCAAAAATTCATAATAGAAAGAGTCCTACTTAGTAAGCATGTTTCTGTTTTTGCTCATGTGGCATAAACAACTGATGACAGAATACAAAAACATCAAAGTATGACCCAAACAGCTGGACAGATATAACCACTCAATTACTGTAGTTAAGCCGTGCCCTGCTCTCTGTGGCATTCATTCTATCCAGCCTAATTACAGTTGTTCATCAAGAAGTCTGCCTCAAAATCTAAACCATTTCGGTTACCAGAGCCCTTACATTCTAACGCACACATAACTTGAGAAAATGAATGCTTAGAAGACAGAGTGTCACTGTAATGAGAGGTATTTTTGTTTTACTACAGTGACCTTGTGGCAGAATGGTAGGTGTTGCAGTGCTTCTGTGTCTCACCTTAGAGAAGGGCAGACAGTCCTTGTCTGCCTCCTTGTCTTTGAGCTCAAAGTCGTACAGAGCTTTGCACTGAGGTGGTGGTTGTGGCAAAGGCTTGATGACCTGGACAAAGTTGGTGGGGAAGAAGCCATGGACTCCGCCCATCTCCCCGTGGTACCAGTTCTCGTCCACTTGCCGGCGCAGGATGATAATGTCACCCTTGCTGAACTTGAGGTCTCCTGGTTCCTTGCCATCGTAGTTGTAGAGAGCCTTGGCACAGGGGAGCTGGGGTACACCCTATAAACAGAGATTGAGAGTAAGATGGAGAAGGCTGAGTAAGAGAGTTGACAAGAATAAAGGCTAAAAGGTCACACTATTCCACTTTTGTACAACATAGTAATTCTTTATTTTGCTATCATTGCAATTACATACAGTCATGGAAAAAATTATTCTACCACACTTGTTTCCTTCAATTTCTTGCTCATTTTAATGCCTGGTACAACTAAAGGTTACTTGTACCTTGTTTGTAGGTATAAATATGATAACAGAAATAGCTCATAAGAGTTTAATTTAAGAGCTGATATCTAGCTATTTGCCATGGTTTTCTTGATAATGATTTTGGCTATTATTAAGAAAAACATGGAAAATTGCTAGATATCAGCTCTTAAATCAAACTCTTATGAGCTATTTTTGTTGTTATTATATTTGTCCAAACAAATATACCTTTAGTTGTACCAGGCATTAAAATTACGAAAAAAATTTCCATGACTGTATATTACAAAATATTGTGATTTGTTACTTTTTCAACTGCAGTTCTGTCCCCAAAGGAATACTTTGTCAACATTTGTTTTATCTACTAAGATAAAGTCTGCATATCTCACATCAATCCTTTTTATTGCAGCAATATGGACTGTCAAGCCGTCAGAGTGACCAACACTCTCATAAAAACCTGTCATAAAAAACTCCATCTAGTAAACTTAAAAAGCAATTGATTTTATTATTCTTACTAACTATGTTGTATTTTTTTCCCCAATATGTAGATTGACGCACATATAAACCCCAATCATTTCAAGCAAGAGAGTAAAAAGTAGAGATGTCACAAGATCAAATGGCGTCATATCAACCCGCAACTCTCCTGTCACTCCAAAGCAATCAGACTAGGGCAAACATTGCAGAAGTGTTTGAAGTATTCTTTTTTTCATGATGAAAATACTTAACCAAAGTTGCCTGTGGGCAAAAGTCTACCTCAGTCCTCAGCAAGAGTATTGCGTCTGTCTTTGACACTTTGTGTCTTTTGACACTACTGCCTGTTCAAAATAAATGAATAGAAGCATATTCTTATATTATGGTGTTTTTTTCCGCTGTACCGAACTCAAACTGAACTTTTGACATCAAACTTTTGTGCAGCATTACACCTCTAACTGTTAAGCACACTAAACTGGCTTGTGAAACAGAGATGAATGAGTTGTTCTAAGCTTTTCAAAAATAGAATAAATCGCAGTGGTGGAAAGACTGCTCTGGGAAAAAAATAAAAAATAATAATCATGCTAGAATGAATAAAAAATAAATAAAAAATAAACTTTAAATTGCAAAAGGTAGCACAACTTTGGAAAAAGATGTAGCTTCCCCTTTGTGAAGTTATTTCAGGCTTAGTTGTAGGATTCATACAAAATGAATACCCAATGAAAAGCACATATTTAAGGGAATGTACTAGAGAGCAGTGCAATAGAAATATCCAAGCTGAGGCCTAAAGAAGCACTGTAACAAGCCTGACAACAGCCCATAAAAGCCATCAGATTTGAAAAACAACAGAACGTATTCAAAGTCAGTATTGCCCCTGAACCAAATAGAAACCAGGCGTAATGGGAAATGAAATGGTGTTTATGGACACTACAAAACAAAAAGGAGACACAAATGTGAAAGTGTGTGTTTTTACAGGGACAGTTAACTGTCCTGTTTGTTCCTTGATAGTAAAAAGGTCTATGTTGTGTGTTCACAGTTTAAGTGTGATGAGCCTGGCTGGTTGTGACTAGCTGACTAACGCCTTCAGAAGGCCCTAGGCTCTGTCCCTTTATCTTGCAGAGGAAGGTTTTGTATCTCAGCCTGCTAGCCTGGAGTCCTGAAAGGCCCATTCAGTGAATGACAATCCGGGGAAAGAGGGACAGCGAGTAGGGGGGAGTAGCAGGATAGAGAAGCATCAATGTTCTCCATTCAGGGTGGGTGTCCATGAGGAAGGCTCCAGTCCAAACCAACCCCCCACCATTTACCCCACAGCTGATGGACATCTTTTGGAGTGATCAAAATCACAAATACTGTTAACTGACCGGATCACAAATCTAGAATGAGGCAATGAGGAATATAGACTGAGATAGTAAAAATGGCTGCAACTCATGCAGATACTGCTGCGGTGAGAAAGTGAGCCAGACATAGAGGGGTTAAAGTTTGGAGCAGGCTCTGCAGTCTTGTTAAAGGCTAATGAACCGTTTAAAGGCTCAGAGGAGAATAAAAGTACAGAATGAGCCGTGATGGTGAGCCAGGGTGACATTACCCTGCTGCAGAGAATCACACAGCCTACAGCACAGAGCCAATCGGTCTCTGGCTCTGCTGGTCCAGTCTGTGGGGAGGGAGAAGTGGGAGGAGGGGTACTGCAGCCCCCTGCACACTGCACTGGAACTGGGCCTCCTTTCAGGGGGAAACAGGGCTTTTGAGCCCACCCAGGCCTGGCAGGGAGTTTCGTGATGAAAATGCAAATGGAAAGTGGAAGCTCTGCCATTTTCGTTGTAAATGACACACAGAACAGGTTCAAGCTACACAAAGCCAATAGGATCTAATTACATGGTAAATATGAAATGCTTGTCCCTTAGAGACTGTGAAGTTTGTAAGCACTTGTTTACACTGAGGCAAAGACTTAATAAAGCTTTAGTAGTAGCACAGTGTCCAAAGTCAGCGCTGTTATGTAATTACTTTTGCACATGGTAAAAGTGATTGCACTCATAAAATATGTGAGAAAATAAAGTCTTGCAAATACAAAAAACTACAAAATAAAAACAACTGAGAGTGGCATTATATCCCACTTATTTTCTACTGAATCTGCAGTGTAAGTTTTTCTTGGGATCTGTACTGGACAACACAGAACAAACTCCTGACAGGCTAATATGTTTTGGTCCAACACTCTTACAGCCTTCTTCTCAGCTGGTTTTTGAAAACCCTATCTTGGCCTCATAAGAGAGGAGTTGTCAGCAGAGGTACATTTCCATGTTTCACTCTGCTTAACATAGTGAGGGAGAGAGAGAGGTGGTGTGGGTGTGCAAGACTGAGCATATCTGGGGATGGGTGATGACTGTGGGGGTTAATATCCGGTTGGCATCCATGGAGACAGTGCTGTAGTCTGCAGTGTACCTGCATAAAGGCACACCGCCAATCCTGACCAAATATCCCCTCTGGAGAACAGGGGGGGACTGTGCTTTTCACAGGAATGCACAGATGAGACCTTCAAATTTTCAACAACAAAAAGCTATAAAAAAATCTTATGTCTTTCCAACACCAAAAAACACCCCACAATAAAAAACATCAACATCATAGAGTTTTTCTGGTCTTAGGAGGGCAAACTAGTTTATGTTTTCCTCACTCCACCTCTCCGATTGTTTTCAACATCTGTGGTGAAAGTTTATGGAAGTAATTATACAGCAGCACTGTTGGTTGCTGTATCAGACTTATAAAGCCTCTGACTTCTAGCCTCTTTAAATATTTAAAGTAGATGATTGCCCACAGCAGCAGCAACACCCCAATTAGACCATAGGTAACAAAAAGGCAGTCTGTGCCACAAGAAACTTGTGGTTCTTTATTTTGAGGCCCCCAAAACAGCCTGATTATAATTCCAAAAACGTTCAGACTTTGTCTAAAACAGAAGGCGATAATTTGCAAATCCTTTTTCACTATATTTTATGTTCAACGTCTAATTTTAGGTGTTTGTAAATACACACACTGAATTCTGAATTTGATGCATTCCTTTTTTATTTATGTATTACACACCCTCCCAACTTTTTTCGGGGTCGGAGTTGTAATTTTTACAATTATATGAAGAAAAAAATATTTTTAAAGTGTGTCCTATACTGCACTTCTTCTCATCCATTTCCAACAATAACACTCAATTACAATACCATTCAGCAACCCAACTGTCTCAAACTAACTAAGTAAGATGCTAATTTGCTGAGACAAATATTTTGTTTCAAAGACTGCTTGCCATGAAAAATATGCTTATGAGTTAAGCATAATACCAATTAAAATTAGAGGGGCACTCAAAGACACTTATTCACCCATGATTTGTATCCACTCAAAAATTTTGAGTTTTTTTCTCAGCCCATGCTCCACCTTTTCACCAAGGTTGATGAAAATCGAGCCAGTAGTTTTCCTTAATCCTGCTGACAAACAAACCAACAAACCGAACTGAAAACATAACCTCCTTGGCAGAGGTGGCATTACCTTGTATCAGCTGGCTAAACAGAGAATAAGACACAACAGTTAATTAAGCAGGCTACACCAGGCAGCTGCTTTCACAACCTCCTTACACCACATTTTTGAGTTGTTAATGGTTGTAAAGAGGAAAACTTTCAGAAGAAAAGCCCAAATTAAATTTGCTCCTAACTAAAACAACAACAACCTGGGTATTAAAGAAGACCTGCACCTTTACTGTTTTACTTTCCATTGCAGGGTTTCAATATGACAGCAAACAGACTGAAACTGTTGTCCACCAGTGTGCAACCAGGCAGACAGGTGAGATGGAGCCAGGTCTTAATCCACAACAAGCATGTGTGAGAACAGTACCTCCTCTTACATACAGGCAGAAAAGTCCAAGAAAAACATTTGGATTCCCTGAAAATAGAAGTCGGAAAGTGTTAGCACTAATTTTCCTTTCGAGGCTAGATGACTTGGTTGTGTTCAATACGATGCTTTGTTGTAAATCAATACTCAAACCTTTACACACTCCACTTTCATCATTACTTTTTTTGCAGTAGAGAGTGCTAATGTTGTTACCTTACCTGTGTGTATGAGTGAGAGATGGACAGATAAACAAAGACAGAGAAAGCGAGAGGAAAAGTGAGAGATTAGGCCTAATGTGCCGAGCATCAGCTGGTGAGTGCAATTACTCTTGTACTGCAGATAATGCAATTAGACCTGTGTGCTAAAGGGATTTGGCTGTTATACTGTTCTCTTCCACAGCACTGGATTATAACTGAATTACCCAAGTGTTCTGCTCTACAGCACAGCCAAATGTCAACAACCAGTGAGCAGACAGGCATAAAAACACAATGCATGCATGTATGCAGTGCTACAGAGGCAAGACTCTAGGTCAAATGGGGATAATTACACCAACAGCTTGCCTTTACGCCGTAATGTTAGCAAGAGACGTTTTAAAGCCAGACGTTCTATAGGTATGTCACAGAGGCAACAATAATGGTAAATTGTTTTACTTCAAACATGTTTCAGATAATCAACCAGCACAACAAAAATCACAAATAATTATAATCCTGCTATTGTGAATACGTCAAGGTTATGTGTGCCTTCTGCTCTGTCAGCAGTTCAAGGGTTGTGTGTAACTACAGTAGACAGAAACCTTTACCCCCTATGTGTAAGTGCCAGACAAGGCCCCACTCCCATATGGACACCTTCAGGAACTCTGCAGGGGGTGGAGAATGAGCAGGGGGTACTACTGCCAAAACAGTGTGTACGAGGTGGGGGGGATTGTCTGTCTGGTTTGCCCCTCTACAAACATTTCCAGGCCAAGACATGTCAGATATTCTACCAGAGGGAGCACAAGCTGCATCTGCCACACTGACCAGGTGGTCATTGGACATTTGGTGTTCATTACAAAGTCGCTGTTAACTGAAGATCTTGCCACCAACACTGTGGCACAAGCATTGACACATTATGGGAGTGAGGAATTCTGAAGGCATGGGCCATCTTGATTCCATTAGCACTGCATTAGTTTAAATTGATTCCTAATGGCCTTTTTAATGACTGCTGCAGAGCAGGCTTCTTTCTCTGCCTCCCCTACGGGCTAAAAACCTGAGGTTTTCTTGGTGCAGCATGCAGGAACAGGCAAAGTAAGACAGACAAGAGGCAGTGGTATCAAACGTATGAAAGTCAGGAGCCAGAAAGAGACTGTTTAGATGTCATCAACAAAACTACCCAAGCACACAATTGGAAGAGTGACTCTGTAGACAAAATCAGAGCAGAGCCGCCAAAAATTTTACGTGCAGGTCCATAGAGTATTGGGGAAATTTATTTTTGATGTACTTTCTTTCAAACAATTTATCTATTGGCATTTTTTTTCAAATATAGTCAGATAACTCTTTGTCTTTTTCAAGGTCTATTCCATAAATGATTTAGGATAAATCTGTTGCTTCAATGTATTGACATTAGGCTTGTTATAATTACAAATACTACAAATTTCTGTATTTCTGTAAATGGACTGCTATACTGACTATTGAGCCATTCTATTCGTAGCGACCACTCAAAGTGCTTTTACACAACAAGCCAGTATTTACCCATTCACAAACACACATTCATACACTGGTGGCCAGTTTATGTACATGTACAATAGTGTTCAAAATAATAGCAGTCCAATGTGACTAACCAGATTAATTGCCCAATTGCACAGCCTTAAGAGCGTGCATATCACGAATGCTGGGTCTTGTTGGTTTTCTGAGAATCTACTGCACCTACTGGGACCTTGATTGCCATGTAGCAATAAAAAATATACTAAAAACCTGGATTAATCTGGTTAGTCACATTGGACTGCTATTATTTTGAACACTATTGTATGCTCTATTCTCTAAATAAACTCAAGCTATTTGGTGTCCAGTGTCTTGCCCAGGGATGGAACCCCAGACTTTGCAATCAGTGGACAACCACTCAACCACCTGAGCCCCAGCCACATATTTGTGGCATAATTTGCTGCACATTAAAACAAATGGTTCTTGATTTCTGCTCTGAAAATTGGTGTATTTAGGTGGTATTGTCGGGCAAAACAATGGTGGGTGATTGAGAGCTGAACATCAGATTTCTTCTTTATTCTCTGATTCTGAAAGTGTCACATTAGAGCTAAACTTATCCACTATGTCCAAAAAGCATAAAGGTTGGCAAAACTTTCACTCACTGACGTTCAAATAGTTCACACAGGGACCATTGGATGAGCAGCTCTTGTCACAGCTGAACCTCCTGATGGAGCTTCCTTTTCTCAAGCCGTTGTCTCCCTCTCAGTCTGAGACAAAAGGAAAACTTCCATTCTCTGGTTTCTATGGAAACTCCACACAGGAGCACTTTTTTGGCTATTTATGGGTCTCTTGACAGTGCCGTGAATCTTCTGAAAGGGAGTTATTGAGAATCCAGCCAGTGTCCTGTTCTGGGAGAGAGTGCAATGATGGGGCCCAGGGCAGTGGTAAAGTTAATGGACTATCCCCTCAAAAAAAGTTTGACATTTCATGCATTTTGCATTGAATAAATATTAAATACAAAGGAAAAGGTCTTCCTTACATTACAAAACCTTTACTGCAGCATGGTATAGAATATACCCTTTTTTTATTTCCCCCCGACAAAGCCATAAAGTCCAAGAATCTGCTAATGCTAAAGTATGAAAGCAAATGCTCAACTGAGGTAGCTTACCCTGAAATCACCTGGTTGTATTTTAGGTAGGGGTGTCATGACTTGCCAAACCCACGATTCAATTAGATTTATGATTTTAAAAGGACACAATTCAATTCAATTTTGAATTAGACTACTATTTTGTTTAGCACTGAATGCTTTTCCATTGTTTAACTATCAGGTCTTGATTTGTGAAGATCAAGAGATTATTGGGGTTGTTGTTTTTTGCCCTGACGGCTGTCATTTACTTTTACCATCTTGTTGGTGAATGTAAATGACAGTTACTTTTTTAGACAGGGGGCTACATGGTATCAAGTGTGATGTAACGGCCATATTTTTTGGTATGTACCACACTCAAAATGCTTTTGATTTCGATAATTAGATTTGAAAGCTCATTTCAATCGATTGACACCCCTAATTAAAGGCATTGTTGGAAATATTTGTACAATTAATGAAATTATTTGTGTTATTGCAATGTTGGATTTGTCAACCAATGTGATAAATCACCTTAATTTGCCAGGTATTGATTTCAGTGGCAAAACATTTGATATTTCCAATTGTGCAAATTTTCAGCCAAGGTCATTTTTTTCCTCTGACAACTTTCCATGATTTTTTCTGGACCACTCTTCACTATGCCAGCACCAAAATTCATTATAGGGAATCAAGAAGCAGAAATCTAAATCAATACAATCCAAGCAACACTCAGCCCTAGTGTAGTGGGAATCATTTATCTACATGACTGCTTTTTGTAAGGAGGAAAAGAGGCAATAAACCATTCAAGCTTTCCAAGGGCTTTACCCAATTCACTGCGCTTGTTTGTTTCCCCAACTACATGGCAAATGAGGTCCCACACATTAGTCTACAAGCACGAAAACCCTCTGAGCAGTCTGGAGCCCAGATGGAAGCTTGGATCACATATGAGAAGAACAGGAAGTTTTTAAAAGCCCTCAAACCTCTCCTACTGTTCCTCCTGATGTTCTTCCATGCTCTTACGTCTGAGAAAGCATCTCGCAATTAGCCTAATGCCAACATATTAAGAGACAATGTCTTCTACTCCCCTGTGTGCCAGATACAAAACACATCTCAGGGGTAACCACTCACTGACCCCAGCAATCTACACTTTTAATGCCAGCCCCTGACCCTGAGATGCAGTTTGGGGGCTTGTGAATCTGGATGCTAGACAATGATCAAAGCCATTCTCCTTGGGAGTTGGGGTACAGGCAGGATACATAAGGCTGCCATGTGCAAAACCAGGGCTACATTGAGATTTCTGTCTTAAGGTGGTGGGGTCTATAAAAACATTCACCACATGGACATACAATCAAGACATTTCTGAGCTGAGTGCACTTAGTAAGCCATAGATTAGTCATCAGAAAGAAAGCATTTTAGCAGGAAGGGCGTATGGATTAATGGGAAAGCATATGCACACACTGTAGAGCTGTCACACATGCGGTTCGCATGAAGCTTTCGTGTGTTTGGGTGTATGTGTAGGCTCTACTGTGAAAATGCAACTGCATGAAACCACTTGCACATGAACCGACACATCTTTTTGTGTAACCTTATGCCTATGGGCTGGTTTCTTTACCTGGCTGGCCTCAGATGAGGGGTAAAGGCTTGTTCTGGGTGGCCCTGGGATCACCCAGTCTGCGTGTCTGACTAAAATCTGAAAGAACAACCTCTTTAACTCTGTGCCAGTTCATACACTGACTGGGCTTAACAACTATTCTCACAGGAACCCACTCACATTTCAGAGCAGACAGAGAGAGCAAGGAAGCTAGATGCGAACTACAAAGAGAGGGGAAGAGAAACAGTGTGAGATCAAAAGCTGGAAAGAAAATAAGGCTGGGAGAGGAAGCAAGGCTTGCCATCCTGCACCTATAATATGGTTCTTTGACATGGCCATATAGACATTGGGTCAGTGGTCCTGATGACAGTGAGTGAGAACTTCTAAAATAATTTTTAAGACGTTTTATAGACCAGATCAAGAAATCAGTCATGGAAATGCAAAATGTATGAGCATCCTAGACAACAATATTCAACCTGATGATAATTTTATTCACAACTCCCTTTTAACTACACAATATCTGACCACATTGTAGAACTACTTAAACATGCTGGACTGAAGACAGGTTGATCTGCCTCCCTTAAGTGCAATAAAAATATTTATATTCTCTACTCGTGGTAATAGCTGAGTAATTTCCTCACTTATCAATAGATTATGGGTAAAAAGCATTATTTCAATCTGCAATAGGATCCTAAGATCAGAGGTACACTGATTTGTCAGGTAGTTAATAACCTGGATTAGCACTAAAAGAGGAGTTACACATAGGAAGTTCACTTGTATCCAAGCTACAGAGGGATTAGTTCACAAATGTCACAGTATCTGTGTATTGAGTACCAGTCAATATGAGCTGAATACTAAGCATTTCCTCACATTACTCTCCACTGTGCTGGTGAAAGCGTGCAGTGTCTGTGGCCTTTTGTTCCTCTTAGTCATTCAGGGTGAGCCACCTGCTCTGCTCTGCTTAGGCTGACTTCGATTTATGCAGGGAGTTGCAAGTCCAGGGGAAATTTGACATGGAACTGGATAACTGCCGACTCTGTAGGTTGCTGAATCTCAAATAAAACCTGGTAATGCCTGTGCTGTGTTGTCTCGCAGTTATCTTACAATTGTCCAGTGTTGCATGTCAGACTAGTGGGCAAATGAAGAGCATTTTGCTTGAATTGGCTGGTGTTTGTACGCCTCTACAGTGGACAAACAAAGCCAGGATATTGACACAGTACTGGCAAAGGGCCGAGACACAAACACTGCATCTGTTCTCCGACTCAAGGAGCAGCACGGCACTGTCCATTTTTCACTTCCTGAAGAAAGTGTGAGAGTGTTTGTCCATTCCACCCTCGACTCAGCCCAGATGTAACATGTCGCTCCGAGCTTTCCTTAATCTCCACTGAATACTAAGCGAGGCATCACGTTCTGAAGAGAGAGTGTCGAGTAGAAAATCCGAGGAACTTTTTCAGTTTGGGGTCCTCTCTAGTCGCTATCTTGTTAGCTGGTTGGTTTGTTCCTTTGCCTTTACAGCAGTTGCTCAATTTTACTACTACCTGGATTCTGTAAAAGTTTGGACGCAGTGTTAATAAAAACAGAATCAAATTCAGAATTCAGAGTGTATATCTGCAAAAACAGGTTTCAGTTTGAACACAAAATATATTGTCTTTGTCCTGTTTTCAATAGAATATATGCTATAAGAAATAGCCATTTGTCGCAGTCAGGCAACATCTCAACTTTTTATGAATTGGGGCCAAAAACAGGCCAAATTATGTTTTCTGAGTATAATTGAAAGTGTTGGGAAGGAATCCATGCTGTTCATGCCTATCTTGGTTTTGACTGGCCATTAGAGGAAGGGGCAGGGCTCATAAGCCTGGAGACATTTGACAAGCAGACAATTCTGCTGGTACAGACTCCCATTACAAAACTCCCAGGTTTCTGTGGTTACTCAGCCCACAGTAATATCATTAAGCACTGGGGTGAAAGGAGAGACAGATGCTGGTGCCTCTATAACTAATCAGAATGTCCATATACATGGGAGCTAATGAGCCTCTCCTTGACATGATCAGCATGAAGATCACACCTTTGTACAATGAGAGTAAAAAAATAAATAAATTTAAAAAAAATACACAGACTGTTTGGCTCAAACCTGCCCTGACATTTCAACATAGTGTTGTCACAGGTCTGTTTGTGTTCAGACTACGCACCTGTGTTTTCGTGGGTGTGCACTGTATAATGACCCTCGTGAATCTAAAATCAGTCTGTGACTCATTAAAACAAACATTGCCCCGGCTTCGCCCTAGTCAGGCCAAACTCACAGCTAGGTTTGTGCTTATGTAAAACAATTGGGCTCAAAGTGCATTAGCCTCTCATCAGAAAGGGTACGAGAGTGAATGTAGTTCTCTAGTCAGTGCTTGTGATTTGATGTGTGTGCAGACAGCATATTATGGATGAAAAGCCTCAACCCCAAGTCTTTGTCAGCGCTCTCCTCTATTCAAGTGACTTCAATAATTAATCACACACTGTCAGCAAGAAAGACCCCACACATGTGGCATAACTGAGGCTTCCATAACACAGGCTTCCAGTAGCCTGACTTTCTGGATTTATGCAATTTACTTCCAAAATAAAATACAGATCATGGATTTTCTTACAAGCTGTATTGGAAAAAAACATCTTAAAAATGTATTGATTAAGTGATGGCCAAATTCTGCTATTTCAACTATTTGAATCTGTGTTTTTCTATCACTGTAAACTGAATCTATTTGGATTATGAGCTGTTTGCAAATAAAAAGGGACATCTGAAGGTGAAACATAGGGCTTAATTGCAAAATGTTAAGGATGAAGTTACTAATCAATTAATAGGCAGAATAATCAATAATCAAAATGTTTATTTTCTTAAGTTGCAGCTCCACATCTGTTGTAAGGCAGGAACTACAAAACAAATTTCAGGACTATGGATCTTAATAAATGTACTCTCTGCAAATATACAGAGTCCTGCAATTCAGTTAAGCTTAATTTAGTTTACATCTAAATCACTTGTGACAAACCTCAATTATAAACTTGGTTTAGGGAGCCATTTATAGTTCCCAAGGCTTTTTTGATCATTACTACTGTTCTGACAGTAAATAAATGTGTTATGGCAGCCCATAGCGCGTGAAATGTGGCTGGGCAGCAATACTGATACTTATTACAGCAGACATACCAAAGATACATAATTGCTTTGAATTAAAGTACACAATACTTCATCCCTTTGGACTCATACCGGATACCCAGTTCTCACAGCTGGAACAAAGATGCCACTCAGGGGACAAATGCAGATTAACTGCAACTCTGGGCCTCAAAGAAAAACAGGAAGCTTTTCAGCACATAGCAGAACAGCAAACACCCACAGATTACAGAAGAAAGGCCAGATATCTGAGGAAAACTTTAAAAATATTTGACAGATTCATCCTTTTCTTTTTTAGAAGGACGTCTGGGACCACACATCTCTCATGCAGCAGCAAGGTAAACCAGAGGTAGCCATTACTGCTTGAAGATGTATCAAGCGTCAGTAATAGCTCTTGGGTCAGAGGTCAAACAACTGAAAACGAAAACTGCCAGCAAATCATGATTCTGCCTTAGGGATGGGAACTGAACACTTAACATGCCAGCAGTCAAACGGCCCATGGATGACCAATCCTGGCCCACCAATCACAACACAGGGTGAGAGGTCAAACTGCTCTGTTAAGGCCAGGCAGGTATTAGGGGCACCTTGGGAGTTAGGCAGGGACACAATGGGACACATGTTGCCAAACAGCTGACAAAACAGTTAAAAAGAATATATTCCACTGCAAATGGTTGTAAAGCAATTTGGGGTCAATACTTAACACCCAAGCCAGGAGGCTAGTTAACATAGAATTACTGGAACTACTGGTATTTAAAGTGCTTTATTATATGACTGCGAGTATGCTCAAAGTGGTCTCTAAAACAAACTATTGGTAAGAGCAAGTCCAGAAAACATTTTCCCCCAGCAACCTTGGCCACTGGACTACAGATTTAAAACAAATGCTAAGAAAGGTTTTCTTTGGCCCCCACAGGTGTGACAGCACGGTGGTAGAGAAGGTCACGGCTGCTTCCCTCACTATTGTCATGCTGACAGACTTGGCAGGAGATGAGATACGGACGGAAGAAGCAGAGGGGGGGCTTGGGCCAGTGGCAAATGTGGCATTTTTGGTTGGTGGACCACCCAGAATTTATTGTTAAATCCGCTAGAAATAACAACAAACACACCTTAGTGTTAACAAAGCCTACACAGTTACATGACGGTCATGATCAGTTCACAAAGTCACTGGACAGTCAAAACCCGCCTGAAAAAATATGGCCAGGTGGCTAGCACTTTGGATGTAAATGAAAAGATGTCTTGCAATAAGATACAACTGCTACAGCTGAGTCTGCCTCAGGGCTTTCAGGTGCAGAGGCTCGTCACTGCATGAATGACTATCAGCAGTACTACAGACTTATGCATATGACGGACACAGGCCTCTACCATCTCTTCATATTCACCACACTGAGCTGTAAGTCGAGGAATAGCAGTACAGCTAACAGCAAAAAAAAGTCAGTAAGTCAAAAAGTACACATAAATAGGTGTTGACATTTAAAGAAGGTTTACTGAAGAAGGTGAACATGAGCTGGGAAGAGGGACGAGACTAGACAAGCCCAATGTTTAGAGGAGAAACAGTGACCTGCAACTACTCATAGCATTCCACACACACACACACACACACACACACACACATACACACACACACACACACACACAGAGTGTGGGGGGGAAGAGGTTAAAGGAGAAACAAGTCAATTCATTCCTTTATGTGTCTGGAAAATCTTGAAAGCCCAAAAAGACAAAGACAAGCACACACCCTTCGTCAGAGGAGCAGTGTCACCCTACAATGAGGAGGCCATGGCTGCACCTTAATCACATGATGAGGTCTTTTGAACTTCTCCTTGGGAATTATCTTAACCCATACACAGAGGATAGTCATTTCCCACAGCATAACTGACCACTTGGTCATTCATTGTACATTTTCCAAAACATTGTTATAAGGAACGTGTGAAGTTGTCACTTTCTGGATACTTTCATTAACTTCAAATGCATACCAAGATTCTCGCCAACTTTTGTTGAGTTGTAGTTCTTACTTGAGAAGAAGCATGTACATGAATTTCCCAAGTTCGGAACACCCTATCTCAAAAAGTTAATGAAAGATGGAAAAAAATTGTGTATGAATCTTGCTCCAAATGGGTTCTCCCTTGGCCCATCATTCACTCTTCCACCGAGTTTCATGAAAATCAAGTCAGTAATTTTTCTGTAATCTTGCTGACAGACGAGTAAACAAACCGGGCTGAAAACATAACCTCCTTGGTGGAGGTAATAACACAGTCAGAAACCATTCATTGAAAAACAATTTATAATCTGGCACTGAAAAGCTGAATTTGTCAACAAGGAAAAAAATGACTTAAAGTGTATTAGGTAAGTGTATAAAAATACATAGTGGCAACCAGAGACGCAGACACACAGGTTGCCTCACTAAATAACAAGTGTTTTGTCTCCTCAGAATGAGAGTCAGCAGTCAGCCGTAAGAGGAGAACGGGGAGTAGTGCCGACTCACTGTCTAATAAACTTTAATCTCATTAGACCTTTAACAGGCTCCAGCCTGGATTTAGACAGCAAGGAAGGAGGAGGTACATGACAGAAATATAGGGGAAAAAATACAGCTTGTGTCTGTCTCTCATAAGAGAAAATTACAGGTGGCTCCAAAATCCCTGACACACACTGTCCAGAAGGTCACGGCTACTTGTAGACCTCCGTGGGAAATACAGAGGAGGCAAGAGAAAAGTGTGAGCGTGTTGAGAGAGGAGGAATGAATAGACCAAAGCCCTCTTGAAAAATTCCCAGTGGAAAGCAGTAAGTATGTGTTTGCCAGTATGTGGGCAGTGTGAGGGTGTAATGACGGGGTTCTGTCGCGCAGGCAGAGGTCAGCCAGTCGGCCAAGAGGAAAGGCTTCGACAACAATATGATGTCATCAAAGAGGGCCAGCGTGACTCATCGACCTCAGACGAGGGAGGTGCACAGGAATTTTAATGAGATACCTCTACATAAGGAACCTATAAACAACATTCTTGTTCCCCAAAGAAATAAATCAACTACAAAGAGATGGGACAAAACACACCGCAACTCTATTATAAAAATAAGTGGGAAACAAAAAACGTTGCAATGTCTTGTGGGTAGCATTAGACATCTTCCTTCAGTCAGGAGCAAATAATACTAAATTAAAAGGCGGTGTTTTGCTTCCTGTCTGTTTAGAATCAATTTAGTGGATTTGAAGATAATGACAAATAATGGCAGGTGGAGGGAGAGGCCTAGAAAAGGGAAGAAAAAAAATCCTAGTATAAAGCTCTCATTACTAAAGATGAGACAATGACCTAATTACATCCCCAAGAGCTGAGCAAAGAATAGCATCTCATTTCCTATCAACTAAACACACAAAGACCAACACACTCTTATCCAATAAGTGAAGTTATAATTGTTAATTAAAGTCTTAAGTGTTGTTGCATCCTGTATATATGAGCTCTAACCTTAACTCTAAAGTGTGGCTAATGCACAATATTCATTAAAAATGAACATGAACGCTTTTATGACAAAGACAGAAACGATCATAAAAGAACTATATCGAGTCTAAGGGATTACTGGCACAACTCTCCAGAGGACCATAATGACAACTGAAGATATCCACAGAAAGCTCTCTCTAATTCTTCCCTTCCCTTTTCCTCATTGGCTCCGACCCCTGACAGCCGTGACTCCTGAACCCTGACCTCTGACATCCAGACAGCTCCAATGGCTTTACTCACTCTCACGCAAAAATACCACTGAGCTATCTGTTCTCAATATGTGTGAACAAAATACTGTGTTATATGAGTCAACAAGGGCAAGACGAAGACAAAACATCCATGTAACGTAGCACCATGGAGGTGACTCATCAACCTGACTGAAGGGCCAGACAACCACAGGTCTACATTCAAGTAGGGCCCTTTTCAATCCCCCTCATCAAAGAAATGCCGGACAGAGTGTCAAACAACTGCTGCAACCCCAGAGATGGTAAGAGGAGGGGCAGAAAGCTGACTTTGCAAGGTTGCTCACTAAACATTTGTCCCTTTTGGTCCTGACGCCTTCACTTAACACTCATCAGCTTCTGTTACTGGAAGCCCTCCATACACACACACAATCTCTCTTGGCCACTATTCGCATGTCGGTCAGTCTGTAAGATCAGAGGGGACCCGAAACAAAACCCTGTTGTGCATCTGTCAGGCGGTCCCCACCACTCTACCCTCCCAGCCATTCTCTCGCCATATAAGAACTGGTGGTGGAGCTCTGCTTGAACAGGGGCACGGCACCAGAGGAGTTGCTTCAAGCTTTGAGTTACCCCAAAAATTGAGGGGACAGACGAAGAACAATAAAGAAGTGGGACTGAGGGTGTCACCCAGGGGCAGTGAAGCGCTCAGTCCCCATGGAGCACTGGCCAAAGATCAGACTGGGCAATCAGCAAGGGCTTTGATCTTTGCCTTTTATGTTCTGAAAACGTTACACCTGCACAGCCATGTCTTTTCTTGTTTTCTGTCATCAGCAGAATGCCTTCGGATGGTGGAATAGACTTGAGAAATGCTATTAGTCAAAAACATTTCTTCAGAATAGATGGAAATGCAGGGGAAATAGGAAATGGCTTTTGAATACATTTCACTTCAATACACACTCAGACAAAATGCTTTCGTACAGTCTGTGTGCATGGGGGAGGATTGCCTACACTGTGGGATTATAATCAACTGTCAATCTTAAAAACAGAAGAGGTGAAATAATGAGGTAGTTTCAAGTGTCCACATCTTTATCTTCAACAAACAGGCTTTGCAAAAACGAGGGAAATTCCACAATGCACAAACAGCTTTGAAATGAGCATGAAACCTCTGAAGTGATACTATGGCAAATGAGGCGGGTCCCCCAGTAGCGATTTACAGCAAGGTCTCTGATCTTCGTACCTGCATGGCTAGGCAGACACATTATCAGCGCTTTGACATTCCAATGATTCTACACAGGACCTTGAGATCTTTTCATCTACCTTATCCTACCTACGTGGAGAGCAGAGGTGCTCACGGAGAGGCCCGCGGGTTTTCCACATATTTTTACTCTACCTTACATTTTTGGGCTAGGTTTTCAACATGAAATCATTTTAAAGCAGCACCATCTCAAAAACAATGTCAAGATATGTTAAGAATTTTGATAATCAATAGTAAATAAAATACTTTTTACTTGTTTCTTTTTTGTTATGTGCAATACTATATGTGTATATATTTAATATACTGGGTATTGAATTTCCCAGAGTGTAAGTAATAAAGACAAAGAAGCCACCTCTTAGTCAATTGCTTTGGTCTTAGTTGACCGAGATTAGTCAAATTTTTAAATGTTTTTTTAATGCTGAATGACTCATTTGCAAGAAACATGTGTGCACATCCTTGGTGAACACAAGATTTAAATTGGTGCTCTATCAATTCAATCAACCAATTGATTAGACATCAAAAATTGTACAAGCAACCACCATCAACTAGCAACTAAGATTTTATGTGGTCGAGAACAGCCAGATAACCATAAGGGTGATAACACTGACACATTAAACTCAACCCGTTTCCTTGAAAAAAGGAATATAAGTTTTTTTTTAAATTTGTTTCTATGCCACTTGTTTAAATAAAACTGCTGAAACACAGGGGCCCAGCATTCCACAATTTCCTTCTGCTCCTTTAACTACACTTTACAACTCCTCTCAGTACTGCTGATTAAACAACCACCCTGTAGTCCCACCCTGCTTTTCGCACGTACATTCACAAGCGACACTACAGCAGGGACCTCAAGTGCAAGAAAAGACTTTGGCATATGGCATTGTCAGCAACTAAGAATGAACTGAGAGCCCTTCTTTTGGGAAAAGCCCAGTTGCAGTCGGCACAGAGAGCAGAATCATTTGTTGGCTCAACTGTTAACTGCTCTCAATCACTGCCATTAGTCATGTTGGGCTGCTAGTCAACTGGCTGGCTTTTGGATCACCATGATAACAGTTAATCCGCAGCAAAGATTAGAGAGCCAGTAATGCAACATGCTGCTTTTAATCCACACAGATTTTCTCTGTTTTGTTTCAGCTTGACCCTAACAATGGGAAACACAGATTCGTGCTCACTGATCCATGTTCAGTCACAGTGAGTATACTAACCCGTACAAGGGTGCTCTTTGCTTGAGCTCGCTGGGGTTGTGCTCCTGGGGTGCCCTGGTCCCTGGTCCCACTGCTGTGTGCTCTGGCCACGGCTCCAGACGTTCCATTTGTGCAGACTCCCGCCCCAGGACCAGCCCTTCGAGGCCTCTGTTTGATGCCATCCAACAGGCGCACAAGAAGGAT
This sequence comes from Centropristis striata, assembly GCF_030273125.1. Lineage (NCBI taxonomy): Eukaryota > Metazoa > Chordata > Actinopteri > Perciformes > Serranidae > Centropristis > Centropristis striata. The sequence continues at coordinate 18,643,522 of NC_081525.1, read as the reverse complement.
GTTGCTGGGGAGTTCATCCACGGCACACTCCACTAACGTCCGGCACTCAGGGCAGCGCAACTCTCCACGTGAGCCTAGGATTCCTTGGAGACATCGGCGGCAGAAGGTGTGCTGACAGGGAAGAACCTTTGCTGAAGCATCTAGCCGCTCCAGACAAACAGGGCACTCAAGCAAATCCAACAACACTGACTCGTCCATTCTCTGTGTGCTCTGCCACTACTTCAGCAGAAAAAGCATGCTGCTGATAAGGTTTGTGTTTGGAAGCAGGACCAGAACTGTCACGTCACTCCCATACCTCGCCTGTAGCCATGGCATCTGCATCAGCTATAAAACAGAGTGAAGATGTGCAAATTAATCAACTGAGCACATAAGAAATAGGTCATGGTAAGCATACAACAGACACCACATATGGCTGACACTGTGTAGTGTTGCTTCATTTGTTGAGCATGAGAAATGTTACATTTCAGTTGTCATGCTGACAAACTGACACATTCAGGCCACATTTAATATTGCAGCTGAGTGATGAGCTGACAACACTGGCAAAATACCAAACTACTATCCTGCTGTCTGTCATTAGAGTGATGAAAATGGGATTGCAGATCTAATTAATCTAATTTATTCCACAGCTGATAATTACAGTTAGAAACTGTGATCTTGAATCATTGGACCATGTGTACGGTTAATACGCCACCATCGAGACAAAAAGAGAAAGCTGCAGCAACGGTATCAGAGTGAAAGACTGTGATTTGTCTCTCAAGAGCAAAAACATGGAGAGAAATTCCCCAAGACTGGGGAATCTATCAATTCAGTTTGTCTTGTGATTAATAAAAACTACTATTACCAAATAAGCCTGACGCAACCCGTGTTATACATGCTGGCAGCACAACAAGACATTTCAATGATAAAAACACAAGTCTTACAAGCTTGTACAGCGATAGAGTAAAAAAATGTCAATATTACGTAACACTTAACAGCATGAAAAACGTGTACGGATACTTATGAGACTTTCTTATGACAATGATACTCAGCGCAGTAGTGTTTTCTTGGTTACACTAGAAACGAAAACTACCGATGTGCAAATTAAACTAAGTTTTCTGGCAAACATCACTCGTTAGCGCGGGGGCTAACACTTTAATGATGCCGCATTTTCATAAACAGTTAACTACCAATAAGAAGTTGTTGTTGTTGTTTTTACAGTAGTAGTAGTTAGAAATGTTTTAAGTAACTTCTCCGACAAAAGCAAATGATCTCTTATACTTCAAAATCATTCGCAAACTAAATGCTTACCTCTTCCAAAACAGGACTCCTCCTCTTGTTGCCCCGTATCTCACAATTCTTGCTTTCCTGCTAACGTTTCTAGTTAGCAAGCTACCGGGAATATACTAGCCACTTATCTGGACTGTTGGTCAGACAAAAAGCACTATTGGTCCACGAGAGGTTTCCTTTAGAAGTGTACAGCGTGTAGTATAAATATAACTCTGCTAGACACTCAAGTAAAAGCTAACATGAAAAGGACACAGGCGAGACAACGGAGCTCCAACCGCAGCGAGGAGCGCCATGCTAGTACGCTACTTCTGTTCTGCTGGACTGTTGCTGGAAACAAGCAGAGAGGGGGAGGGAGTGTGTGGGCTTCAAGTGCTGTCGGGAAAGAGGTCAATTATAGGGGGTAAGTAGTAAGTACACAAAAATGAGCGAATAAATGACATGGGCTGTACCACTTTTGAAATACAAAGGCGGTTCACACTGTAAGCAATTGATATAGTAATGATTACTTTTTAAAAGTTTGACAAATTGTATACTCTCTTTTTGGGAAAAAGTGTTGAACCTGGCCAGTCGAATCATTGAAAAAGAAGTAGGACCCCTCAAACCAAAATTATGTTTACTGAATATTTACCCGGACAACTTTGTGAGCTCCAAAAATAAAAAATCCTTACTCAATATTTGTTTTCTGGAAGCTAAAAGATGTATAGCCTGCTCGTGGAAAAGGGATAAACCTTGTACTACTTCGCAATGGTTAACAGGGATGTCTTTCTACTTGGCTTTAGAAAACATAAGCTACACCACGAAAAACAAGCTTGACAAGTTTTGGAAAATCTGGAAGGGTTTCTGTAATTTCCTTGAGAAAAATGATCTTGAAGTAGATGGCTGGAATGATGAGCTGAACTGAAGATTTATTTCTCTTTTCATTTATCTTGGTTTAGTATACACATTTAGAGCTTTACAGATATGAATATGTATCTCTGTGTGTGTGTGTGTGTGTGTGTGTGTGTGTGTATATATATATATATATATAGATATAGATATATAGATATAGATATATATAGATATAGATATATAGATATATAGATATATAGATATAGATATAGATATAGATATAGGCATTTATTTATTTACTTATTTTTCATTTATTTATCTTTCTACCACCATGTTTATCCCCCAGTTTATTTATTTATTCATTTTATTTTCATCATCATTATTGCTATCATTATTGTTGTTGTTTTCTTGTATGTTCCTTCTTGTTCTATGTTGTTCAGCGTTTGTAAATTAACAAAATGTGCAATAAACATATGTTCAAAAAAAAAAAAGTTTGACAAATTAATAAAACTTACTATCGAACCGGCACGGATGTGATCTCTGTGTTGCTACAAAGCGGGACTGCACATTACTCTCCATCATTTCGTCGTAATAAAAATCAATCACTTCTCCAAACAATTACTTTATTTAATTATTGAAATTTATATACCATCATCCCGCCCCAAAAGCACTTAAAGCCATATCCTACTGAAGCGACCACAGTGGAAAAGAGGAATTTCCGAGGCGCACTGGAAGGCGGCGCCTAGCGTTGTCAAACGGGCGTGAACTGAATCGTCATGTAATGATGTGTCAAATAGCATCTTTCCCCAGGCAGGGTGGAAAATAACTTGTTTTTCATTTCATTGTTTGGCCACTCTTATGGACATGCTGTGTTATTAGCTGAAAGTCCACCACTCATTAATTTATCTCAACAATATGGATGTTTTTTAGGTTGCATTTTCTGTTTAGTTGCCGTTATCGAATCCCCTGATACAGTAAAGAGATGTAGGCCTATGACGCTGCCTTGTATAGTGGAAATAATAATAAATAAAAAAAACTGGTCCGATTACTTTCTCAGATAATATTTTTTCCCCTCTTGTTTCTGAAACATACTTTTGCTACGTGAGTAGCGGAGTGAGAACAGGGACATCTGGTGGTTGAATTTTCTAGTTTTTGAAAAAATTTTTTAGTGAAAACAAGCAAAACATAAGCCTACTTTTTAGTCTTGGGCCAACAAACTCATGTCAGTGTCACACATCCTGTATGTGTGACAAATGATGCTAAAGTAGTTTCAATCATGCTTGATAAAAATGATTGGCAGCTATAAATACATGTTTTTATTTGTGTTTAATGTGATCATAAAAATTGACTATTCTAATGTAAGTTGCAACAAACAAGCACCTTGCCTTGGATTCCACTATCCTTTATCTTTTCTTGAGGTAAAAGCAAAGTGATGGACCTATCATTGGCCGATATAAAAATAGACAAAGGCCCACAGGAGAGAGGGTGAGCACTTTTCCAAAGGCACAGCTTTTATTACAAAAAATACACGCAGAATAGACCTTTGACTCCTAATAACCTTGACAGCAAAGCCAAAAGCGCAAAACTACTAGTGGGAGATGAGAGCAAGCCAGACAATAAACATGTGATTTATTTTTATCTCATTTCGAGGACGCTGCATATTGAGCAAGAGGGAGAGATGAAGGAGAGGGAGAAAAGAGCAATAAAGAAGGAGATTTATATGGAGGTGGCTCTCTCCTGTCACATGTGATCCCATGGGAGCTGGCAGGAGCCCTCAGGTCATATTTCCTCACTGTGAAGAGGCAGCGAATCCGCCCCTCCACCTCCACTGAGACAATGGCCCCTGCCCTCCTTTTCTGCTTGACCCCTATGTATTACCACACTCACACTCTGCTCACATTCAGTGTTGTTTGGTGAAAAGGCTTCAGCAGACATTACTTAATGTGATTCAGAAAGGCAGCAGGAATGATTTGTGGACTTGGAGAGGCAATAATCTTTCATAATGACTGCACCTGAAGGCAAAAACAAGATCACAGTGTGGACGCACACTCAGAAACACACCCACCCTCATATGATAGAGGTGACAGCTGTGTTACTGCCTATAAATGGGAACAAGGGAGGCAGGAGAGGACATGACAAGACATATGTCCCAATTTCCAGGAATGGATGAACCTTGACAGAAATATTGCCTCTCTCGTATAGTCCATTACTGTAAATAGATGTTCGAGATACAAAGTGTTGAAATGCAGCGAATGCCAAAGCAGAAGCCCATTTTTAAAAAGCAAAGTGCAGGATCACAGAGCTACCATTTATAGCATTGCACACAGGTTGACAATACTACATGATTCACTTTTTAAAACAATGATGTCTTAACTGAAACCAGACCAGAATATCTAGGGCTTAATATGCTATTAGGATCAGGACACTCACATCCAGTGATCTCCATTTGTAATACTTTGATAAGGCCTTCAAACTTACTAACTCAGCCGGAGGCAACCTGCTTTTCAAATTAGATCAGGGACCATCGCTGAATGTCAATGAATGCTGCCTGATAACGGTTCAGTACATTAATTTCTCTGTGGGGTGATTTTTTCCCCCCTTTGGAAGCTGGGATCAAGTCAATACAGGCCTTATAGAAAATTCAAACCAGAGATTTAATTAATTTCTTTCCAAGTATAATGTCAAACAGAGAAAATAGGTTGTTTGAGATGGTTTCCTAATTCACATTGTGATCTGTCCTTCTGCTTCCCTCATAGCCTGGTCTAATTTTAGTGCAATCATCATATCTAACAGAAATCACGAACAAAGAACTGAAGAGATCTGTTGCGTTCTGTCTATACAGATAAACTTAAGCTCACTGTTGTGTCTTTCTTTTGCCTTTCGGCTTGTGAACCACCGAAGGACCACAAGGCAATCTATTTTAGCAAATCCTAAACAAATTTCTCCATCAGCCAATTTGCTTCAAAGTGGAAAAAGTGTTGGGCGTCCCGGTGGCTCACACCGGTAGAGCGCTAACCATGTATGCCGTGTGCTGCGGCGGAGCCGGGTTCGAATCCGGCCTGAGCTCCCTTTGCCGCATGTCTTCCCCTCTATCACCCCCTTTCTATCTCTCACTATCAATAAAGCAACAAAATGCCAAAAAAATAATCTTTAAAAAAAAAAAAGTAGAAAAAGTGCAAATGAAAAAATGCATGAATAACACCAACAGTGGTGCTTTAACCTGACTCCAAACTGATGTACTTCACACTTGATGGGTGTTTGCTGGGGACCCATTGGAGTACAGTGTCAAATGTGGCGCAATATGGCCAGACAGTAGCGCTATAGCAACAAACTTTATGTTTTGGTGTGAAACCTTTGAACCCTCCTTTTCCTGGATTCTGTGGGTCCAAACACATCTATCCATACAAGTCACGTCCATTTGTGTGTAGTACATTTTCCGTCATTTTCAATTGTGTCCCAATAGCTTTTTTTTCTTCTCCTCCTACAATTTCAGAGCAATTGTCACCAGATTTGGTAGAGAGCATCTCTGGACCAAAAGTTTATTTTTTGGATCTTTGCTATAGCTGTCCCTCTAAGTTTGCTGAAATGCTGTGTGTGTAAGGCTTATATTACAATAAATGTGACCATGACTAAATTGGTGCCATTTGGCCAATAGGTAGCGTCATACTGTAACTATAAAGAAAGGAATCTATACCCATACTGCCATACTATTTAGTATGCCAGAAAAAGTACCAGGATGTCCTTATACATACTTTTTATTATGCAAATCAGCATGATTTTACAGCTATTCTAACTCACAATCCTCTGCACAGAGTATATATGGGCTAGAGGTCAAAGTTGAAGGTGTCATGTTATAATAGAGTAGTATGCACCAGTTTTATGCAAACTGCATGCAACATAAAGGTGGGGGGGGAAATCGATACAGCATAGTATCGCAATATTTTGTGTGGCAATATTATATTCAATCATGGCCGACAAGTATCGATATTTAGCATTCCAGCATTCAATATTGTCGCTTTTTTTTTTCAGAGGCCGTAGCAGACTCACTTTTAGGAATATTCATCTAAACTAGAAGATCTAGGGAATCTGTAGGCACCATGTGTGTCAGGATATCGTGTTGAGACGTTGTCGAATTACCGCTTCAAAGTTAGGCTATTTTCATGTTTCAATCAAAAAACTTCAGAGTAGTGAAGCTTAAATTTTAGAAAAGTTTGAGAAAATTGTTGTTGTCCATACATGTTTGATATCAGTTCAGTTCTGTCTGACTGAATACTTTGTTGGTCAGTCTGTGGGTTTGACTCTCATTGTGGAGGAATAAAAAGACTGAAGTGAGATGAATAGACTGAGAATTTTCTCTAACAATTCTTGATTGAATTGAATTTTGTGGACATAAAATGCAGTTAAACAGTTAAATTACAAAATATTGTATCACAATACTCACCATATCGCAAAATGCTTAAAATCGCAATAATATCAAATCGTGACTCAACTAACAGGACAAAATCATATCGTGGGGCCTCTGCTGATTCACACATCTAATGCAACAGCACATAGTTTGTTACAGAAGCTGAAATACAAACTAAAAGTAAAAATAAAAGGGAATGCGATTTGGAATGCAGCTATGTCTGTGTGTATTTATGACTTCCTTCGTATATTTCAAAAGTCATTATTTCAATCAACTTCCCACTTGGCGGGTGTACTGAGGACCTAAGGGAGTGCAGCGTTGCGTTTTAGGTTGATCAGATGCGGTTTTTGAGAACAATGTTAGCAACGCTCCACTGGCCAAGCAAGGAACCTTTAAACGCTTTATAGTTTCTTTGGTCCTAAGCGATTGGTCTTCTCCAACACGACACAGATTCTGAATGGCCACATGCTCTAAACAGTCAGGCCCCCTGACAATGCCGCAAGCAGTAATACCAGAAGCCAAGCAATTTCCTGTTCCAAATGGGCACACACTCTAGATTGCCATACCCCGAACGGACACTGCAGTAGTTTACTTGATTAAATACTTCAAAGCTTTTTGTCAGACGCCCTCATGCTGTTATCATGGTATGACAGTTGCCTACCTTCTTGTACTCTGTATGCCTCTTAACAAGTAATATGCAATTAACTGAGATAAAAGCCACACTGCAAGACGTAAAACAGAAATGCCAAATGTGAAATGGAACAACAAAGGAACGAACGGCACCATGCAGCATAAATATTAAATGAAATGTTCTGTTGTGTAAGATATGCAACACATTTAGTAGCTATTCCTCTCTGTCGTTTGAATAAATAAAGTTAGAATGGATAATATGGAAGGCCAGAATCCATACAACACACATTTATAGTGTAATCCAATGCATAACATGTTTATCTATTATCTCATACCATGTAAATCTAATGTGACATGGACTTTGCATTTGAACGATGCCATAATTTCTGCATTGATGACAGAATTTCAGTTTAATTTTAATAATGGCAGATTCATGCTAGAGCTAGCATTTGAAATGTTGCCATTCATCAAAGCTTGTAGGCAAGGGTCATTGCAACCTAACAGATGTTTTCTTGTTCTGGACTTTTGCAGAATAGAGGAAAACAATTACAAATCCTCACATTACTACAAGCCATGAAATGCTGCAAAGCTCTGTTATCAAATTGGTTTGTTTATCCTTATTGGGAGGATGCTACAGTCAATTAGTTGGTTATGCTCCAACTCAGAGGAAACACACCCTCTTCTCCTGTCACACTAAATCAGACATGGTGTTAGAACACTGGAGGCTCTTGTTATATTATTCCACAGGGATTGCAAACACAAATAAATCTTACTAGCTGACAGAAAGGTGAGTGGTCTGTAGGGCTGCAGATGAAAATAGTCTTGTGTACGAACCAGTGGCAACACAATCTATAGGAGCCCCTTTCCGCCAATGTGATGAAAAAGAAAAAAAGATATGAAAGTTATGAGAAACTTATAATGAAAAAGACTTAGCATCTCAAAAATAATGACTCACTAATCTCAGTCAAGTCGTTATTTTGAGAAAAAAAAATATTATTTTGGCATAGTTGGCAATCTCACATTATCATGAGAAACTTTCTCATTATTTTGAGATGCTAAGTCCTTATTTCAAGACAAATTAGTCATTTTAAGAAAGGTTCTCATTATTTTTGAAAAACGTTCTCATTATTCTGAGATACTAAATCCTAGTTGGCAATTTCTTATTATTCTGAGAAACTTTCTCATTATTCTGAGATAATGGTGATTATTTTGAGGAGGTTTCTCATTATTTTGGAATAGTATGTCATTATTTTATCAGTAAGTCATTCAAAGTTTTTATGTTGTTTTTGTCTTTTATTGTCACTGGAATGGGATCCATACTTGTGATGATACATGAAGAGCAGAATGATCTTCTTTCAGACCTCCACATTTTCAATCTAAGAAACTGAGATGCCTACACTTAGCCATACCTTACAATCCACATGGAAGTAAGGTAGAAAGAAAATAAAAGTCTTCAGGTTCTTTAAAGAAGTGTTTATTTCATATAAAGATTTACAATATTTAATTTATAATCAAATGTGAATTATCATTATTATTATTATCTGTACCATTGCTTACATCATCAGTACACCTCTCTGAACATCAATCTGAGCTGGCCCACTACATCACACCAAGCACTCTAATGCCACAGTCTTGCTACAGTAACATTGGCAACATACAGCAGTCTCACAGAAATCTTTAGATTTAATTTGGGTTAAGTGAAACAGTAAGAAATGTGGAAAACATATTTAGATAATCTCTAGCTTCTTGTTCTTGTTTTGTGAAAAGAGTTGTAAGAAAAGGAGGTTCAACTGGTTCTGAGTATTATGGTAGTTTGCTTTGAGGGTGACCTGGTTTATGTTTTGAAGCCATGGTTTAGTATGTGACAATTAGAAAGAGCACCTGAGAGGACCAGATCTTTGCCCACGAAAATTAAATCCCACTTTGGATCCTAACTGAACCAACAACAAACTGAAACACAACAGAGTTTATGCTATTAATCAATGTGACAATATGCGTTTCATTCATTTACAGACAAAGACTTTCAACATTTGACACAACCTTGAAGTTAACTTTGGTTAGTACAGTAAGAACGGGAGTTGATAATGCACTTTTTTGAACAAACACTGGTTAGAAAACAGTGCCAGGTGCTGATAGTCAAAAGTATGAAATACAGCCTCGAGTTTACTAGTTATTCATCATGCAAGTGTGCCTGAAACACCGTTAGATGCGTAGCTGTGATACTTCATGCATAGATCCTTCTGCCAATGATGTGCGTCACGGGAAGACATCCGATAGCTAGCAGATTGTCATAGCTGCCAGCAGCTCTGCATGAAACATTATTCATCATTACCTACAAGAGAAAGAGGAGAAAGAGAATCACGTTGGGACACATTAATTAGACAAGCAGAGGTCATTTGTTAGATCATGTCTCTTGAAGGGATAGTTCTGATTTTTTTGAAGTGGGGTTGAATTAGGTGCTTATCCATAGTCCGTGAATTATCTAGAGATAATCTAGTAGATGGGGTCTTGGGGTCCCATGTTTAAAGAACAGGTCTTTCCAAAAGTGAACTGAAGCCATTATATCAAACTATGCTCTCTTCAAATTCACCAAACTCCCTGAAAAAACACAAATTTTACCTCACAGAACCAGTAGTGGAAGAAGTATTTAAATCCTTTACTTAAGTAAAAGTACTAACACCACACTGTGAAATGAATCCACTACAAGTAAAAGTCCTGAATTCAAAACTTCAAAAAGTATCAGCATCAAAATGTACTTAAAGTATCAAAGTAAAAGTACTGGTTATGCAGACTGGACCCACTCAGATTTTTATATACAGTCATGGAAAAAATTATTCAACCACCCTTGATTTCTCTAATTTTTTGGTGCTTTTAATGCCTGGTACAACTAAAGGTATATTTGTTAGCAATTTCCGATGGTTTTCTTGATAATGATTTTGGTTATTATCAAGAAAACCATGGAAAATGGCTAGATATCAGCTCTTCAATTAAACTCATATGAGCTATTTTTGTTGTTATCATTATATTTGTCCAAACAAATGTACCTTTAGTTGTACCAGGCATTAAAATGAACAAGAAATTGAAGAAAAGGGTGGTCTAATCATTTTTCCATGACTGTATATTCCAAATATATTATTGGATTAATGTTATGATGCATTTATGTAAGCAGCACTTAATTTGATCATGATATGGCTCATTTTGAACTACTTAATATACTGTTATGAGGTTTAATTAAAAAACAAACAAGTGAAATCACTTTAAATGTATTTTTATGTTAAATCTCGGCCTGAAAAGTACTAAAGTTGGCAGCTAAATATAGTGGAGTAAAAAGTCCAATATTTGCCTCTAAATGTAGTGAAGTATAAAGTTACATAAAATGGAAATACTCAAGTAAAGTACAAGTACCTCAAAATTGTACTTAAGTACAGTACTTGAGTAAATGCACTTAGTTACTTTCCACCACTGCACAGAACACAGTTGCTGGTCTACCACTGCCTCAATTGTTTAGTTTGTTTCGGTTTTGTGTGACTTTAGTGACTCCAAACTTACCCTTTGAAACACCAAAGTAACACAATTACACAACAAAAACTGACGGCAGAAGAGCAGCAACTCCTGTGTTCTGCGAGTAAAAATGACTATTTTTGTCAAAGGACTCTGGTGGCTTTGAAGGTCTCATAGATAACTGCTTCAGTTCCCTGTCAGAAAGGGCTGTCTAACAGAGGTGAAAATATTCTAAATATAGTGCACACCTAAAGGTGCAGCATGTGATTCATCAGTTGATTGTGAAGTCTCATTCCCAGCTTTTCTAACGCCAACACTTTAGGCTTTTGTGTACTGTGGCGGTATGATCCATACTGCATACCTCATATAACCCCACTTCAATAAATCTCAACGATCCCTTTCATAAGCACTGACAGAAGAGAAGGAGATGAATTGCACAAATTTGCGCACAATTCTGCACAGAGATTGTACTCTCATGACTTTGGTGATAACATTTAATGGGAACAGGCATCAGAAGTGACCTAAAACCGACATCACAATCTTCTGAATCTTGGTGCCTGGATGTGATGGATGATTTGTTTGTGACTACAGCCAATAGATTATACTGCATTATCACAGAACTGTATGGATGGGAGCCATGAGATACATTTTCCACAGATCTTTCTCAGATTTTCTCAAGGGAGATATTTGACATTCACCATGTATATTCCATTTCTTCTACTGAAAAACAGTAAAAATAGAAAACAAAAGCAGTGTCAAATAGAGATGTTCAGCAAGAGAATTTATCTGAATACTGCTCCCATCCTGAGGGAAACCTGTCAGACTCAAAAGAAATAGACCCCCCCACCTCATCTCTTTCTGTATCTGCCCCAGTCTGACAACTGACGTGGCACAGAGCACGAAAAAGCAGACTGACAATGTTAAAGATGTGTTTCACATCTACTTAGCCCCTTCATGACTCAGTAGCAATGTGCGGGAAGAGGAGAGAGATCAGATTAAACACAGAATGTACTGTGACACAGCTCTGTGCTGTAGAAAAACCTCTGAGGACATTTCAACACTGCTGCTGACCACTACAATTCAAAGAGACACATGTATGTCTGTTGTTTACACAAGTGACCTAAAAACTCAGAAGGAAAGCATGGAAGCCCGTTTCCACCAATGATGGTAAAAAATAAAAAAAAAAGATCCTGTAAGTCATTATAATGAGAAACGTTCCCAAAGTAATGACTCACTATCAGAAAATGGGAAACTTCATCAAAATAATGAGTATCTTTTGAGAAACCTTCTCATTATTTTGAGAAATAAAGAAAAAGAAAAAGTCATTATTTTTAAATACTCATCATTTTTTTTCAAAGTCATATTTTTTTAATTATAAAATTGTATTGTTTTATATACCAAGTAATTATTTTGAGGAAGTTTCTCATTATTTTGTAATGTTAAGTCATTATTTCAAGAGATTCTCATTATAATGACTTTTTTCCATCACATTTCAAGTTTTCATCTTATTTCTTTCTTTTTCTGGCATTTATGAGCTTCCCTACAAAAGATTATCTATAAAGCAAGAAGGTGTGTGTGCGTGTGTGTGTGTCTAGGGCATATCTCGCTGACCGTTAGTCAGACTGACCTAAGATTTCGTATGTGGCTTGTGCATGGCACGAAGGTGTGTATCCTCGATTTTGAAGATTTTTGAATTCATTTTTTAAAATATCATTATTTACGTAGGACGTGTATTGCACTGTTTCCGATCGGACGGCTTTTAGGGGAGCTCCGCCCCATTGTGTGATAGGCCTACACCTGGTCAGTAACACAATTCGCTCTGGATTTCCACGCCTGACTCATCTCATCTGTAAGTCTATTTAGCCTACCTATCTTTTGGAGTTTTAAAGTGCGCTACAAGATTTGATTTTCCAATAATATTCGAACACACAACCTCATTTGGCCATAATTGAAAAATCTACTTAATCTCCCTCTATATGACTACATACTTCCTATGGGCATTGCAGTAGTAGTGTAAATGGAGAGTAATAGAATAAAAGAAAGGAGGAAAATAGGACAAAAAAAATCCAACTGGTTGTTATGGTGTCACACAAATGAAAAAGAAACGAGGCATGCTTTTGAGAGACACTCAGTGGAAATAATGAAAAGATAAAAATATCTATGGTTAACTCAGAATTAACCACCGTCACTAACCTTCTTGGTATGCGCCATCTGCCATCACTAGATGAAGGATGTTTGGATACAGATGCTGGTGCTCAGTTCCCAAAATGCTTAAGACCAAACTGGGGCCAAGGACAATATTGTCATCTTCGTCTTCAGTTATAGCCTAAAACGAAGAAAAAGAAAACCAATGTTCAATTAAATGTATATTCCAACAGTGTCAACAGTTACAGTCATGGAAAAAAATATTAGACCATTGTTTTCGTCAATTTCTAGTTCATTTTAATGCCTGGTACAACTAAAGGTACACTTGATTTGACAAATATAATGATAACAACAAAAATAGCTCAAACAACTTTAATTTAAGAGCTGATATCTAGCCATTTTCCATGGTTTTCTTGTGTAGATATCAGCTCAAATTAAACTCTTATGAGGTATTTTTGTTGGTATTATATTTGTCCAAACAAATGTACCTTTAGTTGCACCAGGAATTAAAATGAACAAATACAAATGAAGAAAACAAGGGTGGTCTAATAATTTTTCCATGACTGTACATAGATAAAAAAAAACCCAACATACTTTGATCTTATTGCAGGCCTCAAATAACTTCTCAAAGCCCATCTGCTGCTCCAGATTGAAGCGAAGTTCTTCAATCCGGCTGAAGATGCTGTCATGATGTGCAGCCTCTCCGTCCTGCTCCTCTCCACTGCCATCTATGGTACGGCAAGATTTATTAGTTCTAATAAAACTGTTAGACTTTGGGTCCTGATAACTCTAGCCATGTAATAAATAGGTTATTTTTGCAAATGAAGCACTTTTTACTTATTAAAAGGCATGAATCACAGATATTAAATATTAATTTAAAATTATTTTTTTACAAGCTGAAGTAGTTTGCAAGCACAATACTGTGGAGCAAGACTGAAAATCAGTCAGCAAAACTGGAGAAATGTGTTCTTACAACTGAAATTGTATAACAAGCTTTTTCTTTTTTACAAATTCCTGACATTCCTCGTACCTGAATGCCACTCCTCATTGAGCTGGCTGTTATTATTACTGTGGTTGCCCTCTCCCACACCATTAGTCAGCAGCTCCCCTGCTTCCTCATCACCAGGACTCCCATTAGAGCATTCCTCTTCCTCCTCGTCCTCCTCATCCTCCTCGCCTTCTTCCTCCTCATCCTCCTCCTCCTCTTCATCATCATCATCGTCGTCATCCTCATCTACAGCCATCTGATTGTTGTCCTGATCAACCTCTGGAGGGTTCCTATTAAAGTCTCCTGCACCAACCTCCGGAGGGCTCTTCATTAAGTCGGCCTCTTCCTGCAGCAGTCTTTCCATAGAGGCCCGGATGTCCCTCAGGTCTTCATCCTCATATGCACTAGGGAACAACAAACATTAAAAATAAACAAATGCACCACTTCCTAATGTTTTCTCTCAAAATGTGGGCTTGAGGATTAGTCCAGATCAAATGTAATTCATTAAAATCGAGTCTGTAGGACAGAAAAATCACTGTTATTGAGCTCCTGCATCTGAAACAGCAGATGACTGAATTTCTCCAGTGTGTGCATGGAGTGTTTAAAAGCAGCATTTACATTGTATCTCAGCCTTCATTACTATAGCTGATTGTCTGTTGATGGGAAAATTAAATGTCTATTCAACTTTGGAGAAAGAGGCCAGTAAACAATGCAAGCTTTGAACTGATCTGTTCTCTGGTTGATCTGTTTAGCCAATTTATTTTATACACAAAGATATTTTAAATTAAAGTTTTTCCTCCTTGATTTCTATACGTATCTGCATTGTGTTCAAATGTATATAATAGTGTGCTGTTTATGTACTTGAATGCCTTTTTTTGCATATTAAGCCCGCTCGGTGCTCATCACAGAAACATTAATGTCAGAAGAAAATCCTTTGCTTTAGAAACTGGTCAACAGATGCTGTTTAAAGTTTCTGTTGCGACCTGAGACAAACAATTTTTTTTTTGATGATTGACAGAATCGGGGCAAGGCTCACGATTCAATTTCCAGCCATCTTTAGACTGCAGCAGCTAATGATTTACCAGAATCATACAATGTGGCCCAAGCATGTCTTTGCTTTTGAGATTTAATCTGTGCCTGTCTTACTCTTCGGTCTCTGACTGATCGTCATCTTTAGCTGCCTCCTCCAGGTCCTCAATTTCCAGGTTGTTGTCGCGGGCAACATTAGCATCATTTGTCACTGCAGAGTCCTGCTGAGAGCTGAAGAGACGGCTGAGGTCTGGTAGTGAGCATGTCCGCAGCATCTGATAGTACAATACAAACAGAACAACATGTTCAGTACAATACACCATTACATCATTTATAGTAAGCACCAACCACAACCTAAAAAAAGCACACTGACAAAACCTACCACATTCATATTCTATGCCACACTAAGTCGAAAAAATGTTGGGTTGGCACTGCAGATCCCAGTGTCCCTGATGAAGGTTATGAAAGATATAGGTTGATGGATGCTCTCTCTGTCCTATCAGACCCACTGCAGGTTCAGACTATGTGATTAATGGCTCTGGCTCTGTTCCAGACTCCCTCATTAATAAGGAAGACCGAATTCCTACCTAAAAATACCATACAAGTCTCTACATCACACCGAGTACAATACTTTCCTGAAACGCCTGTAACAGTAGCTCACCGAATCACCTGATCACATCAAAAATAGATCTTTTACTATCATTTGATACTTTAACATGAGACCTTACCTAATTTCCAGGGAAAAAAGAAAAGAAAAACAAAAGTGTGTTTTTTAAACAGATAGTTCAGATTGTTTGTTGTATGAGGTTCATTCATCGCTTCCCTGCACACTGGCATTAAAGCTAAACTAAGTACTGCTGTGGACAGGGGCACCAGCATCAGTATATCAATATCACTGTGGCTGTACGCTATATTTAGAATATTTTCACCACTTTACCTTGATATCAGACAGCCCTTTTCAGCAGGAAAGTGAGGCTATTATATCTATCTATGCTTTCTTCAAAACCTCTCTTTTAACAAAAACAATCAATTGGTTAGTTTGTGTGTGTTATTGTGTGACTCTGGTGTTTTAAAAGTTAAGTGTGGATTCAACAGAGTCACAAAATAACACAAACAAACTAATTGATTGATGCAATGGCACACCAGCAACTCCCATGTTCTGCAAGGTATAATGAATTTTTTTTTCTTTGAACAAGGCATAGATAACAGCTTCAGTTCTCCGTCGGAAAGCTGTCTGAAAGAAAGGTGAACATATTTGAAATATAATCTATGATTAACTGTTATTGACTTTTTTAGGTGGATAAA